>NC_048597.1:148713096-149013096 GCF_003668045.3 Cricetulus griseus
TAAAACCCCTCCTCAGCCAGAAACCGGGTAGTACGATAATTAAAGTACCTAGAACAAGAAAGAAAAAGCACCATGTCCCCTCACCTCTCTGTACTCAAATGTATCCTACTTTGCAAAGAACTTGATTTTCAGATTATGTCACTAAGGAACACAGCATTACTTGAATAAAGTTTATAACCAAAAATTATGTCAATGAAAATCATTTATAATAACTTAAGTGTCTACTTCTATTCTACACTTGTATCAATTAAAGCACTGCTTTTCTCTGAAGGAAATGAACTTGAAATCTAATGTCCATACAAAGCACTGAAACAGGATACATCAGCAGGCTAACCTGTGCTAGAAAATAAAGCCAGCAAAAGAATTCAAGCACCCAGAAAACAAGCCCTCCTGAGCATGAGGTTTGACCTTTTTCAAGTGATAAGAATACATTTTGTTCCTCTACCACATACAAGAACACATGGATACCTCTAAGTAATAAACATCTATAAAGATATTGGTATAACACCATATGCAAGATGGGAAAAAATTTAACCCAAATGATAACAAGAACTTCCTAATGAGTGTTTAAACTTCTAACAAGGTCCTCTCATGTTATTCCAAATATGTCTGAACACCACCTACACTGCAGCATAACATTATACATTACATAAAAAGTATTGGACAAGAAATGTTAAGAACTATACATGGAAAATTAGTGTTTTAGAGCCAGGCTGTGTAAGCAATTCCCTAAATGACAAAGAGAGGTGGAGCAAAACCAAAGAGATAAATGGGGTCTCCAACTATGGATAATCACTCCCAGCTCACCTGCCTAACACTATTTTTCTCCTTGGTCAGTCAAGTTTTGGCAGCTGGGGTAAGGAGAAGCAGCAGATGGCATAAGCTCTACCCTTCTGTTCCTCATGAAGAAATGTTATTTTGGTAACTGTCAGCATATACAGAAGGCAGTCAGCATGTATCATAATCATGTCCACTACCTACCAGTAGGAGGCAGACTAAGAAAGAGGAAGTATAAATTAGTGGACGAGGGTCAAGCTCTGGGCATGGTTCCTTCTTAGAAAAGAAATAATCAATCTCATCTCAGTATTTACCTATATGGGGAGTCTACGAATGAAGCGCTAACAGTTTGATCAAGAAACAAAAGAAAGATGTGGGCATGGTGGCACATACCTGTAATTCTAACACTTGAGAGATGGAGGCAGGACTATCCTAAGCTCTAGGTTATCCTCAGCCAGCTACACAGTGGATTAGAAGCTACCCTGAACTACATAAAACTCTCTCTCAAAAAGAAAGAAAATGATATAAGTGTTGTGTTTTCATTTCTGTTGCTATGATAAAATACCCTGACAAAAAACAAAGGGGTGAGCCAGGCGGTGGTGACCCACGCCTTTTTTTTTTTTTTTTTTTTTTTCTTTCTTTTTCTTGACAGGGTTTCTCTGTGTAGCTTTGGAGCCTATCCTGGCACTCGCTCTGGAGATGAGGCTGGCCTCGAACTCACAGAGATCTGCCTGCCTCTGCTTCCCGAGTGCTGGACTGACCCACACCTTTAACACCAGCACTAGGAAAGCAGAGGCAAGTGGATCTCTGTGAGTTCAAGGCCATCTTGATCTACAGAGTGAGTTCCAGGACACAGGGAAACCCTGTCTTGGAAAAAAAAAAAAAAAAAAAAAGTAGGGGTTTGAGTGAGAAAGGGGAATGGAGAAATGATTTAACTTTTATTTTTTTTTGAATTACAAAACAAAACAAAAACAGCAATGTACTTAGATTAAGACAAAAATAACACAGGAGAAAAAGCAAGTTTACAATTCCAGGTTACAGTACATGTTAGCAAAGAAGCTGAAATAGCTGGTCACATCCATAATCAACAGCAGAGAATTAAATGAACACATACAGGCCAGCCTGCCTGCCAGTCACTTGCTTGCTTTGCTTGCTTGCTTGCTTGCTTGCTTGCTTGCTTGCTTGCTCTTAGCTATCTTTCTCTTAAACTGTTCAGGAATGATTCCACTTACAAAGGGGCTGGGTCTTCCTCTTTAATGAACAATCAAGACAACCCCCTACAAATACTCCCACAAGCCAACCTGATCTAGACAATTCATCAAGACTCTCTTCCCAGGCCTGGTGTGGTGGTACACATATGTTTAGTTCCAGTGTTTGAGAGGCAGGCCCCTGTGAGTTTCAAGACCAGCCTGGCCTAGAGAGTTCTAGGACAGATAGGGCTACAAAGAAAGACCCTGTCTCAAAAGAACAAGCAAACAACAAAAAGCCTCTCTTCTCAGGCGATTCTAGTCAAGTTGACAGTCAAAATAAACCAGCACAGCAAATCTTCTCATTTATGAGAAAAAAACATATAGATTGATTTCAGAGCTCCCCAAAGAAAATATATGTAATATTAGCCACACAAAACAAAATGACAAGCCTTTAAACCAAGTACAGGCCTTGGACTATTTAAGCAGTGTCACCAAATATGAACATGCTATTTTTAAGTATTCAGCAACTCAAGAATCTATGACTCTGGTTTCTACATTTTTCATAAGCCTCAACTTTAGGCAATACTGACAATGACTCCAGTCTGTAGAATCAGACAAATCCACATCCAATCCAAATCTAGGTTCCCACCTAGTAAATGAGTAACTTTAGACACAATCCCATTCTTCTCATCAACAGAAAAAACTGTACCTGTGTTTCACAGGGTTATTTTAAGGATCTAAAGTCAATCTGTAAAATAGTGCTCAAAAGAAAAGAAAAGAAAGCTGCTTAGAAAAATGCTAGGTTAAAAAAAAAAAGTTTTCTTTATTTAAGGGAATGTGGAAGGTGGTATCTTGCCATGTGTGTGGAGGGTAGAGGACTTTTGAGAATTAACTCTTTCTTCCACAATGTGAGTTCTGGGGATCTAACTCAATCCTTTTTTTTTTTTTTTTTTTTTTTTTGGTTTTAGAGACAGTTTCTCTGTGTAACAGTCCTGGCTGACCTGGAACTCAAAGATCCACCTCACTCTACCTCTCAAGTGCTAGGATTAAAGGCTTATGCCACCACCGCCAGCCCTAACTCAATCCTAACAGCAAGTGCCTTTACCCACTGAGCCATACCACTGTCCCATTTGAGGTTTTTTGGGGTTTTTTTGGTTTTTTTGAGTTATGGTCTTCCTATGTAGTCCTAGATGGCCTAGTACTTACTATGTGACCACAAATGGCCTCTAACTTGCCACAATCCTTTTGCCTCTTGGCCCCAGGAATACTGAGGTTTTTAGGCATGTACCATCACGCCCAATATTAATACTACTGAGGGTTTTACCATATCTTTTTCAATCTAATAAAAAAATTTAGACTTATTATATGTTTATGCATGTGTCTGAGGATGTCAGAGGTCTCAGATCCCCTGGAGCTGGAGTTACAAGTGGTAGTGAGCCATCTGACATGGGGGCTGGGAACTAAATTTGGATCCTCTGTAAAAGCAGTATGTGCTCTTAACCACAGAGCCATCTCTCCAGCCCAACATTGGTTTGGTTTGTTTTGGGGGATTTTTTTGTTTTGTTTTGTTTTGTTGTTGTTTTGCTGTTTTATGATAACCTTGTAGCCTTAGCTAGCCTGGGACCCACCATGTCAACCAGGCTGATCTTAAACTCACAGAGATCCACCTGCCTCTTTCTCCCAAGTGCTAGGATTAAAGAAATGTGCCACCATGTTCAGTTTTGTTTTTTATTTTTAATTTGTTGTTTTTCTCAGTACTTTTTAGGTAGAGTCTCACTATACAGCCCAGGATTATAGGCATTTGTCACAATACTCAGTTCTCATAGCTTTAATGTTTTTAATGCCTTCAAATTTAATATTGTTAAATTTAATATTAACAATATTAAATTTGCAGGCTTATTGAGCCCAATTTCTACTATATAAATAAACAGAAAAGGGAGTTATGATCTCAAACTCAGGACTTGTGATAGTCTTAGTCTTCAATATATCCTAGGACTCTTCCCTTAATGTGTATCACTGCTCCTGATCAAAATGAAAAGCCAGATTTCTCCAAGCTTAGCCAGACCTCAAATAAGCAGGCTTAACAGCAAATATTATTGCATTTTCTGAGCTGACAAGACTCACTTGGAAAGCCTGAAGGAGCCTTCCTTTAAATGTACTCAAAATGCACCTCCATTACTGATAAAAACCCACAACCTTTAACACCTCCAGAAGGAACTATCAGAGCAAAAGTACTCACGGGTCAAACTCATGGATAACACTTTCAAATCTCAGGACAGCAAAGAGACGAGTAGAAAATGCTGCAAAATCCAGAGAATGAATATTTCAATTGGTAACATTCCATTAAAGAACAACAGAAGATAAACAGTAGCACTGTGGAGAAACCAAAATTATTTAGCACTGGAATCACAGAGAATGCAGGGTAGTTCTTAAATAGTCTCCATCCACTTCTCCCCACCTAGAAGAAACAAATCTGACAAAACTGTCTACATTGTTCACTTACATGGGATACACTTAACTACTTGTTGTATTACACAAAGCCTAATATCGAATTTGGCCATTTTTTTTTTTACATAAACTGACCCCTTTACATATACACATACACCTTACCTTGATCTTGAAACAAAGAGATATGTCAAATAGAGATATACTTATGACTCATGAAACACTGGGAAAGCTTTAAAAACAGTAAGTCCTTGGCTGGATGGTAGTGGTACATACCTTTACTCCTAGCACTCAGGAGGCAGAGGCAGGTGGATCTCTGTGAGTTTTGTGAGTTCGAGGGCAGCCTGGTCTACAAAGCAACAGAGAAACCCTGTCTCTGGGGGTGGGGGGGGAACAACCAGTAAGCCCTCAAAAGGCTCTCAGAAATTCTCAGGTGTAGTGCACACTTACAATGCCAGCTCTTGGGAAGCTGAGGGAAGAAAGGAGGCCCATCTGGGTTCACAGCAAAACTCTGCCTCAACCTAGTTACTTTTCCTATTGCTGTGATAAATACCCTGACAAGACAAGTAGAAGGGAGAATAGGTTTATTTTGGCTCATAGTCCAAGGATGAAAGAGCTATGAGCACAGAAGGGAAATGGCAGAGTACAAAGCAACAGATCCCACTGCATCCAGTCTGGAAGAGGGCACTTACTGTTCGGCTCACTTTCTCCTTTTAATTCAGTTCAGTCACCCTACCTATAGAAGGGCATCATCTTTCCAACCTCAATAAACCTAATCCAGAAAATTCCTTATCTAGTGCCCTGGGCTTGTCTACTAGGTGAGTCTAGATCCAATCAATTTGGCAATATCAACCATCACAGGCACCAGAGTTGAAGATAATTCTTTTACAAAATACAACACCCAACAGCTCCCACTTTCTTTCAGCCAATGAGAATACAGAACCAACAGAGCATGCTTTCTACTTTTCCTATGATCAACAGCCCTGTTTTATATTTCTTGAGTTATTTTAAAAATTATATCAATAAGAAATGGTAAAAAGAACATCAATCTGCTAAAAGAATAAGCCATGTTTTTAAAATCCATGTTTAATTTTTTTCATCATTCCAACTCCAAGGAGAAACCCACACATAGACTCACATAACACAGCAGCCATCGACAGGATGAGAAGCTTCAGAAGTGTGTCCTGCTTCTCATAGGACAACCGCAAAAATCCAAGCTTAGTCATCTTGACATCAACGGGTGGTAACTGATGATATTCAAATAGCTAAAGTGGGGAAAGTCAAGACCAAAGATATTTCATTTACTTAAATTAACTTAATTTACTTAAATTAACTTTAATCTTTTGTGGTGGGAAAGAACCAGAAAGTACATATGAACTACAAAAACACCAGAGATGTTAGAACTAATACTGATTTCCAAGCTCTGACTAAAGATTGATGTACTAGCAAGGAAGCAAGGTTTATTTGTCAAGACTAAAAGAATAAGAGCAGGCTTGGTGGCACACGCCTTTAATCCCAGCACTCAGGAGGCACAGAGGCAGGCCAGGCTGATCTACACAGCAAGTTCGAGGCTTGTCAGGGTTACCTGGTAACCTAGTGATACTACTTGCCCCACCAAAAATGACTAAAATTGAGTATGTCTATAATGTCTATAATCCAAGTTACTCAAGAGGAAGAAGGATCAAAGGGTCCAGACCAGACTAGCCAATTCCATGACAGCCTGTCTCAAAATACAAACCTTTAAAAGGGCTGCCCATGTAATTCAACAACATGGCATTTGCCTAAAAGGCAAAAAGCCCCAGGTTTCCATCTTCTGTACTACAAAAACAAATATTCTACCCACAATTCTGTTTCCTCCTTCCACAGCTACCAAGTACCTAGCACAACTGGCAAAAGCATGACTCAAGAATCAGGCAGAAACAGAAGGGGGGGGCAGGGAGAGTGGTAGAAGAGAAGCATGCAAAAATAAACAGAGGGAAAAAAAACAAACAAAGATTATTTCTTAACAGGGAAAAGGAAGAATTCATGAAAATGAAAGATGGGGGGAGGGAACAAACACAAAAGCCGGGCATGGACAGCTCATGTCCACAATCCAACACTTGGTGACACTGAGGAAAGAGGATCATTGTGTAGGTGAGTTCAGTCTGGATACAAGGTTAAGTTCTAGGTCAGTTTGGGTTAGCGTGAGACCCTGCCACAAATGGAGTAAGAGGGTGGGTCAGGAGCTGGAGGAAATGGGAGAGAGGTAAGCAGGGAATATAGGAAGGTGGAAATGAAAGAGGACCTACAGAAGTGAAAGTAGAAAACTAGAAATCATGACTGCACATGATTTCCAGCCCTAAGTCTAAGCTTCAATTGATTGGCTACAAGCTTTTTTCTGTTCCAAATCCCAATGTGGACACTTCCTGGACAACTAAAGTACAGACTGACCACTAATCCAAGAGCAATCCATGCACAGCCCACTGAACTTTCATCTTCATAATTCACACTCTTAACTATTGCTCAGATCTATTTCCCTGTCAAATCATGTTTCAAGGCATCTCCATAACTGACTCTGATGGTTTAAACAACTCATTCCATGACCCATGGACAGCTCATAGCACCAAATGATAATCTAGAGGGAAAATATATTTTTTTCCCTGCTGAAACAGACCAGAACATCGGAGTGGTGGTGAGGGAAGCAATCTGCAAACAGTTCAGATTGGTAATTAGTTATAGACAAGAGTTGTATTAAGGTCTAAGGGACAAAGAATGAAACAACAGAAAATATTGTTCAAAACTATGGGGGAGAAGGAAAACTGCATTGTTACTTATCTTATGCCCTTTTTACTGGAGGAAAAGGTTGGGAAAGGGTAACACTGGACTAGGTGGAAAATATGAAAAATAACACTGAGAAGTCAAACATCTTTTCTTTAATTAACTGTCCCAGAAGAGCAGTTTGGGCCAGTGTTTAACTATAATTACAAAGGGGAGGCTCTATCATGCACTAACTCCGGGAAGTGAACAACTCAGTCCCATCTCCAGGGTTTTGTAGGTGTTCTCCGGAGACGGCTGAAACGGAACAAAACAGCACTAAGCTGATGTGATCCACACACCTGAAAAGTAAGCAGAGGAAGCCAGAGTGCTAAAACCTGGACTTGAAAACCGAGTAAGGTTGCTAGTAATTTAAAGCCGAGCGCTGCTAGTTTTCATTCTGATCTCTGGTAATTTCCACACGCCGACAGGGCACAGAAAGGGGAAAGGCGCTTTTCGTATCCGCTCCGCACCTCTCTGCTTCTCAGCCATGCATGCAAGCCTTGATATCCTGACCCAGCCCTAGCTGCAGCCTCAGCGGCCCCGTTTTCCTACAAGCATTTTCACGTCCTCCTGCACACCCTCACCGAGCTGACGCCCTGAACCCGACCCCAACACCTCAGCACACGACAAGCCAGTCACAAGATTTCGTGTCCCATGCCCACACTGCCAGAATGCACCGCCCTGCCAAGACCCCTCCTCCGAACGCCGGTGCCCCTATACCCGGAGGTCCCCACACCCCTTCACACGCCCCCTCCTCAACTAGGCCGCAGGCAGGCTGCGCTCCCCACCGCTACGTGCCTGCCTCCAGCACCTCGTTCGAGCCCGCCGACACCCTGCCCTGCACCTGCCGCTGACCCTCAAGCACTCCCCTAGGTCCTTCTCACCCGGCGGATGCTCTTCAGGAATCCACTCGGCTCTCCCTGCCATCCGTTCAGTGGTGCACCCGACCCTGACAGTAGCCAAGGCCCGCCTCCCTGCCCGCTCCGCATTGGCAGGCCCAGGTCAATGATCACTTCAGGGGAACGATAGGATGACGGCCCTGTCTGTCATTTTGAAGGCGGAGACCAAGCCAGGTTCTTATTTTTTGAGTGGCCAATTCAGCTATCATTTAGCCAACTAAGAGGTGGGGCAAAGGGCGCCCACCGAGTCCTGATAGGCCGGCGCAGGGGAGCGAACCGCGCGGAGAGAGAGTGCTATGAGCAGTTTGGTTGAGATCCGAGGAGTGACGTGTCGATCTGCGGTCTAGGAAGGAGTCGTGGTGGAAAGGAGCGGCCGCCGTACCCCAGCCACATGACCAGAAGCGGAAATACGCAGGGAAAGCGGAGGTCGCCCCACGTCCGGAAAAGTTGAATTGCGAACCGCTTGTTTGTAAGGTAGAAGTGTCCCGTTACCTGGTAAACGGTTAAAGGAGAGGAGAGAAGACTGTCCTACATGTTATGAAAACTCTGAGGCTTGATCCCCAGAACCCAGCTTGGTCTGCTAATAAGCCCAAGAATTGTTTTTCACTCTGTCCCAGTAGCTTCCATAAAGGGAGCCCTGGCAGATTTCACTGAGGCATCTCACTTTCTTCAGGCCTGGCTTTGTGAAAGTGCCTACTAGGCCTAGAAGGCTGCCAGAACCGTCCGTGCCGCTGAGCCAGCGATGGCCTGCAGAAATCACCCCAAGCCCTGGAGTGGCTCTTGCAATCAGGAGGCAGCCTTGTATTGTCAATTTGGCCTTTCGCTGGGTCCCTGCGAGAGCAGCTTTCTCTCCCCCCGGACCCACCGAGAACGTTTCGGAGAGCAGGCACAGGGCAGGGTTTCAGCAGCCAAACGCCTATCTTTCGGATATAAACTTATACATGTACATGGGTGTACGAGCACTTCCACTCCTTACATACCTCAAACCAACAGATCAGACCATCTGGACACCGTTCACACTTAGCTCCAGTGACGCTGGCTTTTCTTCTATTCTTCTAGGAAGGGAACCACCAACGTTTTGAAATCAGTACTTTGCATAATAATGTGTCTTGCCGGGCTTTGGTGGCGCACGCCTTTAATCCCAGCACTCGGGAGGCAGAGACAGGTGGATGGATCTCTTGAGTTCGAGGCCAGCCAGGTCTCCAGAGCGAGTGCCAGGATGGGCTCCAAAGCTACACAGAGAAACCCTGTCTCGAAAAACAAACAAACAAATAAAAACAAAAACAAAGCAATAATGTGTCTCCTCAAAGTTCTCATGATCAGTTTTACCCCAGAACCCAACTCAATAGCTCTCCTTTGTTTTTATAGTAAATAACCCATGTAGTTTTATTTTAGCAAGAATAAAGGTAAAACATAGGCTTGTGATGCTTGTACTCCCTAAACCTGAAGCAGGAGGAGCTGAATTCCAGGAATCTGTTCTGATGGAGATAAGCATAAGGATTTTACATACCTTCAAATGCACATATCTTCAAAACATAGCTTAATTTCTTTCACAGAAAAATTATTTCTCACAGTTCCAGAGCCTTGGAAACACAAGATCACAGTGCCTGAATCCGGCAAAGACCTTTACCACGTCGTCATATGGCATGAGAATTTTTATTTTTGAAAAAAATGCTGGGGCCAATGAGATAGATGACTTGGTGGGTAAAGACAGTTGTGACAGTTGCCCCTTACCATGCCAGCCTTTCAATCTGAGTTAGATCCCCAGAACCACCTAAAGGTGGCAGAAAAGAACTGACTCCACAAAGTTGTTCTCTGACCTCCACACCTCCACAGTGGCATGTATGTGCATGCTTGCACACGTGTACACACACACACACACACACACACACACACAGAGAGAGAGAGAGAGAGAGAGAGAGAGAGAGAGAGAGAGAGAGAGAGAGAGAGAAATAACTTTTTAAAGGATGCTAACCTCAGCCTGGTGGAAGGCCTGCCATCCCAGCTAGTTCAAAGAGTAAACTGAGGCCTGATGATGTAATTCAGTGGTGGAATGCTTGCCTAGCATATATAAGGCCCTAGATTAAATCTCTCAAAGCAAAAAGACGGAAAAGAGGAGCTAAACAAATGTTAAAAGAGTGTTCCTTCCTTAGAGCCTGTCCCGCTCGGGAGTTTTTCCCCTTTCATTAGTCTGCATTCATCCTGAAGGGGACTAAAAAAAAAAGACTGTTGAGGGGAGAAAAAAAATTGGAGATTATTGAAAGCTGTCTTTTTTTTTAAACATGCTTCTAAGAGACTACATTTAAGTTTCTAGGTGATGAAGCTAAGTCCTCATTTTTAAGAGTAAAATTCCTATTGATAAGGAGAAATTGGGCATGGTAGTGAGCAAAGACAGGAAGATTTCTGTGAGTTGAAGGCCAGCTTGGTCTACATAAAGAGTTCTAGGTCAGTGAGAAATACATTAAGACCTGTCTCTTCTCAAAAACAAAACAAAAGAATAGGATGAGTTTTTGATACCAGACTAGAAAAAATTTATTTTTTTTATCATGTATACAGTGTTCTGCCTACATGTATCCCTGCAGGCCAAAAGAGGGCACCACATCTCATTACACATGGTTGTGAGCCACCTTGTGGTTGCTGGGAATTGAACTCGGGACCTCTAGAAGAGCAGCCAGTGCTTTAACCTCTGAGCCATCTTTCAGCCCGCTAATGATAGTTATAGTATAATTATAGCTAATCTACAAATATCAGAGACGTCAGGAAAACTGAGTTGCAGAAAATTTTATTATAAATCAACTCACAGAAAAGGAAAAATACAAATCAGCCTACAGATTACATATGAATTCAGTTCTGGGATAGTGCTTTTAGAAAGCAATGATTTTATCAGTTATTAAAATGTTGGCAACACTATTGGCAATAACTTAGATAGTGAATCAGCCTCACTGCCTGCCAATAGATAAATGGGCAAGGAAAACACAATATGTACACTATACTAGCTAATTTTATGTAAACTTGACACAAGCTAAAGTTACCTAAAAGGAGGGAACTTCAATTAGGAAATGCCTCCATAAGGTTGGGCAGTAGGCAAGCCTGTAGGACATTTTCTTAAGTAATGATTGATGTGGGAGGGTTCAGACCACTGGGGGTGGTGCCACCCCTGGGCTGGTGATCCTGTGTTCTATAAGAATGCAGGCTGAGCCAGGAAGTGGTGTCAAACGACTTTAATCCCAGAACTTGGGAAGCAGAGGCAGATGAATCTCTGTGAGTTCGAGACCCAGCCTGGTCTACAAGAGCTAGTTCCAAGATAGGCTCCAAAGATACACAGGGAAACCCTATCTCAAAAACCAAAAAAGAAGGAGGAGGAGGAGGAGGGGGAAGAGGAGGAGGAGGGAGAAGGAAGGAGGAGGAGAAGGAAGAAGGAGAAGGAAGAAGAAGAGGAGGAGGAAGAGGAAGAAGAAGAAAAGAAAGCAGGCTGAGCAAAGTCACAGGGAATAAGCCAGTAAGCAGCATTCCTCCATGGCCTCTGCATCAGCTCCTGCCTCCAGGTTCCTGCCCTATTTGAGTTTCTGCTGTGACTTCTTCGATGATAAACTGATACAGAAGTGTAAGCCAAATAAACCTTTCCTCCCCAAGCTGGTTCAGTCTCGGTGTTTCATCAAAGCAATAGTAATCCTAAGGAGGACATACACAATGAAGCATTATAAGAATGAAGTCCTATCCTTTGCAGGAAAATTAAAAGAACTGGATAGCATCATGTTAAATAAAGTAAGCCAGTCACAGAAAGGTGAGCATTATATGTACTCTCCTGTGTGGAAACTTTAAAAGTGAGGGTAGTGGTACTGGAGAGATGGCCATCAGCTAAGGTGTGTGCTAATCTTGCAAAGGACACAAGTTTGTTCCTAGTACCCACTTAATGTGACTCTCAGCTGAGAGTCACATACACTCAAGGGCACATACCCCCACATGAACATACAAATAATTGCAAATACTTTGTTAAGGGTGAGAGGTTAAAAAGGGTGTGAGAATATACTCTGTAGAAGTACACATGTATGGAGATACCACAGTAAACCCCTTCAATTCATATAACTACATGGTACAATATAATCATGTTTGTAGGAGCTAGAACTTTCACATAGAGCTGTCTTTCCTGAAGTGTATATTTACATTTTTTTAATTTTAAAAACTAATTTGCTGTGTATATATGTGTATGATGACACATGGCATGCATGTGGAGATCAGAGGACAACTTTAGGAATCACTTCTCTCCTTCTACCATGCAGGGATCAAACTCAGGTTTTCAGGCTTGGCAGCCAATGTCCTTATCTGCTGAGCCATCTTTTGGCCCTCGACTTTCTGTCCATGCTAACTTTTGTGAGTATGAAAAAAAAAAAAAAAACCCTATGAAAATCAACTTAAAAGGAAGAAAGGCTGAAATGAGCTCATCACTTGGCAGTGTTATTTTGGCCCATGCTGGCACAACATATCATGGAAAGAGTCTAACATATGGACCTATTTACTTCATGGCAGCTGAGAAAGAGAGGAAGAGAGACTGGGGCTCTAATATCCCCTTTGAGAACATACTCCCAGTGACCCAACTTAACTTCCAAATCAAGATATTTGATTACACTGTGTAAAGATATGTCACTCTGGCTGGTTTAATAAAAAGCTGAATGACCAATAGCTAGGCAGGGTTTCCAGGCACAGGGGACACTGGGAAGAAGGGGGAGTCTCCAGCCACAGAGCAAGCAGGATGTCCAGGAGGAGGGGTAACAGCCACGTGCCACAGCAGGGTATAAATGAATAGAAATGGGTTCATTTAAGTTATAAGAAATAGTCAGAAACAAGCCTAAACTATAGGCTGAGCTTTCATGGTTAATAAGAAGTCCGTGTCATTATTCAGGAGCTGACTGGTGGGACAGAGAGACTCCCTATACTCTAGACCCTACCTACTAATGGTTCCACCATTTCATAACAGTGTCATGGGCTGGAAACTAAGCTTCCAATACTTATATTAAAAATACTTATCTCTTTGGGGAATATTTAACATTCAAACTTCAAAGGCCTTAGGTGTAAATCAGTGGTAGAGCAGTTACTTAACATGTATGAGGACCTTCCCGCATGTGACCCCTAGAACTAGAGAGAAGGAAGGAACTTAAACTATAGCATTGTCATTGATTAAAACAAAAATATTGGATGCAGTGGCACACACCTGTAATCCCAGAATTCCTCTGATAAAATGAGAGAGGCGAGATAGACAAGAGAATCGTCCAAAATCTCAAAAGCTAGCTAGCCATGGAGTGCACATCAAAGCAGCAGAAACAAGACAAATCCTGCCCCCAAACAAATAGAAGGCAAGAACTTACTCCCGAAGAGTGTCCCCTAACCTCCACAGGCTGCCCACACGCACTACTTAAGCTTCTCTGCTTCAGGTGTATATCCCCTTTCGTAAAATTGGCCACAGAACCCATTTCTCTAAGTGTGTCTCAAAGCTATATTATTGAGGTTCCCCCCAACTTTATTTTTCTGGGGGTGGGGGTGGAGTGGTTTTGTTGTTTGGGAATTTTGTTTTGTTTCAGGAGATTGTTTTTTAAATCTTTGTTTTTATTTTACATATATGCTTTGACTGCTTGGATGTGTATGCCCTACATGCATGCTTGGTGCCCATGGAGGCCAGAAGATAGGATTGGATTTCCTTGAACTGTAGCTACAGATAGTTGTAAGCCATCATTTGGGTGGTAGGAAATGAACTGGAACCCTCTATAAATGCAGCAAGTGCTCTTAACACTGAACAATTTTTCTGGCCCAATTTTGCAATTTCTGTGACAGTTTAATGTAGTTGGGTTATGCAGCTGAGAATGACCTTGAATTCTTGACCCCTCTGCCTCCACCTCCCAAGTGCTGGAATGACAGTGTGTACCATCTTGCCTGTTAGTGTTCTTATAGATTACACTGTTGCTTCATGCTGATTGTGTGTTTTTAAATATGTGTGTCCATTTTTTAAATTTTTTTTAAAGATTTATTATATATACAGTGTTCTGCCTGCATGTATGCCTGCAAGCCAGAAGAGGACACCAGATCTCATTACAGATGGTTGTAAGCCACCATGTAGTTTCTGAGAATTGAACTCACATTTGGAAGAGCACCAGCTGGTGCTCTTAACCTCTGAGCCATCTCTCCAGCCCTTGGATTCTTTTTCAAGTAATGTATTCAGAAAAGCTGAATTTGGAAAGCAAAAAATATGGGGGAAAAAAAAAGAAAAGCAATGCCTTTGCTTGTTTGAAAATGCCTATATTTTGCTCTTGATAGCATACATTGAGAATTTTATGAACACAGAAGGTGAAGGCAAGAGAAGCAGGAGCTCAAAGCTACTGAGGAAGTTAAGGTCCAGGATGAGCTACATGAGATCTTGTCTTGAAAAAGCAAAATGGAGGAAGGAGGATGGATATCATCAAAATACATTTTATTCATGTATGAAGTTCTAAATCTAAAATATTTTCAAAGAAAGAACATACCCCCAAACAGTTTTAGGAATAAAGTAAGTATCCTCTCTTCCCCACCTTCCCTTCCTCTCATAATAGATTATTTTCAATTTGGATTTCTTTTCTTTTCTTTCTTTTTTTTAGGCAGGGTTTCTCTGTGGCTTTGGAGACTGTCCTGGAAGTAGCTCTTGTAGACCAGGCTGGTCTCACAGAGATCCACCTGCCTCTGCCTCCCGAGTGCTTCCCAGGGTGTGCATCACCACCGCCCTGCTTGGCTTTGTTTTCAATTCTTTCGAGACCTGGTGACTAAGTCATCCTTAGTAATCTCATGAGTCTTTTTTTTTTTTTTTTTTTTGCTTTACAATTAACCCTTTTGGTCTGACTCCAAATGCTGGTTTTGAACCTGGGGTAATTTTATACATTTCAATTTTTCTGGTTTGTTAGGGGGAAATGTTGGCTCCCTTGGTTCTTGGTTACTACAATTCTTTTTATTGATTCTTTGTGGATTTCACTTCATGCACTCCAATCCCATTCATCTCCCTGTCCCTTTGTATCTGCCCTCTGCCCTTGCATCTTCCCCCACCCAAAAAAATAAAAGTTTAAAAAGAAAATATCTCCTTATGGAAGCTGTAATGTACACAGTGAGTCACACAGTATACCCTTTAGTCCATACATCTTTACTTGCAAATGTTCATTACAATGTGTCATTGGTATGATTTGAGGCCTCTGGCTTCTGCTATACTAGATCCTTACTGGGACTTCCTTGGCTATCCTAATGTTGCCCTCTGTCATGGAGATCCTGCAGCTTTAGATCTGCAGGTCTGGCCCCTTCATATGATCTGGCAGTTCACAGATGGGGTGGATCAACTCATAACCCTGGATCTGGACCTGGGTGGTAGCTGAGTTGGTCAGCTAGAAAGCTCTCCCACATCCTCACCACCAGGGCAAGCTCATCCACTGCTGCAGGCAGCAAGGGGTGGAGCCAGCTTTCCCAGTGCCCTTGGGCAGGCTGTCACGCACCCCACTAATAGTGTCAGCTCCACTGTGTCAGTCTAGGAGAGGTATAGTGCAGGGAAGGCTCTCCCACACAGATGAGGAGCAGGCGGAGGGACATCTAGCCATGACACAACCCTCACCTGTGCCCAGGAGAGGTGCATGACCTGTTCTCCCAAGTACTGCAGCCAGTAAGGGTGGGGCCAACTCTATGCAACCCTTGGATATCAACATGATTTCAGATGGCAGTCCAGACCTGGGGTATTCACATGGCCTTTGGTGGTAACATGAACATCAAAACAGACTCCCATCACTGCATGGCCAAGGACCCAGCCATGTCCCTCAGCAGCAGCATGGGCCAGGTGGCTTTGCAGGTGACTCAATCAGGCTGTTCCTCTCCACCCACGCATCTCCATCCCTCTCTTCATAGTGCTCAAGCTGTTCTACTTCTCTCCCATCTCTCCACGACATACTTGCACATCTGTTGTGGGTGTGCTACACTTTGGGCAGGGTCTCTGTGTGTCTTTTTCCTGCCAACTCTCTATGGTGGTGGGCAGGGCTTTTGGGTATCTTCAAGAGTTTGTCCAACCCTAAGTTTCCAAAGAAAATAAATTTCTGGCCAAAGTTTGACTCAGCACAGTAAAACTAATTCAACATATAGTCATCCAGTTTCATGGTTGAACCACCAGTACAACCAACTAGAGAGATTAGCAGATAGGTCAATGATGAAAAGTAAACTCAGCAGAACCTGTCCAGTCAATGGTGGGTCTCCATTCTGCAGGTACTGCTCTTCTTCCTGGACTAGGATGCAGCTCTGGCAGCCACAGAAACTCATTCAGTAGTATGTTTTCTTAAAGGAAGAAGGCAGAGGTTCTAGCACTTGTGCTTGTTACTGGCTCTATTGATGGGCCGTGCAATTCAACTTTTCCCAGGGAACAAAAACAGTACCTGCCCTGCATCTCCTGTTCCCCCACTTCATAGAGCACAAACCACTCTTCTGCCACCTATTTGCTAGCTTCTTTCTTTCCCAGAACTCCACCATCTACTTACTCACTTCCTATTGCACCCAGCCAGGCATAGGACTGAGGTGTCGTCTTTGTGCTTCCCAGTGTGCCTGTGCCCTTTGTGGACGCCAGCCTGGTCCACTATGTTGTCTAGGTGCCTCCTGGTGTCCAGAATCTGTTTCTTGATCCCAATCATGGTGCCTGCTGTTCTTTCTCACCTTTCCTCAGTCTTTTCTCTTCAAGGAAACTTCTCAGTCCCACCGGAGGAGAGGCTGTGCTCACTTTTGGGAGAGAACAGGGCCCTAGCCAGGCTACAGCAGCCATAGCTGCTACCAAGAACCCAGAGCATGACACTCAAGCCACTGCAGCCACCAGCACCATCTTGATTCTCCCCATGTTCTTTGTTTTTGTTCTTTTAACACCAATTTAACCTCCTTAATGTTCAGTTGGAACCAACTCGCTCCTGCATGATCCAGATAGCCCTATTCCTCTCCTTCTCCAAACCCACTCACTCAGTCTCCAAACAAAGGAGATGTGCCAAAAAAAAAGTCAGGTTCTTCATTCTTGGCAGCTGCTGCATCTTCCTCCTTTGAAGTTGCCTCCACCCAAGTCTCTGCCTAAGTGCTCAGCTTTTGACAATACTTAAGCACAAACCCAGCTTGTGGTGGACATGAACCTAGTTTGGGCATTCGGCTTCTCTGGCCTTGATCTCTGGGACTGGAGAACTGCCCCCCCCCCTGCTTTGCTCAAATAAACCTGTTATTATACTTTTTTGGGGGGAGGGGTGTGAGGTGGGGGCGGGTTGATGTTATACTTTTTCAATTTGACTTGATCTGGCTTACTGTGTTGGTGTGTTGGTGTAGAAACCTACTATGGAGGAGGAGCAGAAAAGCCTATTACTCAATAGCACTTTTTAAAATTATCCTCCTTATCATTATGTACATGTGTATGCACTTGAGTGCAAGTGCCTATGAAGTCTAGAAGAGGGTGTCAAATTCCCTAGAGCTGAAGTTACAGATGACTTTGACCCACATAACCTGGATGCTAGGAGCCAAACTGTGGTTTTCTACAAAAACATTATGTGTTCTGAAGTGATAAGCCATCTCTCCCTCAGTACCACTTTTTTTTTGTTGTTATTGAGACAGGGTCTTACTTTATAGCTAGCTCTGGCTGGCCTGGAACTCATTATGTAGATCTAGAACTCAGAGATCTACCTGCCACACGTGTCATATATGCAAATGTGTGTGCACATCCATTTTTTTAATTTCAACTTTCAGTTTTAGTGAGACAGGTGCCCCTGTATTTGGTTGCTGATTACTAGTTTGCCTCAAACTGGCACTATGAAATTGACAAAAAACAGAGCCTAGTTTCCCCCTGACTCCAGTTTCCTAATTACTACCCAATGCTTATGCCCGAGTGAAAAAAGAAAGGTTCACACACTTTTTGGGGTGGACATGTGGGTACATACCTAAAACCCCAGAAGTCAGGAGGCAGAAGCTGAAAGGATGCCACAAATTTAAGGTCAGCATGGTCTAGAGTGTCAGATTAGCAAAGCATACAAATTGAGACCCCTATCTTAAAAACAAAATGGGGGGAGGGGTGGCTGGAGAGATGGCTCAGTGGTTAAGAGCACTGCCTGCTCTTCTAAAGGTCCAGAGTTCAATATCCAGCAACCACATGGTGCCTCACAACCATCTGTAATGGGATTTGGTGCCCTTTTCTAGCCTGCAGACAACATGCAGACAGAACACTGTACACATAATAAATAAGTCTTAAAAAAAAATAGGCTAACAAGATAGCTCAGTGGGGAGAGATGTTTGCTAAGTAATCCTCCAAAGCCACAGAGAAACCCTGCCTCGAATACCACCCCCACAAAAATAAATAAATAAGTAAATGTGTATGGGTGTTTTGCCTAGTGTCTGTGCACCCTGAAGTTCCAGACAGTTGTAAACCATCATGTGGGTGCTAGGATCCAAAACCTATGTCCTCTGTGAGAACAGCCAGTGTTTCTAACTATCATCCAGCCCTGGAAACTCCTTTTGAAACTTTCATAAAGTAGGAAGTAGAAACAAGGCACAGTGGTTAAGGGCACTTGTTAGAACTTTTGTGTCCAATTTGACAATTGTAATCATGTACATCAACTATATAAGCACTTAAAACTTTGATTGCAGTTGTCATGTATATGTATTACCGGTTTCTATAAATATCTAACCTCTTCCTTGGACTACAGCATTTAATATACTGAAATCTAGAGGATTTTCTCCCTGAATAAGTACACAATAGAAACTCTAACCAAGAAAACAAACAAGCAAAACAACCAACAATCATCAAGTCTTTTATAAGAAGTAAGCATAATTTTAACATTATTACCCAAGATCATTCTGAGAATATCTTTCAGAACTAATTTCTAAAATCTATAACCAGATTATTCAAGACAAAGTCACTCAATCTATGAATATATCTGGCTCAGGATTTAGAAATCAATCATTGGCCAGTGGTGGTGGCAACAAACACCTATAATACCAGCACTGGGAAGGCAGAGGCAGTTGGATCTCTGGGAGTTCAATGCCAGCCTGGTCTACAGAATGAGTTCCAGGACAGCCAAGGCTACACAGAGAAACCCTAACTTGAAAAAAAAAAAAAAAAAAAAAAAAAAAAGAAAAAGAAAAGAAAGGAAGAAAGGAAGGAAGGAAGGAAGGAAGAAAGGAAGATCAAACAGGCATTTTATGGGAAACTCACGTTTAATTGTGATATTTTAAAATTGTACAAGTTTTTTACATCTGCCCTCCCACCCCATATTTAGACTCTTAAAATGACAGGAAAACATCACCAATCACAGGTTGAATGGGTTTAATAAGTTTACCCCTTCAGTTCCTATATGAAGCACCCAATATTCCTTAAAACACCAATGAGACCTGGCAGTGGCCAACAGTGAATTTCATCTTCAGGGTTAAACAGCTCAGATCCTCTGAGCACTCTGTGATGCAGTGGCACTTGTCCAGAACTGGTACAGCCCCATAGTTGGGGAACTTAATTTGTACCAGTGAAAAAAGCTGTTTCCCCTTCAAGGGGAAGAAAAAAAAAAAACAACTCTTCAAAACCCAGCTAGTTTATCTCAATCTATCTGTCCCATCTCTTCAGGCTCTATTTTTGATTTTTTTTCTTCTTTCTTTCCTTTTCTGCAGCAGAGCAAGAGAGACCAAAACCTAACCTGAGTTACAAGAAAACAAGACAGTGATGGCTATAGAAGGAGTGACCTGGAGCAACTGGAATGCTCCTTTACCTCCCACATCCAATGTATGTGCTTCACAGAAAAACAGTAACAACAAATTCACAAAATACAACAGTTAAAATTACAAAGCCCATTCATCCAGGGGTGCTGGAAGGCAAGTAAAAGTGGGAGGGTAAATGACACGGGGCTAATAGGAAAAGAAAAAAATGTAGTCAGTCAGTCCAGGAACAGGAGCTGGCAAATGCTAGAAACAGCTGGAAAACTCCAGTCCTTTCAGACCTAGGGTGGTGGTAAAAAAAAAAAAAAAAACCACATACTGGAGTCAGGAAGATTCTGCCTTACTGCACCAGAGACAAAAATTCCAATTCATCCAAGAGAGGGGAATATGCAGAGGGCCTTGGCAGTGGGTCCTGCCTTCCGAGGCAGGGGGCGGAAAACAGAGAAAGAGCTGCCACATCCTCCACCCAATCCCACCCACCCATCCCCTTTGGACAGAATCAGTGGCCTGCAGCAGCAGCTTTCAGTTTGGCAGGAGAAGGATGTGGAGAAGGGAACTTCTCTGCAGAGGATGAGCTGCTCAGGGCTGACTGCAGGTAGACTGTCTTGTGGAAAAGTCTGTTGCTTAAAAAGACCACCAAGGAGAAGAGGCGTAACTGGAAAAGACTAAAGGACAAGAAACCCTACTCGTTAGTTCCCAGTTGATCAACATAACTGCTTCAAGCAAATTACAGCTTATCTGACTTTTAAGTTTAAAACTACATAGAGCCAGGTGGTGGTGGTGGTGGTGGTGGTGGTGGTGGTGGTGGCGCACACCTTTAATCCCAGCACTCAGGAGGCAGAGGCTGGTGGATCTTGTGAGTTTGAGACCAGCTAGAACTACAAGAGCTAGTTCCAGGTCAGACTCCAAAAGCCACAGGAAACTCCATCTCAAAAAACCAAAAAAAAAAAAAAAAAAAAAAAAAATACGTTTATCAGCTAAAGAATATACTGGCTGCAGAACAAGCAGCAGAATAAACTATTTGCCTAGTGGCCTGAAGCCATGAGTTAAAACCACCACTGGAAAAAAGAAATGTAGCTGGGTGGTGGTGACCCACACCTTTAATCCCAGCACAGAAAATCCTGTCTTGAAAAAAACAAAAAGAAAAAGAAATGTAGCATATCTTGCTGCTGCCACAAATCCATTACAGTCAGCAGTTTCAGTATCAGGGCTGGAGCTTTTAAAGGAAATAAAGTTACTTATATCATATTTTTCAATTTTTATTTTAGTATTTTATGGAATTGAGTGTTTGCCTACAAGTTTGTCTGTGCACTACCTGTGTGCCTGCTGACCACAAATGCCAGAAGAGGGTGTTGGATCCTCTAGAACTAAAGTTGCAAATGCCTGTGAGTCACCAAGATGCTAGGAATTGAACTAGGTCCTCTGGAAGAACAGCCAGTACTCTTAACTGCTGGACCTTATCTCTAGCCCCATAATCCAGATTTTAAAAGCAATTCTCTATGTGGCCAGGTCACACAGAGCCTACTATTTTCTTTTAAAGTGGCCATTATTACAAAAATGGGCTTTACTCGGATGTTTACAAAGGACTTATATCTAGTGACTGTTGGCTTAGAACTCATTTTGTAGCCCAGACAGATCTTGAACTCATTTAATCATTCTGCCACAGGCTTCCAAGTTTTCTGATTAAGGCATGAAATACCATACCTGGTACAACTGTTAAATTTTAAGAATAGGTATAAATGGATAGGCATTGTGGCATCCACCTGCAGTCTCAGCCCTGGGGGACAAGGCAGCAGAATCACAAGCTCAAGATACAACAATGCTACACAGGGAAAAATAAAAATGAGCATGTGTGAGACTGTCAATTTGGGAAATATATATACATATACATATTTATACACACACACACACACTCAAAAAAAAACATGGTATATATTTCATGTCTCATTCTCTGTCTCTCTTGTGTGTCTGGCTGGCTGGCTGGCTGGCTGAGTTCCTAGCACTCACAATAGCCTGTGACCCAGTTCCAAGGTATATAACACTATTTACTGCCCTCCAAGGTCACTGAATGCACATGGTACACAGACAGACATGTAAGCAAAACACTAATAAAAATCTTAAAAAATAAACTATATATTAAGGTGTGCTGGCTAGTTTGATGTCAACTTGACAAAAACTCTAGTCACTGGAGAGAAGAGAGCCTCAGTTGAGAAAAATGTCTCCCTAAGATACAACTGTAAGACATTTTCTTATTAGTGATTGATGAGGGGCTGTCCCTGGGCTGATGGTCCTGATTTCTGTTAGAAAGCAGGCTGAGCAAGCCATGTGGAGTAAGGCAGTAAGCAGCAGCCTTCCAGGGCTTCTACCATCTGATCCTGCCTTCAGGTTCCTGCCTTATTTGAGTTCCTATCCTGACTTCCATTTAAGGGTGAACAACAGTAATACAGAAATGCAAACCACATAAATCCTCTCCTCAAGCTGCTTTTGGTCATGGTGTTCATAGCAATAAAAACTAACTAGGCATAAGGTCTTTCTTTAGCATAAGAGATTTATACAACAGAAGTCTCATCACTGGCACTTACTATGCTTTTCCAGGAGTCTTTGCTTCATTGGCGCTGATGATGAATAAAGGAAACAGGATAGAGAAGAGGCAGCCACTATTAAAAACAAAAAGGTCAACTTCACAAGACTTGATTTTAGAAAAGGTACTGGAAGCCTCATTTCTCCTTTCCAGCTTTGCAAACAGCATAATGTGATGAAATGTTAATATAGCATATAAACACAGCTTCGGAAATGAACAGAAGAGTTTCTGAATTTCTAAGTATCTGCCTCCAGGAGACAGCATAGAATAAGATAGACTACATTTTAATGCTGATAAATGTCAATTACTATTATCAACAACAGAAAAAAAAAAAAAAAACAACCCTCTTCCTGATGGTCAAATGATGTAAAATGCTAGGTCAGAAGCAAAGCAATAAAAGATGCTTGTTAAGACATACTTACTACCCAAGTTTTTATTTTTCTGGTCTTTGGAGTTTCTCTAGATGAGTTACCTGATAATATAGGAGGACTGCATTGCCGTGAGGAAAGCCAAAGGCAAGCCAAATCCAAAGTAGTAAGGCCAGTTCCTTTCTATGTTTGACAATCGCTGGTGCATTTCAATTCCTAAAACAAGGAAGTCAGTACACCTAAGACTCATATCTTATTTAAATGACTAACTGGCAAACACAATTATTTGAGGCTTAGGTTTTAGGCACAAAGCTACCATTTGAAACACAGATACAGCATATAAACCATATAAATCTACCAGGTTCATGATGGTACAAACCTTTGGTCACAGGACTTTGGAAAGCAGAGGCAATTTGGTCTACATAGGGAGTTACTGATCAGCCAGGACTAGATAGTAAGACCCTGTTTCAAAGAATTGTACAGATCTGACATAAAGCTTCAATGCAAAGATTTTACAGTAATCATAATTTCAAAGTAACAATTTTAGCACCAGCACTGTTTTTCAGGACAGTCTGGAACAAAGCAAAATATCAAAAAAGGATGGCATGGGGGAGGAGGGTCAGCCTGATCTCTGAGTTGGAGGCCATCCTGGTCTACACAGAGCAAGCTCCAGGACAGCCAGGGGAACCCTGGGGGGTGGCGGGATAGCTCTACTGAAATTTATTCACCAAGATGAATATACAAACGGTTTTGTTTGTTTGGGTGTGCATGTTTTGATATAGGATTTTATATATGGTCCAAGCTAGTTTCAAACTCAAAGCCCTTCTTTCTCTACCTCAAAGTGCAAGGATTACAAGTTCTGGACCCCTTTATAAAGCATCAAAGTCTTTTTACATGATCTCCAGCTGGGTATGGTGGAACATACCTGTAATCCCAACATTTAAGATGCTAAAACAAGAGGACTAGAATTAGAAACTAGCCTGAACCATAAAAAATAGCAGGCCAGCAAGGCTACACACAGCAAGACCCAACTCAAAAAAATAAAAAAAATGCTAGATGTGATGGTGCACACCTATAATCCCAGCGCTCTGGAAATAGAAGACACATCTTCAGCTCCACAGCAAGTTCAATGCTAGCATGAGCTACATGAGACCTTGACTTAAAAAATAAGAGTAATTTAAAAAGAAAACAACTAAAAAGAATGATAATAATCAAGTGAGCTTGACTTGATAGTATATGTACGAATTCCCAGTACTTGGGAGGTAGAAGCAGGAAGCTGGAAAGTTGAAAGGCCAGCCTGAACTAAGAGTGAGCGCTCAAGGTCAGCCTGGGTTACATAGCAAGACCATGTCTTAAAATAAATTTTAAAAAATGTAATTCTAAATGCACTAGCATCTATTTAACTTCTCTGAAACAATTTGTGTTCTTTTCTATCAACTTCTGGCCTAGACAGAGCTACACCACATTAAGTACTAAAATGGTAATTAATTCTACAATGCCATTTTCCTTGGCCTCAAAGGTTAATAAACCCACTAAGCCAAATGTAACCTCCCTCTTGCCAATGAGCCACGTCTTGTCAGAAATCTGCAAAGAGCTTGAGTATTGAACAGCGTAGTGTGTGCAGCACCAGCATTTCTGAACAAGGCGTCTATATCCCAGGTTTCTTTTTATGGACTTACCTTTATTGAACCAACGGTACTCAAAGCAGTACAGTGAGTAGAGAAGAGACATATGCAGCAGACTAACCAGCTGACCCACAAGATGGATGGGGAAGAGACTCACAAACATCCCCTGAGGAACAAATGCAACAAATCTTAATTCCAGAATGTCAGACATTTCTCGATCACTGCTCCAATCAGAGATGGCCTCTCAGCTGCCTTGGTTGTTCAATGGTAGGAACAGAATCTCCAAGAGAAGAGGCAAACCCATTTCTTTCTTTCTTTTTTCTTTTTTTGGTTTTTCAAGACAGGGTTTCTCTGTGTAGCTTTGGAGCCTGTCCTGGAACTTGCTCTGGAGACCAGGCTGGTCTCGAACTCACAGAGATCCACCTGCCTCTGCCTCCCGAGTGCTGGGATTAAAAGCATGTGCCACCAACACCGGGCCCATTTCTTATAATTTTATATTTAAACTCTCTAGCTGCTTTTAAAGTCTCTCTCCTTTCTTTCCTCCCCTTCCCCAATATCTATTCCTTGGGTAGGCACTATTGTTCTTTCCTTTTTCATTTTTTTTATTTTTTTAGATATTTAAATTTCACATGTCTGAGTATTCTGCCTACATGTATGGATATGTATCACATGTGTGCCTGGTGCCCTCAGTAGTTATAAGAGAATGTTGCACCAACTGTAACTGGCGTTATGAATGGCTGTGAGTCACTATGTGGGTACTAGAAAACAGCCACTGAGTCATTTCTTCAGCTTCCATTTTCCTTTTTTAAAATAAGAGAGAGTGTGTGTGTGTGTGTGTGTGTGTGCGTGCGTGCATGTGTGCACACACAGCCATGCATGCTGTTATATCTCAGTTGTGTACCAATTCTTATTTCTAATTAATAAATTTCAATTTAACTTCTTAGAAAAATGTTCATTGGGTAAAAATGCTATTGTGAAAGCAAGAGGACTAAGTTCAAATCCTCAGAACTCCCATAAACACCAGGCATGGATGTATATGCCAGTAACCCCAACACTTGAGAGGAGGCAGAGACAGACAAATTCTAGGAGGTTGCTGGTCAGCCAGGCACCCTAGCCAAAAATAGTGACCTTCAGGTTCAGTGAGAGATCTCCTCTCAAAAAATAAGGTGAAGAGTGTACACACACACAAATAGTGCTTTAAAAATCATTACTTCCCATGAGGCATATATGCATGCTCCAGTATAAATGCAAAACTCATCTTTCTGAAGTCCCTTTCCCTAAACTTTTTTCTTTTCTTTTTAAAAATGTTTCCATGTGTCTCTCACCTGAATAAGGAAAAGTGCCTGTAGCAAAAGGTTGAAGAGCATGTCAGCAATTATCTTGCTGACACTGGGAAATGGATGAGGTTTCCTCCCTGATACTTCAAATGCCAGGTCAGCTATATCCTGAAACAGAGAACAGTAGTACAACAAAACATGAATTAATGGTCCCATGTCCATCCCCAGAGCTAATGCCACTGTTCGGCTACCAGAGCAGCCAGGTGAAAAAAGTCTGCCTTAGTAACCTGAGACAGTCATTTCATTTTACAAAACCACAAAGATTACCAAACTTGCTGCTTAGCTTAAAAAATGTTAAGACTTGAAAATTGTTTTCTCTATAGCTAAAAAGAGTATAATCTAGGGAACCCACATAGAATCCAGACTCCATTCTGCCCTGGACCTACTTGGAACCAAATGGCATTCACAACTTTGCTAAGCACAAACAGGGGGAGCACCCAAAGAGCACTGAAAATTGATGTGAGGAAGAATTCCAGCCATGACCAAACATCTCCATGCAGTGACGGATCACCTAAAAAACAAAAAAAAACAAAAAAACAAAACAAGAATTATTAGTTTAGCTAGATAAATGGAATGCCAGAAGACCAAAAATGGAACTATTTTGTGACTATTCCTCTGCCTCACATTCTGGCCACAGCTCTTATTCATAGTAATCACAGTGTTGTTCTGCTTATCTTAAAACAAACCTGTTTACAGGGGGACTACTGAGATGTCACAGTGACTAACCACAGAACTATCAGGAAACCAACTGAATTTAAATCTCAGTTCTGTTACTTACGTATGGCTTAACTAACTTCTATTTACTTATCCATAAAATAGCCCAACAATGCCTGTATCAAAAAGCCATTGAGAAGTCTAAATTAAAAACATCGGCTGGAGGGGGCCGGCATGCCTTTAATCCCAGCACAAGGGAGACAGAGGCAGAGGCAGAGGCAGAGGCAGGTCAATCTCAGTGAGTTTGAGGCCAGCCTGGTCTACAAAACTGGAGGCAGAGGCAGCTGGATCTCTGAGTTAAGAATCCAGCCTTGTCTACAGAGTGAGTTCCAGGACAGCCAGAACTAAACCCTGTCTCAAAAAAAGAAAAAAAAAAAACTAAAAACATCAAATTGCTAGTGCGTATGAAACTGAGGAAGACAAGTATCTCAAAGCTCTACCTATCCCCAACAGGAGCAAGATACATACATACTCACCAATAATCCGGGCTGTTACTGATTGAAGCACAGGAATAAACACTCGATAAAACAAGAGGAGACTGAACTGAAGGAAAGAGACAATAATCAAAAACCCTTCTTTAAATTAAAACAAGGCATCAGGCGATGGTGGCAGATGATTTTAATCACAGCACAAAAGAGGCAGAGGCAGGTGGATCAAAGCCAGCCTGGTCTATAGAGTGAGTTGTCAGTTTCAGGACAGCCAGGACTACACAGAGAAACCACCTCAAAAAAAAAATAGTAGTAGTAATAATAATAATAATAACAATAGCAGTATATTAAAACAAGTCACTATAATAACTTTCCAGTCAAGACTGCTAGTTTATAAATCAGGAGACCAGAAGAAGCACCTTTCCTAGTTGCCAAAACTCAAAGACAGTGCAGCAAACTGATACTATTTATCAGTGAGACTTCTGAGACAGAGAAAACATTTTAACTAACATTCAGGCAAACATACAAAGATATATACTAAGCATCTAAGATGTTTATTAATTAAATCTAAAGCTACCATCTGAAAACATTAGTGAAATGTTTATATTAAGAGAAACTGAATTACACTAAATACCAAGTCAAGAACAGTATTTAGATTTCACTAAAGACTATGATAGTTCTCAATTATAGGTAACTTTTTTGATCTGAGTCTCAATAATAATTGATTGCTACAACCAGAAACATCTATCTTTTTCTGATCCCACAGATAACCAAAAATGTCTAAACAAACAGTGTTAATACAAGTTATTTAAAACAATACTAAAACCTGTCAATGGATCATATAAATAAACAAACATAATGCAGGGCTCTCCCAGATATCTCTTTATGTATAAGTATTATTTGTGAATAGGAATAAAATTCACTAAAGATGCACAAAATCCAAATTCATGTTTGTTGTTTAGGGTTTTCCGTATGTTTTTCTAGATAGGGTTTCTCTGTGTAGCCCTGGATGTCCTGGAACTTGCTCTACAGATCAGGCTGAACTCTAACTCAGAGATCCACCTGCCTATGCTTCCTAAGTACTGGGATTAAAGGTCTGTGCAACTATGCCTGATTCATATTTATTTGGTTTTTTTTTTCTTCAAATTTACTTGGTTTTTTTTTTTTTTTTTTTTTTTTTTTTTTTTTTTTGAGGCAGGGGTCTCATGTATCTCAGGCTTATCTCAAACTTACTATGTAGTCAAGGATGACCTTGAACTTCTGATCCTCCTGCTTTTACCACCAAGTACTGATATAAGTATTGTTATTTTTTTAAAGGTTATTTTTATTATTTTATATATTTTTATTACTTTTCATATATTTTATTATCATTTATTATTTTTATTATTTTATATATGTCTGGTTATCTGTATATGCAGCACATGCATATAGGTACCTATGGAGGCCAGAAGAGTATATAAAATCCCCTGGAAATGGCATTAAAAAACAGATTTAAAATGCCTGGTATAAGTGCTGTGAACTGAACCCAGATCCTCTGCAAGAGCAACAACTGCTCTTAACAACTAGTCCATCTCTCCAACCCACAGGTATCTTCTTTAACTTTAATTTTCTTTATTCCTTTTTTTTTTTTTCTTGAGACAGCATCTCACTATACAGTCCCTAGATGGCCTGAAATTCAGTTACGTAGGCAAGATTGGCCTGGTCTCAGAGATCTGTCTGCCTCAGCCTCTCAAGTACTAGAATTATAGGCATGTACTATCACACATGGCAATTATTGTTTTTAGACATCACACAAAATAACATTTTGACATTTTCATACATATAATTATTTCTTGCTCAGATTCCCTCCTCCATCCCCTATCCATGTGATAGTCATCAGCATACATAAGCAGCTCAAACATCAAAGATAATTCATCTTAGTGTTTTAAGGAAGCAGCTGAGAAATATTAACCCAATAACAATCTAAAGATATGTATAAGGAACCTAGAATTTGATGGAAAAGAACTTACCCAGAATACTCCACCGTTCCAAGCACAACACTGGAAGATTCTACTAACAATGCGTGGCTCACTGGAAAAGATCATATCAGTTTAGCTTGTAAGGCCCACAGGCTGTTTCTAACGTTATCTAATAACTCTCCATTTTACAGCTTCTATTGGCACCATATTATCTTTGAGCACCTAATGTTCTCCCAATGTTCTAATTCAGTCCATAGGAAAAGGCTACCATGTTTCCAAGGAACCAGGTGTTTTTGTTTTAGAGACAGGGCCTCATTATATAGTCCAGACTGGCCTCAAACTCCTGGCAGTCATCCCGTCTCGGTCTTCACAGTACTGGAATTACATGCATGTGCCATCACACACAGGTGAAGAAACCAGCTTTCATATTTTGTTGTCAGTTTGAGACAGGATTTCACTATGTAGCCCTGGCTGGCTTGGAACTCACTATTTGGCTTCAAACTGCCTGCCTCTGCTCCTAAGCACTGGTATTAAAACTATGCATCACCAGCTTTGCTTTAAAAACTAAAAAGGAGCTGATAAAATGGCTTACTGCTAAAAGTGTCACAAGTCTGGCAACCTGAGTTTGATTCCCTGAATCCATGTAAAAGGTGGAAGGAGAAGTTAATTCCACGAAGTTGTCCTATGACATCTACACATGTGCTGTGAAATGGACATAATCTCCCAATGATAAATAATTTTTTAAATGTTTTTATGTATATGGGTGTTTTGCCGCATGTGTGTCTGTGTACCACCTATGTGCATTATCCATGCAGGCTAGAAGAGAGCCTTGGATGCCCTGGAACCAGAATTGTAGACAGCTGTTAAGCTCCATGCAGGTGCTGGGAACTGAATCCAGGTACTCTGGAAAACCAGTAAGTACTCTTAACCACTGAGCCATCTCTCCAGCCTCCAAATAAAACAAACGTACATACATACGTACGTAACACGTGTGTGTGTGTGTGTGTGTGTGTGTGTGTGTGTGTGTGTGTGTGTGTGTTCTTCCCTCTAAAGTCTGAAGTTAGAGCATATTAAATAAAAAAGTCTAGGTAGGGTTTACTCTATCAATATATAAATCCATACAGACTTTCCCATAAATATCCATCAAATCAAATACTGTTGTAGTCCTATTTAGCACTCTTGATTTTATTTTTGTTGTTGTTTAATTTATTGTGGTGTGTATAAGATCCATGTAGAGGTCCAAAGACACCTCTGGAGCTGGTTCCTCCTCCAGCTTTCCTTGAGTTCCAAGGACCAAACCCAGGCCATCACACTTGCTTAGCAGGCACCTTTTGCCCCTGAGCTATCTCACCAGTAGATTTTATTTTTTAATAATCTGAGTTTAAGAGAGTCTGTGTGTGTGTGTTGAGGTGGGGGGAATCACCTATAACATTTTCCTATTAAAAAAAAACACTAATAGGATGCTGAAATTCTAATTTATTATGTATGGCCTTCACTCTCATTTCCTGTTCTTAGTATATGCCCCTCTGGTGACAGCTTGGGATGCAGGCCTGTACTCCTCACCTCTCTTGTTTCCGCTCTACACTCTGGGCTCTCCTCTGGGCCAAGACACTACTTGCCCTTCTTCGGCGCTGCTCCTCTCTCTTCTGCTGGATCCGAGCATCTAGTTTTGAGATGGTACAGATGCCCCAGATTGAGTCTTTGATTCCCTGTAGATAAGGACATTTTTAAAGAGAGATTGTGGGCTGGAGACTTTCCAAAATTACACACAGGAAAGTGAGTAACAATGGAAACCACAGCATTTATTTTGCTACCGAGCAAAAGGAGAGTGATTTGTGCCTCCAGTGCTGTGATGGAACTCAGCACTCTGCCACTGAACTATACCCTCACCCTTTATGCATTCTTTATTTTTGTATAATATTACTTTAACTATGTAAACATGTGTTACATTTGTTTATATTGTAGAATATTACTTTAGCTATGTAAAGGTATGTTGCATTTGTTTATGCTGCATTTGTTAAACTATGTAAAGGTATGCTACACTTGTTTCAACTTGCCTGCTAAGGCACCTGATTGGTTTAATAAAAAGCTGAATGGCTGAGTTGGGCAGAGGCAGGCAGCTCTCTGTGAGTTTGAAGCCAACCTGGTCTACAGAATAAGTTCCAGGACAGCCAAAGCTACACAGAGAAATTGTCTTAAAAAACAAACAAACAAACAAACAAAGGCTGAATGGCCAACAGCTAGGCAGTAGAGGGATAGACAGGGCTAGCAGGCAGAGAGAATAAATCAGAGAAGGAATCTGGGAGGGGAGAAGGAGGGAGGGGAAGGGAGGGGGGAGAGAACCAAGGAGCTGCCCAGGGTCAGCCAGCCAACAGACAGACAGACATAGAAGAAGCAAGAAAGTAGGACATACAGAATGAAAGAAAGGTAAAAAGGCCCAATGCAAAACACAGATGAAGAGAAAGTTAAAGTAAGTTATAAGAAGTAGTGGGACAAGCCTAAATGAAGGCTGAGAATTCATAAGGAATATTAAGTCTACACATCTTTATTTTGGACCTGGTTGGTGGCCCAAAGAAAATTTTCAACTACAATCCTTAATTTACAAAAGAACTGCAACAGTAGAGAACCTCAAAACTCCTTTAGACCAGAATCTCTAGTTAGTATTTTTTTTCCATATTAATATATACTCTTATCCAAACCATTCAAGTAGTTTTTTTTATCACGCTCCCTTGGGCAGAGGCTGAAACAGGGTCTCACCACATAAGTCAAACTGACTTCAAACTCTTGATTTTCTTGCTCCAGCTCCCAAATACTGGGAACAAAAGTATAGTGGCCAACATGACTAGTTTATCAGGCCCTTGTATGGTCATTTTTCAGGAGGTATCCTAAGAACAATACTCTTTACATAACCATAGGGTAGTTATCAATTCAAGAAACTTAATACTAAAATACTTCATAGTCCACATTCCAATTTTTCCATTCATCACAACAATGAAGTTCATGGCATTTTGCACCTGGAAAGTTTAATCCAGAATCAAATAATGCATTTCATATGTCTCCTTAGTATTTTCAAATCAAGAACAGTTTTTGTTTGTTTGTTTGTTTTGTTTTGGTTTGGTTTGGTTTTGGTTTTTCGAGACAGGGTTTCTCTGTGTAGCTTTGGAGCCTATCCTGTCACTTGCTCTGGAGACCAGGCTGGCCTCCAACTCACAGAGATTCACCTGCCTCTGCCTCCTGAGTACTGTGATTAAAGGCTCGAGCCACCAACGCCTGGTAAGAACAGTTCTTTATACTTTTGCTTTTTCCATTTTATTTATGTGTGAGTATGTCACCATGCATGGCAATCAGAGGACAACTTGTAAGAGTCAGTTCTCTCCTTCCATCAGGTGGGTTTCTGGGATCACCACGCTCAAGTCATCAGGTGTGATGATAAGAATCTTTACTTCTCAAAAAAAAAAATGTTCACACCTTTAATCCCCATACTGGGAGGCAGAGGCAGGTTGATCTCTATGAGTTCAAGGCCAACCAGGGCTACAGAGTTCCAGGACAACCTCCCTCCAAAACAATACAGAGAAACCCTGTCTTGAAAAACTAAAAAAGAACAAGAAAAAAACAACCCCCCACCAAAACAAAAAATCTTTGCTTCTAAGCCGTCTCACTAGCCCTAGTCTTTTTGCCTTTGTTTTTTAAGAATATAGGCTAGCTACTTCATGGAATTTTAAGATTTAAGTTTCCCCACGATTACCCAGGTTAAGCATTTTGAACAAAAATATCACAGAACTGATGATATCACGCCAAGAAACACATAAGCTAGGCATCGTGGCACATGCCTCTTTTTCCAAAATTCAAGGTTGAGGCAGGAAAAATCCCAAATCCAAGGCCAGCCAGGGATACACAGCCAGCCTGTCCTGTCCAAGGAGATCATATCTACCCTTGCTCCCTAAAACAATGGCACACAGTAACTGTTTGCCCTTGTGGTGATATTAATTCCATGGTTTCAAACTTTTTCCTCTAGTAACTAGAAAGTAGTAAGTGGGAAACATTTCTGATGCCATGCCCATGAATTTCTCCCAAATTTAGCATCCTTCCACCATTCTTGCCTATACCAATCTTGAATTATATATGAGCACTAACTAGTAGTTTACCAACACTTTTACATTTACCAATACTATGAAAACACGTTATTATCTTCCCTACTCCCTTTCAGTACCAATTAAATTGCTACAGTATTCCTTGAATTCTATTCTAGCTCTAAACACCAGTCAAGAAAGGACTACACTATATCAAATTTGGAGAAAGACACAATTACTGTTTTAAAAGGAGAGAAAGAAGGGGGAAAGAGGGAGGGGAAAGAAATAATTGCTGCAAAATTTAAACAAACCTCTGTAGTAAGTAAGGGAGTGCCACATCAAACAGAAGCATCATGGTAGTTGCTGTTGAGTTTGTATAGAAAGCATACAGACAGTGACAAACGCACCTGCCAACCGTATCTGAAGAATTCCAAGTTACTGCTAGTGCTGACCACTCCAGAATTACCTGTAACCCAGTTCAAAGAACTGCATTCATGCATCCATCCCTGCAACCAATCGCATATTGTGCAACTTCACACAATCTTTGGTCAGATGGAAACACTCAAGAAGATAGTGTAATCCCACCAACATGGGAGACGGGTAGGATAATTGCCTCAAATTAGGTCAGCCTGGGCTTACAATGTAAGAGACTACCTCAAAATAAAGGCAAGATAAGGCTAGGGATTCAGCAGAGTGCTTGTCTATCATGTGAGAGGCCTTGGGTTCAATCCCCATTATTGAAAGGAAAACAGAAAAATCAGACAAATTAGACGAAAAATGTAATACACACACATTAGAGTTTAATAAAACCATATTATGTCCAAAGTAGAATAATTTTACCAGTATAGTCAACTTTATAAAAAGACAAAAAAAAGCAGAGCCAAGTGTGGTGGTATATTCTTATAAGACTAGGGCACCTGAGACACTGAGGCAAGCTGATCACCACAAATTTGAACCCAGTCTAGGATACATCTTTTTTTAAAAGAACATCTTTAAAAAATAAAATAAAAACATAAAAACAAAGACCAACAAGATGTCTCAACAGGTAAAGGTACTTGCCTCCAGGTTGACAGCCATGTGACTACATGTAGAAGGGGAAACCTGACATACTGTCCAAGCACACATATACTAAATAAAGCTAATAAAAACAAAAGCACGGCTGTGCCTCAGTCAGAAGGCCAAGAAAACCCTGGGGATTGAACTTGGTGTCAGGTTTTGTTACCTGATTATATTAGGGATACAAGAATGTGAAGTCATTTTGTAGAAATATCATCAAGTATTATCTTTTTTAGGGGGAGTGACAGGGTTTCTCTGTGTAGCTTTGTAGACTAGGCTGGCCTTGAACTCACAGAGATCTGATTGTGTGCGCCACCACCGCCCGGCGCAAAGTAATAGTCTCTAATGTAAGTCTTTTTCCTGTTTCCAGGCTCTCCATGATGAGTGACTTGAGGTCACTTCCCTCTCTGTAAGCCATCTCATAAACCCAGGGTTATTACTTCTAAAACTGATTTTGATTAACAGGCAGTTAGAATGTCACCCTTAAACCTAGATGGTCATTTTCAAAATCTGTTTCTCTTCTTTCTTTCTGAGACAGGGTCTCATGTAGCCTGGTGTGTGTGTGTGTGGCGGGGGGCGGGCGGGGGGCGGGGGGGGGGGGGCTCAAACTTCCTATGTAGCCAATTCTGGAGTTGAACTATCATCCTTTTGCTCTATCTCTCAAGTGGTTTTTGGTTTTTTTGTTGGTTTGCTATTTCATTTTTGAGATGGGTCTCACTATACAACCCAAGATGGCCAAGAACTTATTATGATCCTCCTGCCTCAGATGAGTGCTGTGATTACAGATGTGTGTGTACATCTGGCTCAAACTAAACAGTGACACAAGCTTATAATCCCAGAATTTTCTATCAAGGCAAGGGATCAGGAGTTCAATGTCATCCTGGACTACACAGCCAGTTGGAGACTAACGTTTCTCAAAACAAACAAAAAAGGCTCTCTAGCCAAGCTAAACAGAAAGAATCCTAACACTAGATAATGGACTCAATAGATAGGTCTCCCAACTTCCATAGGATTCAGGATAGAAGGGCTGGGAATCGATCAGTATGTAAGAGCATTTTCTCTGCAAGCATGAGGACATGAGTTCAAATCCAATGCCGTCTTGTAAAAAGCTAGGCATGGCTGCTGGATCCTGAGAATTCCCTGGCCAGCCACACTTGCCAAATAGGCAAACTCAGGTTCAGTAAGAGACCCTGTCTCAAGACAGTAAAGCAGACAGCAATAGAGGGGATAGAGGAAGACATCAAAGTTCTTCTTTGGCCTCCACATGAGAATCAGACTGTTACCTGCACACCCACAGGAATGTACCACACAAACACACACACACATATATACACTTAGGAATATTTGTTTAACTATGCAAAGGTGTTGCATTTGTTTAATTATTGTATTAGTGTTTTACCTTGCCTGCCTAAAGTACCAGATTGGTCTAATAAAAGCTAAGCAGCCAATAGTAAGGGAGGAGGTATAGGTGGGACTTCAGGGCAGAGAGAGTAATTAGGAGGAGGAATTTAGGGTTGGAGGAAGAAAGAAAAAAGAGACGCCATGGAGACGCCAGGAGCCTGCCAGCCAGCCAGCCATGAGGATGCAGGAAAATAGGACATACAGAATGAAAGAAAGGTAAAAAGTTCCATGCAAAACATAGATGAATAGAAACAGGTTAAATTACATTAAAAGAGCTAATGGGACAAGCCTAAGCTAGGGCCGAGAATTCATAATAGTAGTAAGTCTCTGTGTCTTTATTTGGGAGCTAGTTGGCAGCCCAAAAAAATTCCAACTACACACACAGACACAGAAAGACAGACGACACAGACACAGACACAGACACAAAAAGACAGATGACACATACACACACACTCTCTCTCTCTTTATCTCTCTCTCTCTCTCTCTCTCTCTCTCTCTCTCTCTCTCTCTCACACACACCACACACACACACACACACACACACACACACACACAACACAAAAAAAAAAAAAAAAAAGATACAGGATATAACAAGGCAAAGGCTTATACTTGAAGGAGAGACAGGACTGAAATTAACTCAAACCAGCCAGGGCTGCATAGCAAAATAAAAAAGACTCTGGATAGTGTATACCTACATTCTTAGTACTTGGCATACTGAGACAAGAGCACCACCATGTGTTCAAGGTTAACCTGAGACTATCTCAAAAGTATGAAAAATGCCTGTTTACTGAGTAGACTACACTGAAAACCTACTTTCTATGTAAAAGACCCAACAAACATGATAAAATTTATGAAACTGAAGGATTTCCTAGTCAGTTCTTTAGCAAAAAGAAAAGGGGGGGTACAAATTCCATGAAAATATACTCACCCTTCCAAGGTCCTGCAGAAAGGTTTTGACACTGTCAGCCATCTCTTCACTGCCCAGACTATCAATTACAGAGAGGAAGTACCCCCAAATTTCTCATCATGGAGGGCCTGGAAACAAATGGAGAAAAAATACTTAGGTTAAAGATAAGTTACCGCATGACCTGTTTCTACAAAATGACTCCACATTCTAGTAGCCCTAATACAAGAGTAAGAGACTGTAGCACTAATACAATAAACTATGAGACTATACCTGTAACTGATGAAACCTAAGATGCTTATTTTTCCATTTGAGATGTGAGGTCTTGGTAAGTTGTCCCAGATAGCCCCACACTCTGGGGTGCAACAGATCTCCCTGCCTCAGCTTCCCTAGTAAATAAAAAGGGAACAAATGTGCTCCTGGACAAGTGGTCTCCCCTAAGCTTTGGTGTCCCAACTACTCCTAAACACTTCAAACACTGTTGAGGATTTGGAGATGGGTGGTAATAATGTTTGAATAGCCTTATAAGCCATTTTTTAAAGATTTTTTTTTTATTATGTATACAATGTTCTGCCTGCATGTATGCCTGCAGGCCAGAAGAGGGCATCATTATAGATGGTTGTGAGCCACCATGTAGTTGCTGGGAATTGAATTCAGGACCTCTGGAAGAGCAGTCAGTGCTCTTAACCTCTGAGCCATCTCTCCAGCCCCCTTATAAGCCACTTTTATGCTGGCTATGGATTCTCAAACACTTGAAGGTGGGACCGGAGGGATGGCTCAACGGTTAAAATCACTTACTGCTCTTTCAGAAGACCAAAGATCAATTCCTAATACCTGTGTCAGACCTCTGTCAACCATCTGAACTCCAGCTCCAGGGTAGTCAATACCCTTTTCTGGGCTACACAGGCATCCGAATTCACATGCACAGACACTAACTTACTAACAAACAAACAAACAAACAAACATACATACATACATACATACATGCTAAACAACCAAAAACAAACAAAATACTTGAAGGAACTAGGCACTACAATATACTGTAATTCTACTACTGGGTAGGAGGCAGAGGCAGGAGGATAACCACAATTTTTACAACAGGCTGTCCACACATTGAGTTTCACACCTGCTAGGGCTTTCTAGGGAAACCCTATTTCGTACAATAATAATTTGTTTTGATTCACTTTAATCATGCATACTCCTCAAATACACAGAAAAGTTTAAGACATAACTACCAAGCCCTCTAATTAGGTCTTTCTGTTTTCTAACTTCATCCCCATCACCAGCATAGTCCTGGAGATAAAATCTAGTGACCTACAGCACCATTTTGTAATTTTAAATCTTTTAAAAATGTATATATATTTTTTAAAGATGTATTTATTATGTATAGTGTTCTGAATGCATTATGCCTGCAGGTCAGAAGAGGGCACCAGATTTCATAGATGGTTGTGAGCTACCATGTGGTTTCTGGGAATTGAACTCAGGACCTCCAGTGCTCTTAACCACTGGGCCATCTCTCCAGATCCTGTGCATGTATTTTAATAATCATGTAGGAAACAATGAATTTTAAAATTGACTAAGGCTTGGGAGGGGTCAAGTTCAAAGGTAGGCTGTATGCTCAATATGTATGACAGCCAGGGTTCATTCCCCATTACAAAACAGAACAAAACAAAAAAAAACTCATGAAGTTCACATTTAGAACAGTAAGGGTTAGGTATGGTGGTACATACCTATACCATTTGGGAAATGGAGGTAAGATAATCAGTTCAAGGTCATTCTCAGCTAAACTGGAAGTTTGGGGTATGTAGGGTACATGAGACCATCTCAAAACAAAAAACAAAAAACAAAAAACAAAAACAAAAAAACTGTAAGGGTTTCTCATTTTATTTCTCAGATAAATGGGAAACCCAGCTCCAACAACTGAGAAACTGATCGGGTTGCAAATAAAATTCAGTCAGGGCTAGGGAGGTGGCTGAGCAGGTAAGGGAGCCTTCTGCTATGTCAAACCACCTAAGTTTAATCCTCAGGACTCACATGGGTTGTCCTCTGACTTCATATGACAACACAGCACACTCACATTAGGGCACATGTATGTTCACACAAACACACATAATAAATGTTGAAAAAGAAAGAACTATAACTTAGTGATACAGTGCTTGTATGGCATGTTCAATTCCCAACACTGAAGAAAATTTTTGAGGAGGGGCAGGGAGGGAGGGAGAAAGGGAGGTCTGATGGTGCAATCCTACAATCCCAATTCAAAGTCTGCATAAACTGAATTCAAGGCCAGCCTGAGTAATTTCATGACATTTCATTTCATTTCATGTCTCAAAAACAAAACAAGCCGAGTGGTGGTGACACACACCTTAGCCCCAGCCCTCAGGAGGCAGAGGTAAGCCAATATGTGAATTCAAGGCCAGCCTGGTCTACAGTGTTCCAGGACAGGCTCCGAAGCTACAGAGAAACCCTGTCTTGAAAAACAAAACAAACATACATGAAGCTCTGAAGTTCTAAGTTTGGCTCCCAGTACTGAAAAGGGCAAGAGAGTTCATATTATAAATAATTTTACTAGTCTCTCATTTATTTCTTTAAAGGGAACTCTAAGGTAAATGGAAAAATATACTTGCAAAAATATAAGAATTTAGGATTTCAAAGTTCTCAAGCCCTACTAAATCAAGCTGAGAATCTCCAATTTAAGAGACATAATAATACACTAATTTCACGGGCAGCTTGTATACAACTCAGCTACAAAACATAAAAGAGACTTTGACCTTTGGCCACCTCATCAAGTAGCAGCACACTGACCCAACTGGACTAATGCCACTCAGAACTGGACGAACAGGGAGATCAGAATCCGAAGGCTACCTGCACAACACCATGTACATCATCTGCTCCTTAGGTCAAATCCTAGTCAAATGTGCTCACTTGGAGAAGTTTCTAGAGTTAAGAAACATCTGTCATTACTCCCACTCCTCCCTCCAAAAAAAAAAAAAAAAAAAAAAAAAAGCCTCAGAGTTTTCTGAATGTGTTTTCTAGCAGACAGTGTTCTAAGAGTTGTGGTGAAAGCAGCCCGTGGCCAGAATAGTAAATGTCTAATGATGGGAAAGGCACTAAGTGTGTAAAGACTGTCACAGATACACCCTCTTAACCAATGACTTGCTCACCTACAAATAAAGGATGGTAAAATTCTTCACAGAGTTTTTGAGGATGGAGTACAACAGAATAAAAATTCTGTATAAATGTAATCCTATTAAAGAATGCACCCGATTTGAGGTTTGAGGAAACTTATTACTTGGTCTAGTTTTCTCTCAGAGCCCAGACAGAGAGCTTCCTATCTATCCTAGCCCAGAACCACTGTCATTTGACTCCTGGCAGATTAATATCCAGCTTCTGCATGTAGCAACCAGCAAAGGACCTACTGACCAAATAGAGCCTTTGAAGGACTGGCCATTTCAATTTTATACTGTAGGCCTAACATCTTTCCTATGGGAGAGAACATTTGGTATGAATTAGCCTGTTTAACAAATTGCTGAGGCATTCAGAAAAAAATAACCTGCCACAATTTAAGAACACACCATTTACAAAGGGCTCCTACAACACAGAAGATGCGTCTTATGGTTCACAATAATTTACAGATGGACAACTTAAACTGTTTGTCCAACAGCAAGTGAAAGCTAATTACGGCAAACTTCAGAACTTCAGTGTTCCAACACAGTCAGGACTTTTTTTTTTTTTTTTTTTTTTTTGCTTAAGCTTTGCAACGAGGATTTTTATTTAGCCCAAGCATCCCATGGACGAATCACCTTTCTTAAACCTTGAAATGCTGAGGGCCACTAAATTCTTGACAGTCTTTAGAACCGACTAAGCATCTACTGAGACATATTCCTGCACTTTCATTTCCAAGCCACCAAACCCAAGTCCCGGAAGGCAGAAAGCCGGCGTTTCCCACTCCAGGTAGGGAGAAGGTAAACACCCTCACTCATCACCGGGCCGCAGAATGCCTCCTGGGCCCCAGGGAGTGCTGGATCCCTTCTCTCCCGGAGCTTCTGGGCAACTGGTTTGAGAACCCGTCTTTCTCCCCAGCTACCGCCGCGCATACGGTGCGAACCACGCTCACCGCGGGTCACGGGAGCTAAAGATAGCCCCACCGCACCTAGGAAGAGCGAGCCTTGGGCGCCGCGCGCCGCAGGGCCTGCCCTCGCCACCCTTCACGTCCCGGGCCCTTGGGCCGGGGTCCCTGCCGCAGCCCCCGCCAAAACCTCACCAACCAGCTCTGGCCTGACAGCTCTCGGTTGCCCCCAGGGCCCTGCCGCTCAGGCCCAGACATGCAAGCGACTCGACACCCCGTCTGCCGCGGCCCACACCTACCCCGCAGCCCTGCCGCGGCGGCTCCGGCCCGGGAGCTCGCCCACCGAGGCTTGGTTCGCCTGCTCCGCGCCTGGCTGCCCGCTCTGCCCCGGCGTTCCCACAGCCGGGGCTGCGCCCACACTGGGCATGCCCGAGCTGCACGGGGCAGCTGGGAAGTCGGGCGGACACCCTGCTGGTCGCTGGGCGGGGGCGGGGCCAGCAGGCAGGGAGGGGCCACCCAGGAGGGGCGTGGCCAGGGAGCCTGGGAATTGTAGTTGGCGGGACCTGAGATTCTGTGCTCGTCCTGGTTGTACAGCTTCAGGCTTCTAGCCCCTATTGCCGCCACTCCAAACCCCTTTCTCACTGATCAGTAGTCCTGTTCCCCAGGCTCCTCAATCTGCAGCAATGCTGATCTTTCTAAAATCCTTTAAGAACAAATGATGGAAACATTAAAATAGGGGTCACCTTGATTAATTTGGAGGCTTTCTAATTAAAGACTAATAAACCAGGTATGGATTCAAACCAGGTATGGATGTAATCCCAGCCTTTCGAAAACCGAGGAGTAGAATTGTGGCGAATTCGAGGCCAGCTTGGGCTACATAGTAAGTACCAGGAAGGAAGAGCTACATAAGAAGACCCCATCTCAGAAAAACAAAACAAACAAAATAACTCAATAGAGTAATCACTTATCATGCACAAGGTCCTGTGTTCAATTCCCAGAAAGCACCAAATACACAGGACATGGTGTAGCTCAAAAAATAAGAGACCCAGGACTGATATTGGAGCTCAGGCTTCAAGCTGAAGATGGGAGAAGCAAAGCAAGCAGTCACTAGCTCTTACCTCTTCCTATGCTCAGACCAAAGGGGCTATCTTCAGACTGCTTCAGACTTCACTGCTCCTCTGATTCACTGAGACTGCTATGCTTTCCTCAATGTGGCTGGAGAATAATTGCTTCTCATGAGACCCTTTGTACCTCCCTAGTCCTGGGATTAAAGGCATGAGATCCCAAGTGCTGAGATCATCTTTATGTGAGTTGTTTTGAAAGACCCCCGAAGGGATACTTTTGTAGAGGGAGACCCACACACCCAGGAACCAGCGAGGCCACGAACTGGATGCAAAAAACAAGAGGCTTTATTGGAGACGCAGGTACCCGGGGCGACTTAGCCTTTGTGTGGCTAAGCGCCCCGAGCCAAGGGAAAGGGGTCCTTATATAGGGAAAAAGGCGCAAGCTAGGAGCAGGGATTCTATTGGATAATTCTAATGAGGCATTATACAGAGCTATTCCCATTGGTCAATGTATATGAGGCGCTATACAGGGTTATTCAAATAAGGCAAAGTACAGAGTTATTCAAATGAGGTGAAACACAGAGTCTTTCAAATGAGGCGAAATACAGAATCATTTCCATTGGATGGTTCAAATGAGACACAGAGCCATTCCAGATCAGCATATTCTCAAGGTCTGGTGTCTGGTACAGCAGACTCAATTCCCCCCCCTTCCTGATGGCTGACCTTGGGGGCGGAGACCTTGGGACGGAGTGTTTCTCTTCGGGCGGGGCGGGGGCTCAGGGGCAGGGCTCCAGGCCGGCTCACTCGGTGTTTGTTCTCGTGCCCCACCTGGTGCTTGCCCTCGTGCCGGCCCACCAGGTGCTCGTTCTCGGGCTGGCCCACCTGGTGCTCATTCTCGTGCCGGCCCCACCCGGTGTTTGTTCTCGGGCCGGGCGGGGAAAGGCCACCGGGGGTGGGGATCGGGGAAGCCGCCGACAGGAGGAAGAGGAGACAAACTTGAGAAAGAAAGGGCTAAGGGACAGGGGTCTTTCAGTTTCTCTTTAGGACTGGATGGATTTGTGTAGCTCAGTGTGGCCTTGAACTAACAGAGATCCTTCTACCTCTTCCTCCCAGGTGGTAGAATTAAAGGTGTGTACCACCACCTCCTGGCTTCTATAGGTAACTAGTGTGACTGGCTTTGCTTTCTGTATCCTCAAGCAACCTTTAATAAATCATAAATAATATATCACCACAACATGGCAGTGCAGTCTCAGCACTTGGGAGTTGGAGGCAGGAGGATGAGAAGTTTGAGGTTATCTTTGACTACATAACAAGTTTAAGGCCAGATTTGACTACAAGAGACCTTATCTCAAAAAAAAAAATACTAAACAATGCCAGGTTTACATCAAAATTACTCAAAATATGAGCCATCAACCACTTAGGCTAAGCAGGGTGCTGGTAGCGCACGCCTTTAATCCCAGCACTTGGGAGGCAGAGGCAGGCAGATCTCTGTGAGTTCGAGGCCAGCCTGGTCTACAAGAGCTAGTTCCAGGACAGCCTCCAAAGCCACAGAGAAACCCTGCCTCAAAACAAAACAAACAAACAAAAACAAAAAAAAAAGAAAGGAAGGAAGGGAGGGAGGGAGGGAGAAAGAAAGAAAGAAAGAAAGAAAGAAAGAAAGAAAGAAAGAAAGAAAGAAAGAAGTCCCTTAAGGTGTGCCCAGCAATTTGGGCTTTCATTAATTCCATATGTAGTCAGGTTGACAATCAAGAATAGACATCATAGGATGTATATGCCTAAGAGTTAGAGCATAAAATACCCAAGTATAGCAAAACCCAAATATATATTGTGGGGCTTTTTTGTGATTTGTTTTTTGTTGTTGTGGCTTTGTTTTGTTTTTTTGTGACAAGGTTTCTCTGTGGAGCTCTGGCTGTCCTAAAACTTGCTTTGTAGACCTGTCTAGCCTTGAACTTAAAGATCTCTCTGCCTCCCCAATGCTGGGACTAAAGGAGTGTGCCACTACTGCCCAGCCCAAATTTTAAATATAATATATATATATATATATATATATATATATTTATTGTATACATCTACACATAGAGCCTACATACATGAAGAAGAGAGCATCAGATCTCATTATAGATAGTTGTGGTTGCTGGGAATTGAACTCATGACCTCTGGAAGGGTAGCCAGTGTTCTTAACCAATGAGCCATCTCTGCAGCCCAGCCCAAATGTTTTTTTTTTAATTTTTTTTATTTTTTCTTAGTTCAAATTAGGAACAAACTTGCTTCACATGTCAATCCCTTCTCCCTCTCCTCCCCTCCTCCCAACCTCCCCCCCACCAGTCCCTCCCCCCTCTCCCCTCCACTCCCCATGGAGGGTAGGGCCCTCCACAGAGGGGCGCTCCCCAAATTCCACAACATCATCCTGGGTAGGGCCTAGGCCCTCCCCCGTGTGTCCAGGCCAAGAGAGCATCCCTTCACGTGGGATGGGCTCTCAAAGTTCCTTCTTACACCAGGGAAAAATACTGATCCACTACCAGAGGCCCCATAGAGTGCCGATGCCTCCTCGTTGACATCCACTTTCAGGGGTCTGGATCAGTCCCGTGATAGCCTCCCAGACAGCAGTCTGGGGTCCATGTGCTCCCCCTTGTTCAGGCCAGCTGTTTCTGTGGGATTCACCAGCCTGGTCCCGACCCCTTTGATCTTCATTCCTCCCTCTCTACAACTGGGTTCCAGAGTTCAATTTAGTCTGCCTCTGCTTCCATCAGCCACTGAACGAGGGCTCTAGGATGGCATAAAAAGTAGTCATCAGGGCTGGTGAGATGGCTCAGAGGCTAAGAGCACCATCTGCTCTTCCAGGGGTCCTGAGTTCAATTCCCAGCAACCACATGGTGGCTCACAACCATCCGTTATGAGATCTGGTGCCCTCTTCTGGTGTGCAGATATACATGGAAGCAGAATGTTGTATACATAGTAAATAAATAAAATCTTAAAAAAAAAAAAAGTAGTCATCAGTCTCATTATAGGGGAAGGGCATTTAGGGTAGCCTCTCCACCATTGCCTAGATTGTCAGATTGTTGGTGTCATCCTTGTAGATCTCTGGAAATCTCCCTAGTGCCAGATCTCTCCTGGGACTTATAATGGCTCCCTCTGTTATGATATCTCTCATCCTGCTCTCCTCTATTCTTCCCCCAACTCAACCTTTCTGCTCCTCCATTTCCTCCTCTCCCCTCCTTTTCTCCTCCTTTCGTTCTGCCAGCTCCCTCTCCCCTACCCTCATGCCTCCAATTAGCTCAGGAGATCCTGGACCTTCCCATTCTCTGGAGACCGTGCATTTTTCTCTTAGAGTCCTTCTTGTTTCTTAGTACCTTTGGTGAAGAGGATTATAGGCTGGTAATCCTTTGCTCTATGTCTAAAATTCATATATGAGTGAGTACACACCATGTTTGTCTTTTTGTGACTGCAGCCGAAATGTTTTTATACTACATTGTGCAATGAAAGGCAGTGTGGAGAAGTGGGGGAACTAAAGAAAAAATCTCAATTTTAATAAGGTTTGTTTTGTATATAGTCTGTTGTTTTGTTTTTTAAATCTAAACACATGTATGTTGGGCAGGTGCTTTATCATTGAGCTAAATTCCCATCCCCTTCAGATTCCTATTCAACTTACCTTCCTTATAGTTAAAGAGCATCAACTCCTTGCCTTGGGGAAGGAAAGAGGAGGATAACAGTGCCTCATGACCTGATAGAGTAGCTCAGTGGTAGAGACCTGTCTAATATGTCTTAGGCCCTAGGTTCAAGGCAAGGCAACACAATGCATGAATAATCTTTCTTATTGGTGGGGAGAGAGAGTCTCATTTAGGAAAGGCAAGGTAAGGAAATGCAAGGCAAGGCAAGGCAAGGCAATGCATGGATTTCTTTAGATTTGGTTGGGAAAAGATTGCATTTTCCCAAGACAAGGACCTGCTGGTTTTGCTTCATTTTTAAAGTGTTCTTAGCTCAAAATTACCCTTACAGGAAAGTGGCATGATTTAGAATGGCCTGTTTGTTTACTCTCTCAATTATCCGCCTCATCTAGAAGCCTTTTCTTCCCTAGTCCCAACCTCTTCCATAGCTCTTCATTTCTTTTCACTTCCTATTTCCCTTTCTCTCTGCCAATGCTTAGAGCTGCTATTGATAGTGTCACCTGTAGAATCAAATGATTATAATTATAAGCTATTTAGTGGAGCTTTTTAAGTGGAAAGAACCTGAAACCCAGATATCAAGGTCAGTGGCAAAACAAATACGCAGACCTCTTGGCTCTTATATCAGTCAGGTTGCTATTGCTACAATAAAACACCATGTCCGAAAGCAACTTGAAGGGGAATTTATTTGGCTTACATTTTTATATAAAACACCATGTCCGAAAGCAACTTGAAGAGGAATTTATTTGGCCTACATTTTTATGTTTCACTCTGTCACTGAGGTAAGTCAGGACAGGAACTCAAGGCAGAGCCCCGGAAGCAGGAAGTGAAGCATGAAGGAACCCTGCTTACTGACTTGCTTTCCAAAACTTGTTTGGCCTGCTTATACCACCCAGGTCCAGATGCCCAGGCATGGCATTGCCCTCAGTGGGCTGGGATCTTCCATGTCAAACATTGATCAAGAAAATCAAGCCCTGTAGACTTAGCTACAGGCAATCCTCTGGAGGCGTATTCTTCATAGGGCCCTCTTCCCAAGTGATTTTCTAGCTTGTGTCAAGATGACAAACTACAGCTCTCTTCCAGTTCACTGGACCAAGTTCAAGAACCATTTCAGAATAAAGTCCCCCTTTCCCACAGCATGCTGATTCTTAGCTTCTCTTTTAAAAAGAGGGAACTCAAAAGTTCAAATCAGTAAAATGGAGAAGGGAACAAAGCCCCCAGGAAAAGAGAAGTCCTTGCTGAGTTCAGTACTTGGTGCAAACCTGTAATCACAGCACTAGAAAGATCAAGAAGGGAGGATTCTAAGTTCAAAGCCAGCCTGGAAAATTATATATATTCCCTGCTTTAAAAAAAAAAATCCTGATGGTAGTGGTCCAAAATTTAGCACTGCACTTGGGAGACAGAGGCAGAGGCAAGTGAGTTCGAAGCTAGCCTGGTCTATATAGTAAGTTCCAGGCCAGCCAGGGATACATAGTGAGATCCTGATTCAAAATAATAATGGTAATGATCATCATTCTAGATTGACATATGGAAACTCCCATGGAGGAAGATCTCTTGTCTTCTTATTTGATTCAGTCATGGCCAACAACCTCTTCTTTGATGAAAATGGATCTGGATCTGAGGATCTCTGCTCAAAGCCTCTATTCTCATAAAAGTCTTCTGATCCATTGACTCTGCCACTCAGATGGTTATAAGCTATAAACCAGGCATGTGTGGGAACACTTAAATCCCAGCAATCAGGAGGCCCAAGCAGGAGGATTGTGGCAAAAGTGAGGCCAACCTGGGCTACATAGTTAGTTCTTAACCAGCATAGGCTACATAGAAAGACTCTGTATCAAAAACACAAACAAAATCATGATTAAGATGGGACATCCATTTTTAGATAATTTATTTAATTTTATTTTATGTTTATTTGTATGAGGGTGTCAGATCCCTTGAAACTGGAGTTACAGACAGTTGAGGGCTGCCATGTGGGTATTGGGAATTGAACCCTGGTCCTCCAGAAGAGCAGCCAGTGCTCTTAAGCTCTGAGCTATCTCTCCAGCCCAAGAAGAGACATTTTTGTATTTACTTGTTTTCTGTCTTTACATCCCAACCACTGTTTCCCCTCTCTCCTCTCCTCCCAGTCCCTTTTCCTATGCCCCATCCCCCCCATCCATTCCTACTCCTCCTTCCCTTCAGACAATGTCTGGCCTCCCATGGATATCCACCAGCCATGGTATATATCAAGTTGTAGTTAGGTTAGACATCCCCTTTCCTGTTAAGGCTGGACAAGGCAACCTGGTAAGAGGAAAGAGTCCCAAAAGCAAGCAACAGAGTCAGAGATAGCCCTAGAAGGGACATTCTCGAACTTTTTTTTTTTTTTTTGTCCTCTGTGAGTAAATCTCTTCAACTGTTTATTAGAAAGAACTACATAGAAAAGATACTGTAGGGATTTTATTTTTTAATTAAAACAAGCAATTCATCTGCTGATGCTTAGAAATCTTATTATTATAAGAAAATTTAAGTGGTTTAATAATAATCTGGTTCTTGTAATTATCAGTTATAAAGTAGCTCTTTGTTCAAACTTTATTATTTCTAAAAAAAAATTCTGACTTTCTAGCCAGTTGCTTGTTGCTTCTTAGTTCTAGCACCTGGGAGACTGAGGCTTGAGGCTTACTACCACAAGTTTAAGTCTAGCCAGAATAATGTAGCAAGACCAAATCTTGAAAAAGAAAGAATAAACTGGATGCTGGTACATGCCTCTAATTCTAGCAGGAGCAGGTGTGTCTCTGAGTTCAAGGCCAGCCTGGTCTACAGAATGAGTTCCAGGACAGCCAGGATTACACAGAGAAACTTATCTTTAAAAGAAAAAAGAAAGAAGCGAGGCGGTGGCGACACACGCCTTTAATCCAAGCACTCAGGAGGCAGAAGCAGGCAGATTTCTGTAAGTTTGAGGCCAGCCTGGTCTACAGAGTGAGTTCCAAGATAAGTTCCAAAGCTGCAGAGAAACCCTGCCTCAAAAGAAAGAAAAAGAGAAAGAGAAAGGAAGGGAGGGAGGGAGAGAGAGATGAAAGAAAAACAAAGAATGAAGATAGGACCAAAGACCTATGCTACAGCACTTGCCTAGTGTGAAGGAGGCTGTGGGTTAGTCCCCTGCACTTCAAGCAGAGGTCAGAGTTGGCTTTTTCCTACCATCTTGTGGGTCCTGGGGACTGAACTCAGGTCTTAGCAACAGGTGTTTTACCCTTTGAATTATCTAACTGCGCCTAAAGGGCATTTTTAGATGTAGGGATGAGAGAAGAGCATTATTAATATAAGTGTTCAGGTCCAGAATAACATGAATTGGTTGTGTTTTTAAATATCTTCATTCAAGTTTTCTTTAGGAAAACACTCATTGTCTATGTAGACCTTCTTAATTGTGTTGAATTTTTTGTTCTTTCTCTCCTTTATGTTGTTTTTGTTTTGAAACAGGCTCTAATTATGTAGGTCTGGCTGTCCTGGATTCACTATATATATCAAGCTGACCTTGAATTCACAATGATCCACCTGCCACTGTCTTTCCTGTGCTGAGATTCTATGTTGAAATTTCTTGACTCTAAGTCAACAGAAAGATAAACTATTCCCAAGGTGAGAGGTTTCTTTTTCTTGTGCTCCTTTTTTTCTGTTTTTCTACCTTTCCTCAATACCTTTCATTTTCAAAGAGCATTCAAATACTGCTGTAAGATAGACACCACTGTCAGACAAGGGAAGAGCATTTTTGAAAGGGAAAAAGAAAGATAGTGGTGGTGATGCACGCCTTTAATCCCAGCACATGGGAGGCAGAGGCAGGTAGATCTCTGTGAATTCAAGGCCAGCCTGGTCTACAAAGCGAGTTCCAGGACAGCCAGAGCTGTAACACAGAGAAACCCTGTTTGAAAAAACAAACAACAACAAAACAAAAAAAACAAAAAAATGGAGAAAGAAAGAGGGGGGAGGGAGGGAGGGAAGAAAGAAGGAAGGAAGGAAGGAAGGAAGGAAGGAAGGAAGGAAGGAAGGAAGGGGCAAAATGGGTACATTTCAGCCGGCCCTGCCAAGGTATACCACTAAGCAAACACACCATCATGGGCAACAGAGTTAGTGCAAGGGGTTTATTGGGGGAGGGAGAGAGTGAAACAGTGCAAGGCCTCGTTGGAATGGAAACATAAGAAAGACAGGCAGGCCAGGTGATGCACGCCTTTAATCCCAGCACATAGGAGGCAGAGGCAGGTGGATCTCTGTGAGTTCGAGGCCAGCCTGGTCTCCAGAGCGAGTGCCAGGATAGGCTCCAAAGCTACACAGAGAAACCCTGTCTCAAAAAACAAAAACAAAAACAAAACAAAACAACGAACAAACCAAAAGAATGTGAAAGTTGTCAAAATAAAGATGAAGTTGCTTTTGTCAACCCTCACAAAAAGGAAGGAAAGTTGTAAGTAATCCAGGCAAACCTGGCCCTGCCTCTCACCCACCTGCTCATGGCAAGTATATGTACCCTGGATTTTGTTTTGTTTTGTTTTGTTTTTTGTTTTGGTTTTCCGAGACAGGGTTTCTGTGTGGCTTTGGAGGCTGTCCTAAAACTAACTCTTGTAGACCAGGCTGGTCTCAAACTCACAGAGATCCACCTGCCTCTGACTCCTGAGTGCTGGGATTAAAGGCATGTGCCACCACTGCCCAGCTGTACCCTGGATCTTAAAAAGAAAAGTCCACCCACTTCCATCCCCTCCCACCCCACCCCACCCCCATTCCTCTAGAGGGCATTCAGGACCTTTCCTGTCTCCTCCTCCCCTTCCCCCTTCTCTTCTGTCCTGTCTCTGTGTCTACCTTATTTTCTTACCTCCTTGTCAATAAAACTTTCAATATGAGTCACATCTACAGATCTCTGTTTCCCCATCCAACCACACTCTATCACCTGCCGCAAGACTGGGGACCTGCCATCTGCGATCCCAACCTGTTGCACTTTATTCCTAATAGGAAGGAAGGGAGGCAGAGAGGGAGGCAGGCAGGGAGGAAGGGAGGGAGGGAGGGAAGAATCAAGCAAGCAGGCAAACTATCTGGAATGTTATGAAGGGAAAGTTCTTATACATTTCCTGAGAATATTTCTATATCACAAGACTGCCAGAGCCCTAGATGAAAAGTACTTATGCTCAGCAACTACTGGCTCAATTTCAGACTGACAGCACTTTTTCCCCCAAATGAGGCTCATCATGTAGCCCTAGCTGGCTTGTAACTTGAGATAGTCCCGCCTCTGCATCCCCAGTGATGGGATTAAGATTCCTCTCTTGTTATTAGTCATTGTGACCAAGGATTGCTTTTCAACATACACAACACAATCCTTTCCATTTCTCTTTAAAAGCAACCCATTCATCCAAGTGTGATACTGCCTGCTTGTAACCTCAGCATTTGAGAGGCTGAGGCAGGAGGGTTGAAGCAAATTCTAGGCCAGCCCTGTGGGGAGGGATGACAGAAGAAGACTTTGTCTCAAACAAACCAAACAAACAAACAAACAAACAAATCTTGGGCATGGGGGACAGGGTAAAAAAGGAGAGAGAGAGGAGTGTGAATTTGCCCCCACTGCCTTGAATACAGACACAGTTGACAGTACACATATTCCCATTGCAATGCTCTATTTCAATTGTAATGCTATTCTCAAATAAACAGCAGTATTCACTGGAAAGTTTCTCATGTTTTTAATTTAGATTGATTGTCCTGAAAATACAAGGCTGCTGGGTACAGTGGCTCACTCTCCCTAATGCCAGCCCTTGGGCAGCTGAGGCAGAGGACAGCTTCAAGTTCAAGGACAGCCCAGGCTACATAGTGACTCCAAGGCAACCAACAACAAATAAGGCAAGATGCAAGCAGGGAAATGGACAGAAAGGTGCTCTTATACATTGCTGGTGAGAATGTAAATTAGCCCATCCACTGTGAAAATCAATATGGAGCACCTCAAGAAAAAATAAAAATAGGGCTGAAGATTAATTCAGTTGACAGAGTGCTTGTCTACCGTACATAAGGCCCTAGCTTCCATCTCAAGCACCTCACAAAATGCACATGGTGCTGCGTGTCTGTAATTCCAGCCCTTAGGAGCTTTCAGAAATCTGATGTTAAAGGACATCATCTGTGAGTCTAGGAAACCCTTCCAAACAAAAAATGAACAAACTTTCTTAAAAATAGACCTACCACAGGACCCGGCTATGCCACACCTTGGAATTTACCCAGATGACTCCATGTCACCATATCACAGAGATTCTTGCACACCATTTTGCACTGTCCACAACCTAGGTGTCCACCAACAGAGGAATGGAAAAGAAAATGGAGTTCATTCACATACACAATGAAACTTTCTCAGCCGTAAAGAATCGGTTTTATGCCATTTACAGGAAAAATGGAGACAACTACAGATAACCATATTAACAGTCTCCAAAAGTCAGGTATGTAATATATTTTCTCTCATCTATGGATCCTAGACAAAACATTCATAAAATAATACATGTAGAGATGACATGAAAAGAGAAACAAAACTGGAACAAAGGACTAATGTAGGCAAGAGGGCAAAAAGGGAAGGGAGCCATTTATGGAGGGAAATATACTCAAAATATATTACATATTGTCATGAAAACGGCTCATATAATCCAGTGTAGAAATTTAAAAATCTAAAAAATAGTCAAAACTCAACATAGAAACAAGATATAGATATAGATCCCCACTAAGCTGCTAAAATGTATAGAATCTGGACGTTCTCTTCTACTTTGGCTTTGTGACATACAACCTGTCAATAATACCAGATCTAGGACCCAGATACTCTAGCTTCTAAGCTTGGACTCTTCCAAAGGAGAATGATTCTGTGATTTATTAAGCATCTAACTTTTATCAGGCCTTTCACATTTCCTAGTTTACAATCTCGTGTGTGTGTGTGTGTGTGTGTGTGTGTGTGTGTGTGTGTGTGTGTGCATGCGAGCGTGCGCGCACACGTGCGCCCTCGTTATGGGGACTGAATATAGGGCCCTAGGCAGGCAATCTACCACTAAACTATATCCCCAGCCTTCTTTTTACTTTTTATTTATTTGTTTTTATACAACGTTTCACTAAATTGCCCAGGCTAGCCAAAATTTCACTCTTTAGCCCAGGCAGGCCTTGAACTTGTGATCTTGTGCTCTTGTTACCTCAGATTTCAGAGTACCTGGAATTATAGGCTTTTGCCACCAAACCCTACATTCACCACCACCTCCTCCTCCTCCTTTTCTTCTTTTTTTGTGGGGGAGGGGTGTTATGAGGCAGGGTTTCTCTGTGGCTTCGAAGGCTGTCTTGGAACTCACTCTTGTAGACCAGGATGGTCTGGAACTCACAGAGATCTGCCTGCCTCTGCCTCCCAAGTGCTGGGATTAAAGGCATGTGCCATCAATGCCTGGCTCTTTTCTTCTTTCTTATCTTCTTCTTCCTTCCTTCCTTCTTTCCTTCTTCCTTCTTTTTTTCCTCCTCCTCTCCTCCCCCTTTTAGTAGTTTTGTTTTGTTTTGTTTTTTTTAAACACAGGGTCTCATATAGCACAGGATAGCCTCAAATTTGCTATGTTACTGAAGATGATCTTGAACTCGCAATCCTGTCTCTACTTCCCAAGTGCTGGGATAAGGCATGCACCACATGTCTACTAAGTATTGTTTACAAGCAGGTTTGCCTGGTGTCCAATGCCACCCTTTTACTTAGCACATCTGCTTTCTTTCCCTTGTGGGTCAGTACTATTTCTATCAATTTCTAGTTTGTGTGTCATCACTAAAGGAGTGTTTCTCTAGTTTCATTGTGAAAATGAACTGCCTGGAGACTTGGCGCAACACAGATTCTGATTCAGTTCATCTGGGGTGAGGGCCAAAATTCTGTAGTTCTAACAGCTTCCCAAGTGATCCCAGTAAACATTTACTAACTGGCTGCTATCTCTCTTGGCTAGGTGTTTGGGACACATGATGTCCTCAACTTGTTTTCTTCCAGTGGGGAAACAGACAAGGTAATGAAACGAAAACAAAGTGTTAGGAGAAAGGAGGTTAGCAAAGACTAGACACAAAGGGAACTCTACTCCATATAGGCAGTTCCAGGAAAGCTATTGGGCATATTTGGAGCACTGGAACCTATTTGCTGGGGCTGGGACTTAGAATAGGAGGAAAATTGGCAAGAGACTCACATCCTTTTTATTGCCAGGCTCTAATTGCCAGGCTCTTTTCAAATAATAAGATTTAGTGGTAAGCAAAGCAGACAAGAAGTCTGCTGTAACAGAGGTCATGCTCAAGTAGAATGAGATAAGATAGAACAGAATAAAATTAAATCTGGATCTGAGGCAGGAGGATTTCTGAGAGCTCAGTGATAGCCAATGACTACTCGAGTAACTGCCATTGGTAATCCAAAGGGTCAAAGGTGAACAGCTGATTGTGTTAAGATCTGAATTCAGGGGACAAAGGGGATCAGCCACGTAAAGATTTGAGAACAGGTGTAGTGGTGCTAGTCTTTAATCCCTACACTAAGGAAGCAGAGTATGAGTCCAGCCTGGTCCACATGGAGAGTGCTAATAAACAACCAGGACAAAATCTGCCTGCTAGATATCAAGCTCAGAAACAAGCACAAGGTGGCTACAAACACGACCAAGTCTTGCTCAGCTTCCTCTTTTACTTCCACTGGCATCCACAATCACCAAGTAGTTTTGACTCTCTCTCTCTCTCTCTCTCTCTCTGTCTCTCTGTCTCTCTGTCTCTCTGTCTCTCTCTCTCTCTCTCTCTCACACACACACACACACACACACACACACACATACACACACACACTCCTTAAGTCCATCCCTTTTTTCTGACTCTACTGCCACCATTGCCTTTCATCTAGATTATAGCAAGTCTCCCTGCTATCAGTCAGCTATCTCTAGTCCATTCTCCACACACACACCACAGGGCTTTAAAAAGTGGAAAGCCAGTACGTGTCTCTCTGCCTTAAATACTTCAGTGGTTCCCATATCTCCAAAGGAATAATATCTAAACTCCTCATCCTGTCTATCCTTATTATGCCTTTGGAGAACTTCACAACTCTTTGACCACATGCCCCCCTGAACTCTATATTTTAACCATGATTTCTAAGATGAACCAATGGTTCTCTTCTCACAGATGTCCACAGGGATGTTCTCTGCCTTCCTTTATTTCTTCTACTCATACACTTTTATCCCATCCATCACACATGAGCTATAGATCCCTTCCTGTGGTGGTTTGAATAAGAATAATTCCCATAGGCTCATATATTTAAATGTTTGGTCCCAGTTAGTGAACCTGTTTGGGAAAGATTAGGAGTTGTGGCCTTGTTGGAGAAGGTGTGTCACTTTGAGGTTTCAAAAGCCCAAGCAAGGCCCAGTCTCACTCTCTGCCTGCAATTTCCAGATTAGACATGCACTCTCAGACACAACTTTCAACACCATGTCTATCTGCCTGTGATCATGCTCTATGCTCTGATGGTCATAGACTAACCCTCTGAAACTGTAAGCAAGCCCCCAATTAAATGCTTCTTTTATAAGTTGCCTTCGTCGTGGTATTTCATCACAGCAACAGAACAGTAACTAAGACACTCCCCAACTACTTCCCTATTCCTCCTTTGATCTACAAAAGCATCCTGAACAGTAGGTATCAACAGTAATTGTCCTGTACTTACGAGCTAATGAAAGTAAAAATAAGTCTGTTTCATTGTTGTTTGGCTTGCTTATTCTCTTTTGAGACAGGGTTTCATTCTCTAGCCCATGCTGGCCTTGAACTCACTGGCACAGGCTGGTGGTGGTGGTGGCCCTCCTATTTCAGTCTCCTGGGCCGTAGGATGGTAAGTGTGAGCCACCATACCTAGTTTTCATGCAGATTTTTTAACTTTAAGGTTTGATAAATTATTAGTGAGAAAACCAGTATGGTACTATAAGCAGTTCAGAGAGAAAAAAAAAAAAACCCTAGGGATTTATATGAAACAAAAAACTGACAGGCTAGTGTTATACTACTGAGCAATGTCTCTCACCCCATTGGAATGAATTTATAAGAGACAGTAATATTTACTATTTGTTTTGTTTTATTTTGTTGAGACTGGGTCTCTGTGTGGCCCAGGCTGGTCTTGAACTTGTGATCCTCCTGCTCAGCCTCCCAAGAGCAGAGGTGGCAAGTATGAAGCACTGTGCTTGGTTTTGGCCTGGAATTCTCAGTTTTCCTGTCTCCACTATTCATTTGCTGAGATCATAGGTGTGAACTACCAGGCCAACTTAATCCACCATTTTTAAGGTTAGAGATGAGGAAGTTGAACTTGACTCTCATAGAATTAATTTGTATGTATTAATCCATGAGACTATCAGTTGCTTACAACTCACAGCATTGTAAAGTACCCCAGAACAGTGATAGTTTAGAATCAGATATCCATAAAGTTATGCTGGTGTTCTTTGTAGTACTAAATATGTGTCTGTTTTCACATTGCCTTTCCAGCCCCCTGACACCAACTGGGCTCAAACATTCAATTAAGTTCTGACACTTTGCACCTAGACTTAATGTCAGATGCCATTAGTCAAGATCAGTCCCATGAGACAGAGTCACTTGTGAGGTCAGTTAACATCCCAAACACCTGTATTTCCAGCTAACCAGCTACAAATTTCCCGGTTCTTGTGACATTCTCCTCAGGGTTGATAATTGCTAGAATATTTCACAGGACTCAAGGGAACCTTGTGTATGCTAGGTTATTATGAAGTATAAAACACTGCCTGGGAGGGTGATACACTCCTGTAATTCCTGCCAGCACCCAGAAGACTGAGGCAGTAGGGTCAGAGTTTGTCACCAGCCTAAGAGGCATGGCAGGGCTGTGTCTCCAAGTAAACAAAGTAATAACCTGGAGACAGGAGGATCAGGAGTTTAAGGTCATCCTCAGAGAAATAGCAAGATCAAGATCGGCCTCGGGGACCAGGGGGTGGAGTGGAGGTAGGGCTGAGGGTGGGGGTGTGTATAACTTAGTAACATTTAGCAAATTGAAAGTGGGCATGGTGGCTCATGTAGGAAATCCCAGCAGTTAGGAGGCTGAACAAGGACTGATGACCAGTCAGGGCTAACCTCGGTTACACACTGAGTTCCAGCCTGGTCTACAGGATGAGACACCTGCTTCAAAAGACAAAATAAAAATTAAAAATAAAAAAATAAAAATCCTAAACAGGTGGAACAGATGCAAAGAAAGAGGTAAAGGGAGAGGTTCCCTCCCAGCTCCCACACCCCTCTGGGATGCCACCTGCTGGCATGTGGCCATGCTCATTAACCTAGAAGATTTTATGAATCCTGTTATTTAGAATTTATTAAATCATTGGTAATAAAGGCAGTCTCTAGCCCCTTTCCTGTTCCTGGAGGAGAGTGGGGTGAGCTGAAAATTCCAGCCCAGTCAGTATGATTTGGTCTTTCTGGTGACCATCCTGAAGCTATCTAGGGCTCCACCAAGAGAAATCTTATCACACATCAAATTATGATATATATATATATATATATATATATACATAATTTCTATTTATTCTATTTATATGTTAATATGTGTTATAACTTGTATACATCATATTTTCTAACTTTATACATTTCTTAAAAGTACCTGTATGCATTCAGGAATATCACTGGGAACACATGGAGGTCAGACACTAACTCTCAGGGCTCCACCCTACCATGTAGGTTCCAGGAATTGAGCTCAGGTCAGGCATCAGAGAAAGTCCCTTTACATCCTGAACCATTGTGTTAGTCCCTCTTTTTTAGATAAGGCCTCACTCTATAGCCCTGCTTGGCCTAGAACTTGACATAGATCAGACTACTCTCAAATTCATAGAGATCTACCTGCCTTTGCCTCCTGAATGATGGGATTAACAGTGTGAGTCACCAATCCTAGCTCTCATGTGTGTTTTTAAACCTGTGATAAGGTTAATTTTAGATTTTTCTTTTATTCATGAGGGGTGTGTGTGTGTGTGTGTGTGTGTGTGTGTGTGTGTGTGTGTGTGTGTGATATGTGTGTGGGGTGCCTGTGGAGGCCAGAGGAGGATGTTGATGCTTGGAACTGGAATTAACAGTTAGTTGTAAACTGCCCACATGGGTGCTGGGAACGAAACTAGAGCCCTTTGGAAGAGTACCAAAGTCTCCTCTACACTGAGCCACCTCTCCAATCCCCTCATATTGTCTTTATACAAACTCTCATATGATTGAAAGAAGCAGATTATGAACACTTATAACTAACAAAAGATGCCCCTATTATTCAGTAAATTCCAAAGCATTGAGGGCACTGTGCCAGGAGCTGGGGATAAAAACCAAATACTACTATGCTCACCTCTCAAGATCAGTTTTATCGAGCTAGAAATTACTTCCAAAAATGTGTGATTTTTGGTAGTGTACCTGTTTTACCCAATTTTACTTCTTTTGTTGTTGTTGTTTTACAATGCTGGGGATTAGACTCAGGGTCTTGTGCTTGTTAGGCAAGTTCCTTGACACTGAGAAAATCCATTCCAAATTTTTTTGTTTTATTTGTTTACTTTTTTTTTTTTTTTTTTTTTTTTTTTTTTTTTTTGGTTTTTAGAGACAGGGTTTCTCTGGCTTTGGAGGCTGTCCTGGAACTAGCTCTTGTAGACCAGGCTGGTCTCGAACTCACAGAGATCTGCCTGCCTCTGCCTCCCGAGTTCTGGGATTAAAGGTGTGCGCCACCAATGCCTGGCTTTATTTGTTTACATTTTATTATTTGATATTTTCATACGTGGATATGATGGATTTCAGTCCTTTTCCACTCCCTGCCGCCCTGTCTTATGCCTATGTTGTTTTTGAGACAAGGTCATGTTAAGTTTTCCAGACTGACCCTAATAAGCTCAAGATCCTCCTGCTTCAGCCCCACCCCCAGTTCTGAGGGTTATAGGTGCATGCCACCATGCTGAGATTTTTTTCTGTTTATTCTAGATATTTCATATCATGGAGTCATACAATAAGCCTTTTATGTCTGGTTTCTTTCACTTGCATGATACTTTCAGGTTTGTCTGTGTTGTAGTTCGTGTCCATATTTAACTCGTTTTTATGATCGAGTACTATTTTACTGTAAATATACCACACTTTACTTGTCAGTTCAATAGCTGTTGTTGCCTGCTTTTTGCCGCCACCACCACCCCTTTTCCTGAGATAGAAAAGTAACCCAGGCTGGCCTTGAACTCACTATATAGCCCAAGGCTGGTCTCCAGACACATCCCTCTGCAACCTCCCAAGTGATAGGATTATAAGCATAAACTACCACACCACACCCGGTGTTAGGTATGAGTTTTGATGTTGACACAAATTTTCATTTGGCATGGGTATATACTTGCCCAATAATAGAATTACTAGGTCAGATAGCAACTGTCTTAGGCTTACTATTGCTGTGATGCAACTCCATGACCAAGTTGAGGAGGGAAGAGTTTGTTTTGCTTACATTTCTACCTCACGATTCATCATTCAAGGGAATCAGGACAGGAACTCAAGCGGAGCACGAATCTGGAGACAGGAGCTGATGCAGAGGCCACAGAGGAGTGCTGCTTATTGACTTTTCACAACACCCAAGACCATCAACCCAGAGTGGCACCACCCATAACGGGTTAGGGCTCCCACATCAATCATTAACTAGGAGAATGCTATACAGAGTGGCCTACGGAGCCCAATCTTTTGGAGGCAATTTATCAGTTGAGGTCCCCTTCCGCTCAGATGACTCTGGCTTGTACCAAATTGACATCGAAGCCAGCAGATATAGTAATGTAACAAAAGGCTGCCTTGAAATGGGCCTTCACCCTTTTTTTTTTTTTTTTTTTTTTTTTTTTTTTTTTGCCTCCTGCCATTCCTAATCCTCTGGTTGCCCCTATGGTTAAGGTGTTAACTGCCAAATCAGTTTTTAGCCACCTAACCCAAATAGCTGCTGAAGTCCAGGTCTGTTGTCATGTTCTAGTTCCATCTGCAACCTCACTGTACCTCCTTCCCCTACACTTCAGTCTGAGGCTCTCACCATAGAGCTCTGAGAAGCTGGACCCTCTGCCTTCTTCTGGGTCAGTTTTGAATACATCTGATTTTATTTTTCCTCTGCCTTCTTCTGGGTCAGTTTTGAATACATCTGATTTTATTTTTCCTATCAATTCTCTTTTCCCAAATTTGATCATTTTGAATGGCTGGAAGCCCATACCTTTGATTTTGGTAACAAGCAACTCTATTTTTGTTGTTGTTGTTTTTGAGTAATAGTCAGAGTCATGTGGTATTTTTTTTCTTTTTCTCTTTTTCCTGTCCTTTTGTTGTTGTTTGTTTTGTTTTGTTTTTCAAGACAGGGTTTCTCTATGTAGCTTTGGAACCTGTCCTGGAACTCATTTTGTATCCAGGCTGGCTTTGAACTCACAGAAATCAACTTGCCTCTGCTTCCCGGCTGGGATTAAAGGCGTGAGCCACTGTCCCAGCTTCCATTTCTTTTCTTTATTGCTGATAAAAGAGAGAAATTTTTCATAATGGCAAACCTCTGAGTCAAGCAATCTTCTGGAGTGCTGGAGGACTGGCTGGTGGTTAGGAGTGCTTACTGCTTCAGAATACTTGCTACTCTTGCAAAACAACAACAAATTTAGTTCCTAGAGCCATGTCCCAAAGCTCACAAAGACTTCAAATTCCAGCTCTAGGAGCTCTGACACCCTCTCTTGGTCTTTGTGGGTACCTCCATACATGAATGCATACAGACAGACACAAACACACATAAAAATAAAGTATTGTTTTAAAGAGCTCTACCACTGAGCTGAAGCTACAGCTTCTACATTTTAAAAATTACATTTATTTATTTGTGTGTAAGAGAGGTAAGTAGGTGGGTATATTCCAGGGCCCATTTGTGAAGGGTTGGAGGAAAACTTTGGGGGGTCAGTTCTCTCCACTGTGTGGGTTTGGGGGTTCAAAATTATATATATATATATATATATATATATATATATATATATATATATATATTGCGTATGTATGTCAAAACATCATGCTATATCCCACAAACATATACAATTATGTTAATTAAATATAAAGTAAAGGGCTGGAGAGATGGCTTAGCGGTTAGGAGCACTGACTGTTCTTCCAGAGGTCCTGAGTTCAATTCCCGGCAACCACATGTTGGCTCACAACCACCTTGAATGAGATCTTGTGCCCTCTGCTGGCATGCAGGCTGAAGACTGTATACATAATAAATAAATAAAATCTTTTAAAAAAATTAAAGCATTTAAGCTACATATTATATGTGTTTGTTTATTTTTCTTTCTAAGACAAGGTCTCCTATAGTTCACACTGGCCTTGAACTCACTATGTAGCCCAGGATAACTGACCCTCAGAGACCCTTGCCTCCACCTCCCAAGGGCTGGGAAACATACTCTAATTTTGAAACTGTAAATTTTTTTCCTATTTTCTTTCACTTAAATTTTGCACTAAAGTCACATGTTTCTATTTTAAGAAAAGAAATTTTGTGTTTAAAAAGAAACAGAAACAAGGTGCAACCCGAGACTGCCATTGCCGGGAAGAAAACCACACAGCACCTTGTAGAGAAAATCAGACAAGATTGTTGTCTCCAACTGAGGAGAGGGCAGGGCCTGCTTTGCATTTTCCCAGCTTCCTTGACACACAGAAAGCACAGATGTATCCATTATTTACATATTAACATGATCCTCACAATGTGGTGTCTATTTAGACCCCACAATAGGCAAAACAATGGGCTTGAACTAGTGCCAGGCACCTCTCTCCCTAGGTTTAGGAGAGTCAGCAGGACTCTGTCCAAGGTCTAGCCTGGAGACAGCAGACTTTTACAACATTCTTTGAAGCTCCAGTGGCTCTTGGGCTGAGACCGCCTCTGTCCCTTTTTACTTATATATTTATTTGTTTGACCCTAGAGGCAATAACGGTTTCCCTTTTCTTTGAATAGATAGAAGCTGCCTATGGGAATGTAGCAGTGCCTCCTAGTAACCATGGGAACCTTATTGGCATGGCAACCCGGCAGCCCTGAGAGAGGCTGCCAGGGGGTGGAAAGGGAGAAAGCAGTGGGAGGTGCTGTAGTCCTGAGAAAGAGGGGAGGGGGTGCAGCTTTCCATCCTGCTGAGGAGAGAAAAGGAGAAAAAAATGTCCAGCTGGTCCTTTAGCTCTCTGGTTGGTCTGAGGAGAAATCTGGCATGAATTCAACCCTCATTCCTTCATCCTGTTCAGGAGGTTGGTGTAGGAGAGCTATATGCCAACCTGAGCATGGAGACCTAAACCTACTGAAGGTTCTTTGGTTCTGAAGTGAGACTTGGTTGCACAAGACAATGAGTAGAGTCTAGCAAACAGAATGAAGGATCTCACAGCACATGAACAGATAGGCTCCTTCTAAGCTCAGATTAAGGCAGATACCAAGCAGCACTGTGGAAGGCAATGAGCCCAAGCATCTTTGCAGTGCTTGGATTATAACTAGACACATCCTTTTGTAACTTCTGTTCTCCTTTTGCAAATGCTGCAGACAGAACCTAGGGCCTCATGCTGGCTAGGGGAGTGCTCTCTACTACTGAACTATACCTCTAGTGTAATTCATAATTTTCGTTGCCAAATAAAAAGCATCTTTTATTATAGTTTCTAGGGATGAGGAAATCTCTAAGGAGCACTTAAGTAGGAAATTAATCTTTTGACAGGTTTTGAGAATGGCTGGTGATGTGGTAAAGGTAAAACAAATAAAGGAACTAAGAACTCACCAGAATGACATAACATTACTTTTTTGAAGAAGTGTTTAGAGTCTTCCCTACATATTCCCAGGGTGGCTTTATACTCTGGAGACCTTAGCCTCCCAAGTGCCAGAGATTATACCAATATATCTTGGCTCACTTCTTGGTAGACATTGGGGTTATTCCTACTTTTCTGTTTTAAGGTCTTTTTTTTTCTTGTGTATGAATGCTTTGCCCGTGCATATGTGTAGTGGTATGTGCATGAATGCATGCCTGGTGCCTTCGCAGGCCAAAAGAAGGCATCAGATTCCTCAGAACTTGAGTTACCCATAGCTGTGAGTGTCATGAGGGTGCTGAGAACTGAACCCTAGTCCTCTGTAAGATCAGTACATGCTCTTAACCACTGAGCCATCTCTTTAGCCCTTAAGTGTGTGTGTGTGTGTGTGTGTGTGTGTGTGTGTGTGTGTGTGTAGATCAAGCTTTTTCTTATGGCATATCAGTGTCACAGTCTGCACAGTATGATCAGGTAAATAAATGGTGCCTGTGAAGGCCAGGGATGGTGCTATACTCATGCAAACCCCACCCTTGGGCAGTGAAGGAAGGAAGACCAGAAGTTCAAGCTCACATTCAGTTGCACAGAAAGTTCAAGGCCAGCCTGGGCACATGAAATTCTATCCCTTTTAAAGACTTATATTATTTTTTCCAGATTCATTATTTTTAATCATATTCGTGTGTGCATGTAGGTGTAGGTACCGACAGGGGCCAGAGGTAGGTGTTGAGTCCCCAGGAGTTAGAGTTGGAGTTATAAGCAGTGGTAAGATGTCCTATCTGGGTGCTAGAAATTGAATTCAGGTCCCCTAGAAGAGCAGTTGAGTGCTTTTCACTGCTGAGCCACTTCTCCACCCTTACTTTATTATTATTTGTTTTACTTTATTTTGTGAGTATTGGTGTTTTGCCCACATGAATGTGGGTGCTTGAAATTGAGTTCAATTTCTCTGGAAGGGCAGCCTGTGCTTTCAACCAATGATCTATCTCTCCAATCCCACAAGACTATCATAAAAAATAAATTGGGGGGATGTCTTAGTCACTGTTCTATTGATGTGAAGAGACACTGTGACCAAGGCAACTCATAAAATAAAACATTTAATTGAGGGCTCACTTACAGCTTACAGTTTAAGCAGTTAGGCCATAATCATCATGGCAGGGAACATGGCAGCAGGTAGGCATTGTGTTGAAGCAATAGCTGAGAGCTACATCCTGATCCACAGGCCAAGAGAGAGACCCTGGGCTTGTCATAGGCTTTTGAAATATCAAAGCCCACTCCCAAGTGACACACTTCCTCCAAAAAGTCCATACCTCCTAATCCTTCTAATCCTTTCAAACAGTGCTAAGGATGTAGCTCTGTGGTAGTATTGCTTAGCTTGCTGAAAGGCCCTGTGTTCAATGCTCAGCACTGCAAAAACAAAAATAAAATAAAATACAGTAAAAAAATAAAATTTAAACAAAGTTGGGAGGCAAGTTGGGATCAGGTTTATTTTATTTGACAGAATCTCATGTAGCCCTAGCTGGCCGTGACCTCACTGATCTTGGATTTCTGATCCTCCTGCCTCAATCATTTTGCCTGATTTTATGTGGTGTGGGGATTCAGGCTTTGTATACACTAATGAGGTAAGCACTCTGTCAACTGAACTACTAGTCTGGAGTCCCTTTTTAAATAAAAAAAAAAAAACAAACTATGGGCCAGGTAGTGGTGGTGCACACCTTTAATTCCACTACTTGGGTGGCAGAGGCTAGAGAATCTCTGTGAGTTAGAGGCCAGCCTGGTCTACAAAGCTACTTCCAGGACAGCTTGGGCTACATAGAGAAACCCTGTCTTGAAAACAACAACAACAACAACAACAACAACAAAACACAGAAAAATTAGGACAAGTGAGATGTCTCAGGAGGATAAGGTCCTTGTTACCAAGCCTGATGACTAGAGTTCAACACCCAGGATCCACTTAGTGGAAGAAGAAAACTGCTACTCTGCTCTCCACATGCCCATTTTGTGTGTGTGTGTGTGTGTGTGTGTGTGTGTGTGTGTGCTCATGTGTGTGTGTGTGCTCATGTGTGTGTCCTCATGTGTGTATGCTCATGTGTGTGTGTGTGCACACATGCCTCTCAAGAGCATGTATACACACACACCATTAATTAATAAATGCAAGAGAAGGAAAATATAGAGTTTAAATTCATGGATTTTTAAAATAACAGGCACAAGTTTTAGTTTTTTGTAATATATTTAAGGAAACTAAAGTTTAGAAAACTTTCATCTAGGTATGATGTCTCACACTTGTTTTTTACTATTTTAATGAAATTTTTTTCATGCAATATGTTTTCCCTCCCCCAGCTATTCCAAAATCATCCCAACCTCCCTACCTACCCAACTTTATGCTCTCTCTCTCTCTTAAAAAAAAAAAAAAACAGAAACAAAGCCAAACATGCCTTTAATCCCAGCACTCGGGAGGTAGAGGCAGGTGGATCTCTGTGAGTTCGACACCAGCCTGGTCTACAGACCTAGTTCCAGGACAGCCTCCAAAGCCACAGAGAAACCCTGTCTTGGAAAACAAAACAAAACAAAATCAAAATCTTAGCAGAAAGTTTGTTCCAAGTTTGAGGCCAGTTTGGTGGATATAGCTAGTTCCAGGTCAACTTGGGCCACAGGGTCGGACTTTGTCTCAAAAAAAAAGGTGGGTTTCCACAGGTTACCCAGATTGAAGCCCAGACTCTTGACTCCTGGAGCTTTGCCAATGAGTCCTTCCCCTTCAGTTCAGGAAAGCTTTTTTATGTGATCCGGTTAGATCACCCACGATCACACAACACATGAAACACCACACTGGGACTTCTTCCAAGTCTCAAAAGTAGTAGTAGAGGTTTCTGTTCTAAACAAGGTAAGGAAAGGATTTGAGAGTGATTTTTACTCATTTCTTTTGGCTTTAAAGAAGGTTGCTATTCTCAGGCTTGCAGGGAGCCTTTTCTAAGAGGTAAAGCATGAGCTCCCTTTGATTTATGTGTTCTGTGTCTCGTTCTTGTCCCACTATTAGACTCAGTGAATGGATTCTTAACCTGGAAGGAATCTGGATTTATTTGCATATGCAGATTTCAACAGTCGGAGGTTGGCAAGCCTCCCAACGCTTCTGGCTTTCTATTCATTTGTGCCCAGCTGCTTTGTGTGTCTCTAAGACAGCAGTTCGGCAACATTGCCTTCTCTCATGGCCCAGGCATCCCATCAACAGCCAACAGTGATCTTTCCTCTTAGAGCTCGCCAAAACCCAGCTTCAATGCCATGCCATGTCAAGAATTTTTGGACATCACTTGCCCCCTCCCGCCACCCCCCAGTCTCTGTCTCAGTTTCTCTTCTCTCGTATTTTTAAGAGAACTTAAAAATTGTCCAGGTAAGAACACTTGCCTCTAAGTCTAATGATTCCTGGAGCTCAATCCTGGAACCTGCCACACATACACACACACTCCCATGCAGACGCACAATTTTAGCAATTCAGTGATACTTATTGCAGTACTTGTTAAAGGAAGAGTTTCTTTAGGGCCATCTTAATAGATGTAGGGATGACAGTGGTATTTCTGCAGTAGGAGAAAAGAAATTCATCTCAGGCCACAAAATAGCAAAAGCAAGAGGGAATTTATAGCTGAGAAACAGGGTGGGAATCAGACAAGGGAAGGTGAGGATGGACGGATACATGGGGGTTCTGGGTAACCTGGCCTAACAGGGTTATTGCTGGAGATTAGTCACAGTGACTGGACAGCATCTGGAGAGCGGAGAACAAGGAACTTGCTTAGGTATCAAGGGTCCACAGACATTGAAGAGGGGGCTCTGCAAAAAATGACTTAGCAGGATTTTTGCTAAAACTAGATTTTTATAAAGAAGTGCATAAATGGAGCTAAGAGAGGTTTAGGAGGCTGATGGGAGTTTGGTCAAGCAGTGTTTATCAGAGCAACTGTATTCACGACCTATTCAGAACACCTTTCCTTCAAGGTTTGGAGTTCAGGGTTGGTAAGCGCACACCTGATAGGGTATGACAACCAGAAGAGATTGGCCTGCTTAAACCCTGCCTGAAATGACTTTGTGGGTAACACTAACTGCCACAAATGAGACTTTAGGGAAAATGTGAGCTCTCTTCTCATCATTTTCAAGTGCTGAACACTGTCATGACTCAAAGTTGAGGACTTTAATGGGACAGCTGTGGCCTGGAGCAGCATTTTCATGGCATGCTGGGCTCTGCAGATTTGCTGGTGGTGAAGTGATTTTTATTTGGCTAGATAAGTGCAATGGAATGGTAATATTCTATGTCATTTTCATTTCTTCAAGTTCATTTCTGAATCATTACATTTGTGATACCTGAGCATGTAGAAGGCAGCAGAAATAGATGAGCCTAAGGCTGGAAATAGTGGGAGTTGGTCCTGGGGTTTAATATAAACGGAATCTCTAATTAAACGAGGTGCCCCATCTCCATGACACTATTGTCTAGGACATCTTGAGTCTTATTCAGCTAGGGCACAGGCTGATCTACATTGGTAAGTCACTTAGCCACAGGACATAGAAGATTTCTTTTTGACAACTATAGGTCTAAGAGTTTCCCAAACAATGGGAAACATAGTTTCCCTTTCTTTTTATTTGGCTTATTTGATACAGGGTCTCCCTCAGCCTGGCCAGACCGGAACTCTTGGTGATCCTGCCTTCTAGCTTCTAGCTGCCACCCCTGCTGCTCCCCAACTCTCACAGTACTGAGGATCAAACCCAGGCTCTGTGCGTAGGTAAACAATCTACAACTAAACTGTATCTCCAGCCCCAAACTCTGAGAGATGTGGCAGCAAGTGTGTGAAATCTGAGCACTTGGAAGGCTGGGGCAAGAGGATCACTTTGAGTTTGATGCCAGACTGGGCTACATAGTCTAGGGTATGTAGAGAAAGTCCACCTCAAAAACAAACAAACAAACAAAACAAAAAACAAACAAACAAACAAAAAACAAGGGGGAAAAAAAAGGACCCCTCCCAAAACCCAAAGAAAAATATTACACTTGTGCTATAGGAATTTCCATTCTCTTGGGGAATGTGACTTTGTTAGCTAGTTTGTGTATTTTGGGGAGGAGGGTGTTGTTGTTTGTTTTTAGAGGCATGTTCTCATGTAACCCAGGTAGGAAAATTACTGTGTATCTGAGGATAACCTGGTCCTCCTGCTTCCCAGCCTCTTAAGGACTGAGATCACAGGCATGTGTCATTACGCTCAGGTATTTTATGCTTCCACCAGGTGACTATTCTGCAATGACTTGCTATCAATGTCTATGTAACTGTTTATTCTCTTTGAAAGTAATATGGTCTGCATGTCAGCACATTTGCTTTGTGGTTGAGAGTAATTGCTTGCTGATGAGGTAGCTAAGAATAGATTTTGAAACTTAGGGAATATGCTATCTCCCTTGTGATAACAAACCAGGGAGTTTTAATCAGCACAAGAGATTGAAGATGAGCTGATGTAGTGATTCATGCCTGTAATCCCATATGGTAACTTTTCCGGGGAGATGTGAACAAGGTCTATTCACCCAAGGTGAGGACCAGCAACAGACCAGAGAAACAATTCCACACACCTCTAGCTCAGTGAGCCAGCACAATTGGGGTTATTTACTTATTTGGGGTACAGATGAACGGTTACTTGTAGGAACATGGATAAAGGTCACTGAAAAGCTCACTCCAGTGTGGGTGACCAAAAGCTGTATCCCTGGAGCTCCCTGAATGATTCATAGACAGTGTAGCTGGTCAGTCTCCTCTCCAGCAATTGTTAATGCTTATATAACTTGAAGAGGGGGCTTATGAATCTTGTGACTTTCAGGAACTTCCTGAGCCTTGGATATTTCATTTACTTCCTGATTCACTGCTTCTCTCCTTGCTTCAAGAGAGAATCCTTTAATTCAGAGGAAATACCTACACAACATCTCAGTGCATGGAAGACTGAGATAGGAGAATTACTGTGAGTTCAAAGAATGCTATATAGTGAGTTCAAGGTCAGCATGGGCTATAGTCTGAGACCCTGACTTAAGGAAGGAGGGGGGAAGGAAGAAAGGGAAGGAGAGAGAAACTAGAGAGGGAGAACTAGAGAGACAAGGAAAGAGAGATTAAAAATGGAGATAGCCAGACATGGTGTCACACACTTTTAATCCTAGCACTCAGGAGGCAGAAGCAGACCAATCTCTGTTGAGTTCAAGGCCAGCCTGGTTTATATGGTGAGTTTCAGCCCAGCTGGAGATACATAGTGAGACTCAGTCACATAGACAAAAAAAAAAAAAAAAAAAAAAAAAAAAAGATGGAGTTGAATCTGGACCTGTGGCATAAATTTGTACTTTTCAGCTACTTAGGAGGTTGAGGCAGGGTGATTTCAAGCCTGGCCTATAGTGTGTTTATCTGAAAAGATAGCTGGGAATATAGTTCAGAAATAACACACTTACCAGGTATACATAAAATTTGACCTCCCTGCCTCACAAGACTGAAGAACAAATGGAAAGAAAATATGAATTTTGTAGGACAATGGTGGCACACACCTTTAATCCCAGCACTCAGGAGGCAGAAACAGGTGGATCTCTGTGAGTTCAAGGCCAACCTGACCTACAAAATGAGTTCCAGGTCAGTCAGGGCTGTTATACAGAGAAACCTTGTCTCAAACAAAACAACACAAAAAAGAAAATATGTTTATTTTTTTTGTAGTGTGTGTTGAATGTAGGGGCATACACGTGTCAGGCAAATATTCTACCACTGAGCTACATGCCCAATCCATACATAGGTTTTCAATAAAGACTTGATGACTCATTTTTCAGAATGTCGTGGAAGTTTCTGAAGAAGATCAAACATGCTGACCTATAATTCCTATTCTATTGTCATTGATTTTCTAATCTCAAAACCAATCTGTAGCCTTAAAGGCCATTTAAAAAGAGAACATCTGAGGACAGCCTTGTGATATCAATTTCTGTAGTATAGTAGTGCTGTCTAACAGGAATGCTGGTTTGTGTATCAGATAGGTGGTTAGACTAGATGACCTTTAAATGCTGTGCTCGAAGATTCTTTGGATTGTTTTCCCCTTCCCCCTTTCTCTTCCTCCCCTCCCTCCCTTTCTTCTTTTTCTTCTTTTTGTGAGTGTGTATATGCATGCTTGAATGAACATGTGTGGTTCTAGACCTTATTGAGGTCTAGAACTCATTATGTAGCTGTTCTAGTTTCATTCTGTTGCTGTGACAAATACCATGGCCAAAACAGTTTAGGGTAGGAAGGAGTTTATTTCACCTTACAGGTTACTGTCCATCATTGAGGGAAGTCAGGACAAGAACTCAAAGAGGGATTATCTATCAAGGGAATGGTGCCATGTGGTTGGCTTTTTTTTTTTTTTTTTTAACTCTTTGGGTGCCCACCACTCGGCTCCCAAATAAATACATGGAGACTTATTCTTACTTATTCTTACTATTGCCTGGACTTAGCTTGGCTTGTTTCTAGCCAGCTTTTCTAACTTAAATAATCCTGTTTCTCTTTAACTACATTTTGCCTCTGGGCTTTTTACCTTTCTTTATTTTAAATACCTTTCATTCCTTCTTACTCTGTGGCTGGCCCCTGGCATCCTCCTCCCCTCCTTTTCTCAATCCTCACTCTTTGCTGGAGCCTAGAGTTCTCCTCCTATTTATACCATCTGCCTGGCAGCCTCACCTACCTCTCCCCTACCTAGCTATTGGCTGTTCATCTCTTAATTAGACCAATCAGGTGTTTTAGGCAGGCAAAGTAACACAGCTTTACTGAGTTAAACGAATGCAACATAAAAGAATGCAACACATCTTTGCACCATTAAACAAATGCTCCACAGCATAAGCAAATGTATCACATCTTAAATTAGTATTCCACAACAGTGTCATCCAGTAGGCTGGCCCTCCGACATATTTAACACTCATAACAAGCCCTTAATCTTACCTAGCCAATTCCTCTTTCAGATGACTTTAGGCTGTGTCAAACTGACAGTAAAGCTAGCTAGTACAGTAACCAGGGATGGCCTTGAACTTCTGATCCCCCTCACCTCTCCCTACCATGTGCTGGAATTGCAGGCATATATCCCATGGTTTATGTGATATTGGCAATTGAACCCAAAGTTTTATGCAGATTAGCAACTCTACCTAAATGACTACACAGTGAAGTGAGTTGCTTATCTCAGAGGAATTTGGCTGAGGATAGAAAAATGGCTACTGGAAGACAGAGAGGGTAGTAGGAAGTTACTGTTTAAAACTAGAGTTCCGCCGGGCGGTGGTGGTGAACGCCTTTATTCCCAGCACTCGGGAGGCAGAGGCAGGTGGATCTCTGTGTGTTGGAGACCAGCCTGGTCTACAAGAACTAGTTCTAGGACAGTCTCCAAAGCCACAGAGAAACCCTGTCTCGAAAAACAAAACAAAGAAACTACAGAGTTCCTATTTGTGGGGCTCGAGTACGTGCTGTGGTAGAGCACTTGCCTAGGATGTGTCAGGTCCTGGGTCAGATCCCCAGAACAGAACAAAGATTTACAATAAATAAATAAATAAATAAATAAATAAACCTGTGTGTGTGTGTGTGTGTGTGTGTGTGTGTGTGTGTGTGTGTGTGTGTATGTGTGTGTGTGTGCGCACTCGGGCGCATGTGCAGATTGCCCCTGTCAGTAATGTGCTTGTAGCACAAGCACCAGGTTTTGAGGTTTGATCCCAGCATCCACACAAAAGCTGGCCACACTGGAGAATAACTGTAACAATAGCTGGGGCTGAGGGGAAAGACAAGTGAACAGATGGATTTTTGGAGCTTGTTGGTCAGCCAGCCTAGCCAAATCAATGAACCCTACATTCAGTGAGAGAGACCCTGTCTCAAAATAACAACAACAATAAAAGATAATGGAGCTCTTCACCATCTTTCCTCCAGTCAGCCAGCAGCCCTCACCGTGAGGGTGGAGCTGTTTCAGCAGAAGACCTACCCTGGACTCCCCATTGCTACGCCAGACCATCTGGAAGATTTTCCAGTTTCTTAATGCAAAATTCAAGTCTGAATTCCTTTCCAAAAGGAATCCTCAGCAGATAAACTGAACACTGTCCTCTACAAAAGAAAACACAAAGAGGGCAGCTGGAAGAAATTCAAAAGAAAAGAACTCACCCTGCAATCAAATTCTATCCAGCTATTGCTGGTTTCTCTCTTGCTGATGAAATGGCCAAGACATATCAGAAACCAGAACTTTGGAAAGCTCAACAGCAGCAGGTTGTTAGGGCTGCCAAGAAAGCAAAACAAACAAACAAAAAACAAGCAAACAAACAGTAACAAAAAACCAAAACAACAACAAAAAATTGGCTAAGCAGGCATCAAAGAAGACAGCAATGACTGCTGCTAAGACCCTCATCAGGGCAGCACCTAAGCAAAAGATTGTGAAGTCTGTGAAGGTTTCTGCTCCTGGAGTTGGGTAGAAAATGTTAATTTAGCTGGGCATTTGTGGCGCATGCCTTTAATCCCAGCACTGGAGAGGTAGAGGCAGGCAGATCTCTGTGAGTTCGAGGCCAGCATGGCCTATCGAGTGAGTTCCAGGACAGCCAGAGCTATACAGAGAAACCCTCTCGAGAAAAAACAAAAACAAAAAACAAAAAAATACAACAAAAAACCTGAGTATTCTCAAAGACCAAACTGTTAATCAGTTCCAGGACTTTCTTACAAGCCTCTCTCACACTCTAAAAATTACATAGTCTACTTTTTAAAAAAGATGTATTTATTTGTGTAATAACTGCTTATTCCTGAGTGTATATATGCACAGCACTTGAGTTTCAGGAGCACTTGGAAGCCAAAAGGGGGTGTTGGATCTCCTGAAACTAAAATTACAGGCTGTTGAACTGCCTGATGTAGGTTCAGTTAATTGCCCAAGTCCTCTCCAAGAGCAGTTAGAGCTCTTAACTGCTGAATCATCTCTCTGGCTCCAAGAAATAATTTTCTAGGGGTTCAGAATGAGGCTCAGCTGCTAAAGTGCTTGCCTAGCATGCGCAAAGCCCTGGGTTCAACCTCCAGCACCACATAAAATTCCAGGCATGATAGCACACATCTGTAATTCCAGCCCTCAGGAAGTGAAGACAGGAGTATCAGAAGTTCAAGGTCATCCCTTGGCTACATAGAGAGTTTGAGGCCACCCTAATCTATAAGGTACTCTGCATGATACCACCACCACCAAACAAACAAACAAAACCAGCATAAAAGATTTCACTAAAGCCTCTGCTAAAGAGGAAAAGTAACCAGGTTTCACTGTTCCTTCCCACTTGCCTAGCTGTGCTTTGCATGAATTCACTCCCTTCATTTCACAACAGCCCTCGGGTATGGGAGCTCTGATTGTCCTCATTGTAGATGAGGACACGAGCTGCAGTGAGAATCATTTTCCCAAGGTCACAAAATGACTTTTGATACCAGAAAAATAGAATCTGGGGCCGGAGAAATGGCTCAGCAGTTAAGAGCACTGACTGTTCTTCCACAGACCCTGAGTTCAATTCCCAGCAACCACAAGGTGGCTCACAACCACCTTGAATGAGATCTGGTGCCCTCTGCTGGTGTGCAGGCAGAAGATTGTATGCATAATAAATAAATAAATAAATAAAATCTTTAAAACAAAACCAAAAGCATTGCTTAAAAAAAAGAAGAAAAAGAAAAATAGAATTAAAAACTTTTTAATTATTGTTGTATGGTGTGTACAGTACGGGTGCACTTATGACAGTGTGCGCTTGTGGAGGATAGAGGACAAATTTGTAGACTCAGTTCTCTCCTAGCTTCCTGTGGAGTCCCAGAATTGAACTCAGATCACAGCTCTCAGGTTTATGCAGCAAGCACCTTCCACCTGCTGAGCCGTTTCACTGGCTCTCATTTTAGGATCTTTTAACCACTCTCCCCTCTTCTTGTATTTCTTCTTTTAAAATAATTAATTTAACTTATTTTATGTGCATTGGTATCAGACCCCCCAGGAAATGGAGTTACAGATAGTTGTGAGCTGCCATGTGGGTGCTGGGAATTGAACCTGGGTCCTCTGGAAGAGGAGCCAAGAGCTCTTAACCACTGAGCTTGCTCTCTAGCCCCACTGTCCCCTTTTCTAATAAGAAAAAAAAATGCTCATGTTTCTAATACCAGAAGGGCAGAATGGCTAAAAACTCTTTTTATTTTATTAGAGATAATGTTGATCTGTTGGTGATAAGTGTGCATACAGTTACCTCTTCACCCCTTTGGCTCCATCCAAAAGTAGGAGGGGTCGTCAGGCACACGCGCCATTCTTGTGCTCTCTTTTTTTGGTACGCATTCTTTCTTATTAAATTTCATATGGATAGCATCCATAAGCACAGATTTATGCACAGCACAGGAATATATATTCACGAGGTCCTAGGGGATCGTCCTTGTTTTCATGTCTTGAATTTCCCTCTATTATCTAAAGTCTTTCTATTCCTGGAACCCTCTCACTCAAATCTCTCACCTGCATCCCACCGTTTTGGGTGACAAAATCATTCCCACCATCCAGCCCCTCACCTTGACCTTGAGCTATGAACAACTCTGGTTTAGGGTGCACCCCTTGGCTTGTCCAAGTCAACTCCTAAAGAATAGAAAGGGGAGTCCGGAAAGTGCCAGAGGTTCTTTGAGTGTGTCTGTAAGCATCCGCCTGCCCATCTACTCCATTTGCCTGCATTTTTATACAAAACATAGTGTTAGGCCTTCTGAAGAATCCATATTGGTAGCGATTGCACGCTTCCCCCACCCACATCTAGAAGCTTCTGAATATTCATGTGGGAAGCAGAAGGGCCGTTATCAAAGAAGGGAGAAACGGCAATTCATAAATATTAATAAAGGCAGGTCCACGTGCTCCAAGGAAAGCTATGAATGTTCACGAGAAGGATGACGTCCAGGCCCTGGGCGCGCCCGTTCGGCGGGTGCCCGAGTGCGGGCGCGCCTCCGGGAGCCCGGGCACGAGCGTGGGGACCGGGCGCAGCCGGAGCAGCGGGGGAGCGCTCGCTGGCTGGCTTGCCGCTGCGCTGCGCCCGGCTACCGCCAGCCGTGGATGGGGGTGTCCGGCTGAGCCCCGGGATCCGCGTCCCTCCGCCAGGACCCACACAGGTGAGGTCTCGAGGTGAGGGAGGGGGCAAGGACAGCCTTAGTTTGCACTAGACCCGGTGCTCCGGGCGGAGAGTCGAATCCGGGTGATGAAGGAGGCCAAAGGAGTCCAGATTCTCTCATAGGACTTCTGGGGTATGCAGGACTCTTATCCCCACTGGGTCCCATCCACATCCAAAGAAGGGCCCATGGGCCGTCTTTCTGGCAGTACCCAGTCTTGCGGGAGCTCAGCACCAGGGCCCCGGAATGAGATGCTGGGTACTGGTAGCATCATCTCAGAGTATCGCGTGTGTGTGTGTGTGTGTGTGTGTGTTGTGCAACACACTGCCGGGAACCCCTGCCTGATCGTGCTGGAGCAATGTGGCTCCCATAAATCATTCCAGGACCGTTATCCCGTCCGGTTATCTTAGGCGTCGCAAAATCATCTTTGTCCCTAAGAATCTGACCCTGCAATCTACTTGTACCCCTCCGCGGGGTGTGGAGGCTTCCCTAGACGATGCATTCTCGCAGTGTCAGAACCTCTGGCTGCAGTCTTGGGGGAGCGATTGTTTTACTACACAGAGCAGGTCGGAGAAAGGACGAGTGTGGCAGAGAGGATTGGTGTGTGCAGAGTCGGCTGTCGTCCTCAGGGCCCTGGGCTCTGCAGATTGGGGGCTCAGCTTAAGGGGTGTTATACAATCCGCTCTTCTGCCCTCTTGCCTTTCCCTTTGCATCCTGTCTCCTGGCACGACTCACCATTCCAGGCGTCCAGGTCTTATTTGGCAAAGGGACAGTGGAGTATGTACAAGGGCTGCGTGGGATGAGCTGGGCTTCCTCGGAGTGCCAGCCATTGTGCTGCCTAGAAGAGCCTTTCTTTACTCTGACAGAAGAGGGAGAGGAGGTCTGAAATGGAGGTGAATGGAATAGAAGAAAAGGGGGAAGGGTACGGAGTCCAGTGAAGGGGTTGCTGAGCCATGTGCAAATGAGTATTTATTCTTTCTGGCAAAATGGACAGCTAACACCAGCCAGGGTTTGCAGAAGAGCATTGAGAGGCTGGAAGTGGATAACCGAGGACATTTTAAGGATCTATGTGTGTAGGGGAGGGAAGAGGATGCACAGAGTCAACTGGTCTATAGAGGAAGTGTTGGAAAGAACAGGGAGATGGAACAGGCATATGTGGAGGTGCACAGAGGCCCAGCAGGGGAGGCACCGTGAAATCTCGCTCCCATCCACCATTCACTCGATTCAGTGAAGCAGGGACTGGTGATTTGTACTGCAGATCCAAGCTGTGGCTTCTGCAGGGAGAGGCTTACGTGCTTCCTACCGAGTGCCCATTGAGCTCTCTCTCTGTGTGTGTGCGTTTCTCTTCCAAATTACATCACGAATCAGAATATGTGGAATAGATTGTATGAAACACTTATAGTCCTGTACTATGTTCTATAATAAAAAGAAAAAGATGGCTTTCCTGTGATTCTCTCTCTGCAATTTTCGGGTAGCTATTTATTTTGGATGCACAAAGAAGATGACTACTATGTGTCTTAACATTAACTTTCATGTGTGTGGGAGAGGTGGAAACAGAACTCCAGGTGTCACACACGCTAAGCAAGTGCTCTGCAGCTGAATTGCTCCTCTAGCCTTAACGCTAGCTTTTAAGGGAGGAGGGCTGGGAGAGAAGCTGAGGCTGAGGACACAGCAGGCTTGCCAGGATGGAAGGATGGAGGGTTTCAGACATTTCAGCTGGGAAATAAAGGCAGCCTACCTAGAGGAGTCCAAAAGAAAGTGAAATAAAAAAGGAAGGGGGGCATTAAAAGGGATGTGCCAACACTCCAAGCCAGTGAATCCCTTCCTGAGGCTTGACTCTCATTTCCTCTACCACAGCCCGAGATACAAAGGCTCTGTTAAGGTAGGGTACTGTATTGATACAGATTCCCAATTATGCTCTCAGATTTAGCATCTTCTGTCTGATCATCCATATTGTACCTCAAGGCTCTGGGTAGTGAGTTGATGAAAATCAATCAGGATATATTATGGATTGTTTCAAGCAGCTTTGTTTCTGGACTCTAAGCCTTGCTAGTCATGTCTTCTTTTATGATATTTTTTGTTTTATTTGATTTTTTATTATCAACTATGTATTTGTGGTGTGTGTGAGTGTCGACATGAAAATGCTACAGCACAGTTTGGAGGTCAAAGGTCAACTTTCAGGAGTTAGCTCCCTTGTGGGATCCAGGGATCAAACTTAGGCCCTCAGGTTTGCAAAGTAAGCACTTTTAACCCACAGAGCCATCTAGACAGCCCATTTCTTTTATAGTTCTGTAGATGAATCTTTTATTTTTTTCTCTAGGGGTTGTCTGAGTCAAATATAGACACTCCTTTTTTTAGATTTATTTTGATTATTTTTAATTATGTGTGCTTGTGCACATGAGTGCAGGTGCCCATAAAAGCAAGAGGCCATTGGATCCATACCCCTGCTACCCCCAACCCTGCTGAGGGAGGGGGGGCTAGAGTCAAAAGTAGCTGTGAGTCCATCCTACATGGGTGCTTGGAATTGAAGTTAGCGTGTGCTCTTAACCATTGAGCCATCTCTCCGATTCCTAAGCACACCTAAGATCTATATGATCTTCCAACATCCAGTATGTTCATTTGCTTGCTTGTTTGAAGCTGGCTTTCATGTAGCCTAAGCTATCGTGGAACTTGCTATGTAGCCAAGGAGGACCATTGATTCCTAATCTTTCTGCCACCATCAACCCAGTGTTGCATCACACCACAAACGGCTTAAAGTTGCCTTAGTCTGGTTGAATTGGCTTTTGCTGCTGGTTGATAATATTAATTGTGCAGTATGGAATCAGCACCCCAACTAGCATCACCTTCTTATGCTAGATAGAAACCCCAGAGAGAAACACACATTCCAAGGAAGAATAAATATCTGGAGTCAATTGACCAGCTTTTGTATCTCTCTAAATTGGGACCTGTGATACAGGAAAATTTGACCCAATGAATTAAAAAGAGGCCTTGATGAAAAAGATGCCCAAATTCTCCCAGCATTTTTCTTCCCATTTGATATGCATTTGGAAGCAGCACACGCAGAGCATCATGAAGAGGATGATTTTTCATTTGACACAAGCTTACCCACAATTTTTGCTTTTGTTTTTGTTTATTTGTTTGAGACAAGTTCTCACTATCTAGCCCTGGCTGACCTGGAACTCACTATGTAAACTAGGCTGGTCTCAATCACTCACAGAGATCTGCCTGCTTCTACCTCTTGAATGCTGGGATTAAAGCTAGAGCCACCACTCCTGGCAACCACACTTCCATGTGGGTAGTATATCCTGATTTTCTTAGCAAAGTGAAATCACCTTCAGTTGTAACTTTATTATTATTTAAAAAAATTAGACTTATTTATTTTGTATGTATGAGTGCTTTTCTTAAATGTATGTCTGTGTACCACCTGCACGCCTGCTCCCCTTGGAGGTCAGAAGAGGGAGTTGGATCCCCTGGAAATGGGGTTATGGAAGATTGTGAGCTGCCATGTGGGTGCTGGATATCAAACCTGGGTTGGGCAAGAACACTAAGTGCTCCTAACCACTGAGTCATCTCTTCAGCCCCTATTTATTATTATTTTTAAGTGCTTTACTCATGTGTGTTTGTGCACAGTGATATGCACACACGTGTGGGGGGGGGCCTTGGAGGTTTAAGAGAGCATCAGGGTCCCTGGAGCTGGAGTTACAGGCAGGCAGTGGTGAGCTGCCTGATATGGGTGCTGAGAACAGATTGAGGTACTCTAGAAAAGCAAGGTACTCTCTTAACCACCGAGACATCTTCCAGCCCCATAAATGCTATTTTAAATCTCATTTTGTAGATGAAGAAATTGAGGCACAAAGAGCCTCATTTGCCCAAATTCTCACAGCTGAGGTCCATAAGACTGGGACAGGAAGTGGAAGTGAGGGTCTACGTACTCAGATATCATCACAGACCATAGTCTCAGTTGACACAGATCTTTCTACTTTTGATGTGAGCCTGTGAGCTCTCTCTCTCTCTCTCTCTCTCTCTCTCTCTCTCTCTCTCTCTCTCTCTCCTGGTCTGAAATTTCAGGGCTTTATTTTATAGCAGCTTTCATAATGACTACTCCTGTGGCAGTCTGAATGTAATTGACCCCCATAATCTCCTAGGGAGAGTCATTATTAGGAGGTGTGGCTTGTTGGAGTGGGTATGACCTTGTTGGAAGAAGTGTTTATTGGCATATACACTATCTTCATCCTTTGAATTTTCTGCACCTTTCTTGGTACCCTTGAGTTATTCCTGGCTCACATTCACTGTCTAAAATGTTCTTCTAGGCTGAGTTTCAGTCATCCTAGATCTCAGACACCTGACATCAGAATATCTAGCCAATTTCTCTTTCTGACCCATCATTAGGATTGCCACACCTTTCCCACTTTTTTATTAATTTACTTTTTTACCCTTTTTTTCCCCCTTCTCCACTGCATGAGGCTGGGTGAATTTTTTTTTTTTTTGAGGCTGGGTGAATCTTTGTCCTTTGAACAATGATTTTTTCTCTCTCACTCTCCTTTTTTTCTTTTCCTTTCTTCCCTTTTTCTTTCTTTCAACATTGTCTCATATAAGCCAGGCTGGCCTCAGACTTGATATATAATTGAGGATGACCTTGATCCTCCTGTTGGTTTAGTAAAATGGCACTAGCAGGTTCATCTCTAAGATCCATAATGTCTTTAGCTACTTGGCCAGATTTTCAGTACCAGGCAGGATTTCCCTTCTATGGACCAGGCCCTAAGTTCAATTAGATAGCTGTTGGTTACCACCAAGATATGAGTGCCACTGTTGCGTCCTTAGGATGCTATGTTGATTATGTTTGCAGTTCATAGGTAGGACTATTGGTTGCTTTTCTCCCTTGACAGTTTGCATAACACCTTTTGGTGCTATGAAAGCTAGCCCTCAAAGAGGAGGCTTTCAGGTCAGAGCTAGCTCATAAGCCCCAAGTTTCTGAAATACATACTGTCTTCAGCAATAGGGACTTACCTTCAACCTCTGATGGGCAACCAAGGGCAACAGTGATAGCCTATATTGTTTTGGAAATCTACTGGACTCTTGACCAACAACTTAAAAGGGGGTTTCATATACCTGGTACTGAGGTTTTTGGTTAAATAGTCTATGTCTCTTGAGGGGATCATTGTCACCCCAAGTAGCATTATTTTATTTAAACCATATGTGTATATGCATATACTTACATGTATTATATTAATTTTAGGTAAATAAAAACATAATGATTCCTTATGGCCTTTTCAAACATCCCTTAGTGTTATTTTTGCCTCCTCCTTTCCTCCATTCCCAATTAGACCCACCCCTTTCTCCTCATGTCACTTGTGTCCTGCTATTGTCCTTTCCAGTATTCTTTTCCCTTGCCCCAGTACATTTTTGCTTTCCCGGTTTTTAATGGCTACCTCAAGTTATATACTCACTTCTGAAGACTGCTTTTGGGTTTTGTTGTTGTTGTTGTTTTGTTTTGTTTTTGAGACAGGGTTTCTCTATGTAGCTTTGGAGCCTATCCTGGCACTCGCTCTGTAGACCAGGCTGGCCTTGAATTCATAGGGATCCACCTGCCTCTGCCTCCCGAGTGCTGGGATTAAAGGCATTCACCACTACTGCCCAGCCAGGAACTTTTTTCTTTAAAGAGGGGCACACGAACACGCGTTCACGAGCGTGCGCGCACACACACACACACACACACACACATGCATGCTATGAAATGCCTTAGTGGTTTGGAAATTGGAGGAACTTATGGGGTTCTCCTTTAAATAATTTAGTTTTAGTCAGGAAGTAGTGGCTCATGCCTTTAGAGGCAGGAAGATCTCTGTGAGCTCCAGAACAGCCAAGGCTACACAGAGAAACCCTGTCTTCAAAAAACATTTTTTTGTCTACTTGAGACAGGGTCTCTCTATGTAGCCCTAGATGGCCCAGAATTCACTGTGTTGATCAGGCTGGCTTAGAACTTAGGAATGCATGTACCGATATACCCGGTTTATTTTTTTGTTTGTTTCTTTATTTGAGACAGGGTCTTTCATGGCCCAGGCTGTAGCAAGATTGGCCTTGAACTGATCCTCCTGCCTCTACCTTCTGCTGCTAGTATTATAGATATGCCTCACCATGCTCCACCGAATGATGTTTCTAAATCCACAAAACAAAATACTGTGACTTAAAAGGGAAACCAATTTTACTGAAATGCAGGTATTGCCAAAGAGATTGTAGGTGTTCGTACACCATAGAAGAAGAACTTCTGACTGACAATTGGTCGAGCATCGCTGTAAGGTTGTGTTGGCTAGACACATGTGACTGTTGAGTACTTGCAAGGCGGCTAGTCCAAAGAAAGAGTGTAACTATAAAATGTGCATTGCATTTCAAATGACTTAGTATACAATATAGTGATCTCTGTATTTTAATATGAATTGTATATTAATATAGTCATGCTTTGGATATATTTGGATATAAGCAAATGTTTCTATAGTTAGAAATATAAAGCTATTACAATGAGCTTCTAAAGGTGTTAGCTCACTGCCAGCATTTTTGTAGTAATTCATGAGGAAATCAGATGCTGGGATACGCGCCACTCAACCAGCCACTGCACTTGGGAGTCTTGGCAGCATCTCATTTTTCCGTGTTGAGAATGGTCTTAGTCAGGGCTCCTATTGCTGTGATGAAACACAATAATCAAAAGCAACTTAGGGAGAGAAGGGCTTATTTTTGCTTATGCGTCCACATCACAGTCCATTATCAAGGAAGTTAGGAAAGAAACTCAAGGCAGGCGCCTGGAGGCAGGAGCTGGGGCAGAGGCCTTGTGGGAGCATTGCTTACTGGCTTGTTATCCGTGGTTGCTCAGCCTCCTAGCTTCTATATGACCTCCACATGCCTGATAGGGACATGTGGCACAGCCCACAATGGGCAGGGCCTCTCACATCAATTATTAGTTAAGAAAATATACTGTAGACTTGCCTACAAGCAAATCTTATGGGGGTTATTTTCTCAACTGAGAGTTCCCTTTCCCAAATAACTCTAATGTGTCTCAAGTTGGCAATAAACTAGCCAGGACAGGATAGAAATCAGGTCTCCAGCACTGCTTTACACCTCTAGCCTTTCTCAATCTAGTTTTGAGTGTATTTTCCCCCAGAATTTTGTTTGTTTATTTTATCTTTTTCTTCCTGTTTGTTGTTGCTGTTTTTTTGTTTGTTTTTTGTTTTTTTTTTTTGTTTTGAGATGTAGTCTTATATGCAATCCTGACTGGCCTTGAACTCATTACATAGACCAGGATAGCATTGAAGTCAGGACCAATTTACTTGCTTGTGTCCCCAGAGTTCTGGGTATACAGACAGGCCTTACCATTTCTGGCTTTAGGCCTTTCATGTAATTATCCCATCATGTTTCCTTTACAAACTAGAAATGCTCAGGATGTATTTTGATGCCATGGTAACTAGCTTGATCTCCCTCAAAATCACAGTAAGGGCCAGTTCTCACCCAGCTTGCACTCTGCCTTGCATAGAGTTTAGTTTCATAAGTAAAGGTGGGGAGTGAGCACTTGCTGGGCAAACCCCATGACTTTTGGTGTCTGTTGGGTGTGGTTCTGGTTTATGAATCTAATTGACCAGGAATCATAACGACCAGAAGAGAAAAGCTGGGCTCCCTTTCTGCATTACCAGGAAGGAAGTTGGGCATGTGTAGAAGGCTGACAGACTATAATGCTGTTGGAAACTGTATATGGGACAGAAGAGCACGTCTCAATGAGTACACATTGATTGGTTGCTTGGCCGCAGGGTAGTTAGTGTGCTAAAGCCATGGAGGATATCCAAAGGACATCTGTGCCTTCAAGAAATTAAAATTGGGAAGGGCCCTGGATGTGGAAACTGAAGCATACATCACTGTTGAAGGCAGTGTATTAAAGAGGGCTGGATGAGGGCGTGGGAGTCACAGCTGCTGGGATTTAGAAGGAGGCCTAGATGTGTAGCCATTGTGCAATACCCAAGATGAATGTGGATTTGAACTCCCCTCCCTCCCTCCCTCCCTCCCTCCCTCCCTTCCTCCCTCTCTGCCTCCCCACATCTTCTAAACAGGGTATTTCTCATTCTGTATCCCTGGTTGACCTGGAACTCACTCTGTAACTCTGCTGGCCTGGAGCTTGAGGCGGGTTTCCAACCCCAGTTTCCTAAGTGCTAGAATTATATTTGTGAGCTTCCATTCCTGACTAAAAGCTTCGTTATATTCTGTGTAGATTTTTTTTTAAGTGAGTAGACCTGTGATAGGGATTATACACAGGGATCTTCACATATAAGATAAGATATAAGATCTATAGCCCTGGGGCTTTATTTCTTGGAAGACAATAGACCCAAAGCTAGCCCCAAATTCTTGGGTTCAAGTTATCCTGCCTCTTGAGCAGCTGTGACTACAGGTGCAAGCACCAGTGTTGGGTTGCAAAGTGTCTGTCAGTGATTTATGCATTTCTAGGATTTATTAATGAGAAGAGTAATGTCTAGATTCAGGATCCCTTTTCCTGACCAGTGGGCCTGGGCATGTTTCAAAATTTAGATTACATCAAATTTTGGATGGGCATAATTGCATATTTGGCATCTTATCCACTGTGGTCCAAGGTAGTGAGCTCTGTTATTCATTTTTATTTTTTGGTGCTAGGGATGGAACCCAAGGGCTTCAAGAATCTAACCTTCTTCTCTGTCACTAACTTACATTCTCATTCCCTTGTGTAATTAAAAAAATAATATTTCTTCAGTACAACACTCTCAGTGGATAAATTCAGATCATAAGCAGCTTTATATTCATGTTAGGTTTCATTGTCAAATAATTTTAGGTCATGTTGGGTTTTGATACAAAAAGTTGTGAAAAACTAAACAAATAAAAAACATCTAAACTAGCTCTTGTAGCATAATAGCACAAGCTTACAGTGTGTGTGTGTGTGAATGTGTGCAGATATGTGTGTAGCTGCAACCTTGTGTGCATGTGTGTAGCTGTGCTCACCTATGTGGGTGCATGTGGAAGCCAGAGGTTGATGTCCACAGGGCTCCCTCAATTCCTCCTCCACTTTATTGTTGTTTTTTCCCCCAAAGAATGGAGGAAACTTTGTCCAAAGCAGAGCAATAGTATAGATGAGAAATATCCTGTCAAGATGACAGCATCACATCATTGAAGGTACTCAGGGCATCTGCCTTATCTTGTAGAGCAGAATCTCTCACTGGAGCTGATGCTTGCCACTTCAGCTAGACTGTCTGGCCTGTGAGTCATCTGCCCATCACCACCCTACAGCAGTGGGGTTACAGACACACACTGCTCTACTCCAATTTCCTGTGGATGCTGAGGGATCCGAACTCAGGGTTGTATGCTTATGCAAGCATTTTATTTTCTGAACCGTCTCTCCAGCCCCAGGATTTGTTTCTTATTTTGTTAGACATATTTTATTAGCGTTTATTAATTATACAAAATCACAATCTTTTTACACATTTATATAATGTGCTTTGATCATGTCCCCCCTCCTGTATCTTCCCTGTCCCCAGTCACTTTTCCACTGGGCCCTTTCAAGCTCTTATCTTATCCCCTTCAACTTTCATAATTCGTTTTTTAAATGTAGGTTTTGCACAGAAGAGAATAAGTCTTTGTTTACCAGGGGATGTAGAGTAATGGAAGATGTGATCGGGTCCCTTGCAGAACTGGCACAAAAGCCCAGTCCAAACTCACACTGCTCTGTGTATTTCTTCCAGGGAAACGGAGCTTGACAGTTGTTGTCATTGTACTGTGGTGCCAGAATGGAGGCCCCACTGGTGAGTCTTGACGAAGAGTTTGAGGATCTGAGGCCCTGTTGCTCTGAGGACCCAGAGGAAAAGCCGCAGTCTCTCTATGGCTCATCTCCTCACCACCTGGAGGACCCTTCTCTCTCTGAGCTTGAGAATTTTTCCTCCGAAATAATCAGCTTCAAGTCCATGGAGGACCTGGTGAATGAGTTTGATGAAAAGCTCAATGTCTGCTTTCGGAACTACAACGCCAAGACAGAGAACCTGGCTCCGGTGAAGAACCAGTTACAGATCCAAGAGGAGGAGGAAACTCTTCAGGACGAGGAGTAAGAAGCCTTAGCTCCCCTCTCCTGCACCAGACGAAGCCCATAGTTGAGCTTCTTGAGCTAGAGCTAGCTGCTGTCTGCAAGTTCACGTGGGCAGGACTCACATTCTTCCGTCACCAGTGAGCCAGTGCCTCGGTGACAGCTGACATTATTCTCTAGGTGTCTCTCTATAGTCATCTGGAGAAAGCTTTCTTGGATTGAAATGTTAGAGGAATAAAGGGTTCAGGTTTTCCTAAATACAAAATAGATGTTTAAGAACAAGAAAATGAGAGGCAGGCGTGGTGGCCCACGCCTTAAATCCCAGCACTCAGGAGGGAGAGACAGGTGGATCTCTGTGAGTTCGAGACCTGCCTGGTCTACAAGAGCTAGTTCCAGGACAGCCTCCAAAGCCACAGAGAAACCCTGTCTCAAACCACCCCCCAAAAAATGTGGGGATCTAGCTTCCCTTATCTACCTTCCTCCCTCCCCCTCCACCTCTCTCTTTTTTTTATTTTTTAAAGATTTATTTATTTTTATTTTGTGGATGGATTTTTGCCTGCATGTATATGTGTGTACCACACATGTGCCTACTCCATAGAGGCCAGAAAAGGGTGTGGAATCCCCTGAAACTGGAGTTACTGACAGTTGTGGGCTTCCACTGGATGTGTGGAATTGAACAATGTTCCTCTGAAGATCAGCCAATTCTTTTGACTGCTGAGCCATCTCTCTAGCCCCTCTCTTTTCCTTTTTACATATTTATTTATTTTATATGTATTTCTGTATATGTATGGGCACACACGTGTCATCATGCATGTGTGGGGGTTAGAGGACAATGGTCTGTTTCTATCATGTGGGTCCCAGGGATTGAACTCAGGTTGTCAGGGTTGGTGGTAGGTGCTTTTGCCCACTGAGCCATCTTTCAGGCTCTCTTCCCTGTGGTAACCTTCCCAGACATTAAAAATAAGATCCAGAAGAGAATTTAACTGTGATGGTCTATTCATAAACTAGACAGTTTGCCTCAAGAAACACTTAAATTACAGAATTACAAATCTCAAAATAGAAGTCCCAGACCTGCAAAGTTCACAAATATTGAGATATGTCCAAGTTAGACAGCATCCGGATTGAGAGCCCTGGACAAGAGAAACTTGGAACTAGGTGATGTGGCTTTTGGGCGCTTGAGCCGATTTCCCGTGGGGCATTCTAGCCACGTTCCAGGGCCTTAGCTGTGAAGGAAAGGAGTCGGAGGGAAGCATTACCTGAGGAGAAGTGAGGAAGAGAAGCAGTCTGTTACATGAAGAAGAGCGTTTTACAGCTGGGAATTGGCTCTGTTGGTAGAATGCTTGCCTAGCCAGCATGAAGCGGTGGGTTCCATCCCCAGCACCAAGTAAATTGAGTGTTGTGGCTCATGGCTGTAACGGCAGCACTCAATGCAGGGGGATCAGAAGCACAGGGTCATCCTCAGCTGCATATACAGTTGGGGGCCAACTTGAATGCATGAGATCTCAGGGGGGAAAAGCATATTTAAAGGGTTTTAGTGATTTAGAAGAAATGCATGAATTCCTGTATGGATAAAAGATACATCAATTCTTCTTTACAAATAACACCAAAAATGTCAAGTAGTTGGATTGTCAGGACCAACTGTGCTTCCTTCCTCCCCACACCTGTGGAGTCTCCAAGCCAGGGCTTTGTACATATTAGACCACTGTGCTACCTCTAAGCTGTTTCCCAGGTCCCCTCTTTCGTCTGTGGACTTGAATAGAAAGAACCAGCTATAGTAATTGGGTAATAAATACATTGAGAAACCTGATGGGGAAAGGTTTGCTTGATTACTTGAAAACAAATAGGGCTGCCCCTCTTGAAAATACAGGGGCTGTGCGTGATCTGTCTTATTCATTGTTACATGTCCTCCCCCTTCTCACAGGGCTTAGTGTGCAGTAAGCGATCAAATAGTGCTTTTAAATGAAACATACTAGTGAATGTACTGGATGAGCACTAATCACTAACCTTGTAGGTCCATGCACTGTATTTCTAAGCCACTCTTTTTCTTTAATTTATGCTAGTTCATGACCAGAGCTATAACTGTGGGTTGTATGTTTCAGCTGAGTTTTAATGTTTCCAATTGATTCTTTCAAAATTCTGGGCCAGTTACAGTTTGCTAGAAAAAAAAAAAGCTGTTGGGCTTTATTAGATTTGTGTGTGTGTGTGTGTGTGTGTGTGCTCGCGCGCGCACACGCGCGAGCACCAGAAAACAAAGAAGCTATGAATTCTAATATTCATACTCTCTGTGTGACCTTGGTCATGTCACTTAACTGTGGCAGATTGCATGGGTCCTCATTTTTGAAACCTCCAGAACTCTTGATGAAGTAGGTCAAGACCTAAGGTCTTGCAGAGAGCCTGTTTTTTTTGCCCTCACTCAGGACATGCTCTGGAAAATGGCATTTTAAAATGAGTCCAGTTCCTATTGTATTGCTTCCAGCTAATCATCTCTTTGCATCCGAAACCTTCTTCTGCCCATTAAAGGTGAAAGCCCAGTGAGCAGCTTCTCATTCCCACCTGGCACATTAGCAGAGGCCGCTCAACGTTAATTACCATCACATGGGACTATTGGACTTCTCAGCAACGGTTTTCTGTCTTAACTGCCTTATTGATGCCTCAGCTAAGAGACTAGGGTTGGATAATTACAGAGCTAGAGGGAGAGGAGGATGTGGGGGAGTATAAGGGAGGAAGGGAGAAACACTGCACTTTCTAGGCATATAGTGTACATAGAACCTCTGTAAATCTCAAAACAAGACAGAATCACGTTGCATGCTTTGTTTTGCAGACACTATCCAGATCTCTTCAGCTGTGGAATTGTGACTAAGCAAAGGAAAAGGATGATTCAAAGGCTAACCCGGTCCTTAGTCTCCTCTAGTGTTGTGGTAACCTGCTCAGGTTTACTATTTAGAGGGATGTCTCAGCCACAAATAAGCTGCAAGTGTTTTGAGTGGAATTAGAGATAAAGAGTAAAACAAAAACAAGAGGATTCATAATTAAATGAAATTCCTTGAGATAGTGCAAAACAGAAGAAATGCAGTAATTGCCCACAAATCTTCCTGTCTGTAGTTTGGAACCATGTGGCCAATAGCGAATTCATTGATTTGTCATCAATGTTTCTCTGATTCAAGGCATAGAGATTCTGGTATTAAAGGAGAGCTGCCTAGATGTATGGTGGCACACACGTGTGCACTCTGGAGGAAGAGGCAAGAGGATGACAAACTCAATGCTACATAATCAGTTCAAGGACAGTCTTGTTTGTACAAGACCATCGTTGAAAAAATTTAAAGGGAGAGCTAGATTTAAATAGTATATATTATATCATCTATCTATCTATCTATCTATCTATCTATCTATCATCTATCTATTTTATCTATCTAATTGGTTTTGAATTCAGAAACTGTTTCAGAATCATCTCCCCCTTTCCTCTCTCTTACTCTTTCTCCTTTCCTCCACTCCCTCTCATTTGTTCCCTTTCTTCCTCTCCCCCTCATCTCCTTACCCTTTCAGTTTTGTTTTGTTGTTGTTGTTTTTTTTTTTTTTGTCTTTTGTTTTCTGAGACAGGGTTTCTCTGTGTAGCCATGGCTATCCTGGAACCCACTCTGTGGACCAGGCTGGCCTTGAACTCACAGAGATCTGCCTGCCTTTGCCTCTAGAGTACTTGCCACCACTGCCTGGCATCCTTTTACTTTTTAAAACAGGATCTTGCTATGTAGACCATATTGGCCTAAAGTCGTCCTGCTCGGCCTCCTGAGTACTGAGATTATAGCTTTACACCTCCACCACTGACCTAGAATCTCTTCTTTATTTATATAAGCTGTCAGTCTTTTCCCTTCTTGTAAAAGAGGGGCCTGGAATTTAGAACCTCTTTGAAGCCACTACAAACTGAGAGTGGAAAACCAAGCCAAAGCAAAGGGAAAACAGGGATGGATAGCTCTCACCCACCTTTTGTCTTTATTAGGATGGTATATTGCCAGTTTCAGGCTTGCAACTTGTATATGTGTCTTTGTACAAATCTACCTCATTGGGATTGCTCATACTCAGACAGCATCATGATAAGAACAGAGACAATCTGATTTATCTTGCATATTTGGTAAACGAAAGTGAAGGGAGCTTGCAAAATTGGATGGGAAAGCAATCTGTCTGTGATATCTGTCACCCGCTGATCACCAGTATTAACCAAGCCGATCTGGCCCAGCTAGGTGGTGCCCCCTTTCTCCTTCACCACCCACATGGATCCCTCCAGAAACTGTATAAATCAACTGGTCATGAGGAGAACCTTCCCAGAAGTCCTCTATGAAGCTGTTCTTTGGTCAAGGATATAAAAGTAGCTGCACTCTCCTTTGAGAACCTCCAAAGAGGCAAAGCCTCCCCTTCTCCAAGAGTAAATGACAGGATGCTTCCTAGAAAGTGGCATTTGTTTGTTTGTTTATTGTTCTGGAGAGGGAGCCCAGGCCCATGCACATATAAGACTAAAGCTTTACATCCTTGTCCCTGAGAAGAAAGATTTTAAATCTCAAAGTAGCCAGATGTGGTGGCCTTAATCCCAGCACTGTAGGGAAACAGTTGAAGGAGTATTCTTTCCTGAAGTACTAATGTAACAGTGATTTAAGAGCAGACCCACGACCTTTCCAGTGGCTGTGGTTAGAAAGTCATTTTCTTCTTGGTTCCACAATGCCGGCGGGATTTGGCTTTACAGAGTGTTAATAGTGTCTGACAGTAATTGGGATAGTATCCATGGTTTAGGATCCAGGCTCTGGGGTGGGGAGGTGGCTTAGTGGATGAAGTGCTTGCCTCACAAGCATGAGGACCTGAGTTCGGATCCCCGTGTTGAGTTCAGCACCCGTGTTGAAAGTTGGGTGCACCAGCAGAGTTCCTGTGGAATCTTAGTGTTTCTGGGGCAGAGACAGGTAGAGCATGGGGGCTCACTGGCCCTGCCAGCCTAGCCAAAATGATAGGTTCAATGAGAGACTTTGTCTCAAAAAGTATGGTGAAGAGCAATAGAAGATACCCAAAGTCATCCTCTGGTTTCCCTTTTAATTGTGTGAGTATTTGCCCCAGCTGGCCTGGAACATAATGTGTAACCAGACTAGCCTCAAACTCATAGAGATCCACTCCTTGTGCCTCCCAGGTACTGGGGTTGAGGTGAGTGTCACCATGTCCGGCTTTTTTTTTTTTTTTTTTGTACATTTGCCTTAATATCCATAATGGAAACACAGCACCTTTAAACTCTACAGGAGGAGGCACGGTTGTGTTGCTGTGGGCTCCCTGGAGCATTTTGGAAAAGAAGTGAGCAGTTAATTGGTGTTTTGCTCTTGCCTACATTAGATATCAAGGAGCTGATTCCTGAGAGAAGATTGGAAGCCTCTGAAGTTGGAATGTGTTACTCAATCTTAATGAGACTCAGTCGGGGCATCTGCCCAACCCCTCCCCCTACCCTCTGGTTCTCTCAGACTACGGGAAAGGAACAAACTGTATGGTTGTGGTATAGATTAATTTCTAAGCAAAAACCAAACACCTTTCCATCTGAAGCCTCTGAACAGGGCCCCATGCTCATGACTTTCTCCTCTGGACATGCCTTGAATTTTGTGTTTCAGCTGCTGCCCCTGCATGCTGGAAGGCAGATGACCTCAGCCTGGCACACACAGCAGCCTGTCTCTTGCCTGGCTTGGCTCTTCCTTCCTCCAGGCGGGGTCAGGCCGCAGATGTGTGCTAATGAGAGCTTTTCTTTGTTTACAGGGTTTGGGATGCTCTGACAGACAATTACATCCCTTCACTCTCAGAAGATTGGAGGGACCCAAACATTGAGGCTCTGAATGGCAACAACTCTGACACTGAGGTACCTCTCTGGGGCCCCCTATTTAGTCAGGATTAGGAAGATATGGAATCCATATCCATAGGGAAATGTCCAACAACTCAGTAGCCTTCTAAAGCCATAGCTCAGAGTCATTGTGGGCAATATATAGCATCATCAGACTCAATGTCTCTTGACATGCTATTGAGGAAGATAAAACATAAGGTAGGAAGGAGACCAGTGTGTCTGAGGTAATTGAGATGGTTATGTATAAAAAGAGTAAGAATGGTGTCTTAGTTAGGATTTCTCTTGCTGTGAAGTGACACAGTGACCACAGCAACTTAAGAGGAAAACATTTAATTAGGGCTGGTTTGAAACCATGGCAGCTAGCAGGCAGACATGGTGCTGGAAAAGGAGTTGAGAAAACTACATCTTCATCTGCAGACAGCAGCAAAAGAGCTAAAACACTTCCTCCAATGAGGCCACAACTTCTCCAACAAGGCTACAACTCCTAGTGCCACTCCCTGTGAACCTATTGGGGTCATTTTTATTCAAACCATCACAAATGGCTACCCACTTCCCCAGGCTCTCCCCTTCTTCCTGCTCCATCTTTATGGTGCTGGGTCTGGAATCAGGACCATGAACATGTTAAGCACACTGCCAGTGACTGCACTCCTGGAACCCAAAATGACTTCTACTGATCTCTGTATCATGATCTACATAGCAAGTTGGAAAAGAGTGACTATCACAGGCTTCTCTTCATATATATATTTAAATCAGGTAATCAGGCAATCTGGTGGCATACCTGTAACCCTGGAACTCAGGAGGCTGAGGGAGGAGAAATACCACAAGTTCGAGCAAGTCTAGACTTCAGAGTGAGACACTCGTCTCACCAGATGTACAAACAAAAACATTTTTAAGAATCAGGGTTTGCGGTCTAAAATGAACATCATAGTCTCATCAGAAGCGATGCTTTTATCAAGCGCTGGTGGACCTTCCAACCTGCTGGTTAAAGCTAGGGCTCTGGTGAACCCATATACAGTGGGTAGGAAGGTGCTGTGTTTGTTCCTTTTCAAGTGCAGAGAATAACTTAGGACTTCAGTGGGGTTGGAGAGATGGCTCATGGGTTAAGAGCACTTGCTGCTCTTGCAGAGGACCCAAGGTCAGTTCCTAGCACCCATGTCAGATGGCTTACAACTGCCTGTAACTCCAGCTCCAAGGGATCTGATACCCTCTTCAGCCTCTGAGGGTACCCTCATGCAAATGGCATTCACTCATATAAACACACACACACACACACACACACACACACACACACACACACACACACACACACTTTAAAAAAACTTTTTTTAAAAAAAGGAGGTTGGATACCTTTTTTTGAGTTGATTGTATATTCTCTCAGAAAATCCAGATTGCTCCTGGTGGCTGACTATATATGTACTCTATATGTAGTGGTATTTTAGTCAGCAAAGCAGGGTATCTCTGACTGACTTAAAAGCAGCAGATATTTATTTCCTATAGTTCTAGAGACTGGAAGTCTAAGATCAAGTTGCTGGCAGATTGAGTCTGTGGTGAGGGCCCAGTTGCTGTTCATAGGTGGCACTTTCTTGTGAGGTCCACACATGGTAGAAGGGACAAAATAAGTTCTTTTATAAGGAATTAATACCATTCATGATTTCGATGTCTAATCGAAATCCCAAGGTGCTACCACCCTTGTCACTTTGGAGGTCAGTTTCCACAAAAATTGAGGGGTCGTGGGTGGGAGGAGACATATACAAACACTTAGCTGATGTCCAGGTGAAATGGCTACACAATGGTCAAGAGGCCTTCTCATAGTAAAAGGTCAAATCACTTAATGGCTCTATTTGTGTTAAAAGACAATTTCTACCTTGTTTGGCTTTCTAGTTTCAGTCATGAAGAAAATTTGACAATTTTGTATTCAGGAAGTGCTGGCACAGCCCTGGGGACTCAGCAAATGATGAAATTCAGGCTTTTGGTATAGTGGTGGATCGAATCTTCCCAGGATCTCAACAACTGGTCCCGAGTAAAAGAGCAGGAAGAGTATTTTCCTAACTGGGCTCTGTGTCTGCAGATTACTGCTCAAAATATCTCAGTGAAGGGATCAGCATTTGTTGAAAAAGTGGCTGCAGATCCTTCTTTAGTTTTCTAATCATGAACAATACAGAATACTCAGGACCTGAAGGCTTCATTGGCAGACAAGACAGTGACTTCAAGGCTATGATTTACTTCGAGAACAATCGACACTGACACTGGAGTGTGGGTTTCAGGTCCTCTTTGAACTCCTGCCTGGGCATTTTCTGTTGCTGCACGTGAAAGAACAGTACCCCGTAGTTACCTACAATGAAAGGGAGAAGGTTGCAATAATGCAGTGAGTCCAATTATAGAAATCAAATCAAATTGTCATGATACAAGAGGCAGATTTTGCTGTGCTATCTCTCTGGCCACTTTTCCGGCTTATTTTGTGAATTAAACCAATGGATATATAAGACAAGCTGCCCTAGTTCATGTTTACTTATAGATTCCCCTCAAGGGGGCTGATAGTTCTGGGAGAGTTGAGAGACTCGGGGAAGGGTAGCCTTGAGCTCTGCTCAGTGGCATTGTTCTTATCTAAGTCTAGCACAGGACAGATGATGAGAGTGGATGGAGGAAGTCTGCTTTATCTCATCCTTCTTTATCACCAGGCTTTATTATAGTAGAAGGACTTTAGCTGACCCCAGTTTAAATGACTTGTACTCTGAATTTCTTCTGTTTGCCTGGCCAACCAAGCACTAGCATGGTAGATGCACACAGCTGGGTAGTCTCAATTTCTCAAGCCCTCGAAATCTCCCACTGTGTGGACAGTGCCAAGAATCAGTTGTTTGTTTCTCTATCTGCTCATGCTTGTCTTTGTGACTAAAATAAGTAATTGAATTAAATATCATAGACACTGTTCAATCCTGACTGTATTGAGAATGATTTGGGCTTTGTTAAAAAATCAAGGTGATGCATTTATATAGTTCTAAAAGATCAATCTGCTCAGTGGTGGTGGCATATTCCTTTATTCCCAGTATTTAGGAGGCAGAGACAAGCTGATCTCTATGCATTCAAGGCCAGCCTGGTCTACCGAGTGAGTTCCAGGACAGCTGGGGCTACACAGTGAAACTCTGTCTTGAAAACAAAAAACACAAAACAAAGCCACAAATAAACAAAAAGTTCAAGCAGGTGGGCCTTCCTTGATTTCCATTGTCTAATAGCAACTACTTTTTAAAAGTAAATAAAGTTATTGTTGTTTTTCTGAAACAGGGTTTCTCTATGTAACAGCCCTGGCTGCCCTGGAACTCACTCTGTAGACCAAGCTGGTCTTGAACTCACAGAGATCCTCCTGCCTCTGCCTCCCAGGTGCTGGGAATAAATGTGTATGCCACCACCGCCAGACTCTTTTTTATTGCTAAATAGTAGTCACTTGTATAGATACACTACATTAAATTTATTCACTTATCTATAGATTAATACTGGGCTGTTTCTAGTTCTTTAGAATTGCAAACAAAGCTGCTTTGGACATTCTTATCTACATCATTGTAGGGACACGTGCTTCCATTTCTCTTTAGGAAAACCTGGCAGGGGGCAGGGGGGCTGCAAGGTTGAGCCATATGGCAGATCTATATTTAACTTTTAAGGACTGGCAATGGGTTATGAACTATTATGGACAAGTTTTGTTACCTGCTTGAGGCCAAGTCTCACTATGTAGCCTAGGTTGGCCTCGAACTCAATTTGCAGCTTAGGCTGGCCTCCAAACTTCCAGTTTTGCCATTTCAGCCTGTATGGGCAGGGATTATAATAGGTTGTGGGCCAATAGGGCCCAATTCTATCTTCCCTCCCTCCCTCCCTCCCTCCCTCCTCCCTCCCTCCCTCCCTTCCTTCCTCTGTCTCTCTTTCCTTTTTTGTAGCTTTCTTTTGTTCTAAGCTATCATGTGACTTTTTCAGGGAAACATGGATAAATGTCTATTTACCTTTGATAGGGCATTGATGACAAACCAAAGAAATTATTATAGCCCAGTCTAACTTAGTGAGGCAGTGCATTTATTGAGGTTACTTACAGGAGCATGGACGACAAAAGTAACTGCATCCTTGAACAGCGCATCCCAGCCCAGCATGGGTGAAGACTGGTGAAAACTTCATCCTTGGAGCTCCTTGAACAACTAGAGTATCCCCTCTACAGCAATCCTTACTGATTATGTGGCCTTAGGGAGGGGTCATGTGACTCTTGTAACTTTTGGGAGCTCCCTGAGTCTTGCAAATATCATTTATTTCTTAGGATACTTTTTATTTAGTTCCTGAGTCTTGTAAGTCTCCCTCTTCCCTCTCAAAGGGAATGTTTTAATTCAGAGCAAACGTATACAACATAAGGTCATAAATTTATATAGCGGATGTTATCCTGTTTTGTGAAAGAATTTATGTTAGATTGCTATTGTTCCCTCCTTAAATGTTTGATAGGCTACTGCAATGAAACCATTGGGCCTGAACTTTTCTTTAGAAGGTTGTGTGTGTGTGTGTGTGTGTGTGTGTGTGTGTGTGTGTGTGTGTGTAGGTGCTCATGGAGGCCAAAGGTGGGGAATAGTTTTGTCTTGGAGCTAGAGTTGCAAGCAGTTGTGAGCCTCGCAACATGGGTGCTGGGAACTGAACTGAAGTCCTCTTGAAGAAGAGTAAGTGCTCTTAACATCTGGGCCATCTCTCCAGCATCAGTTATTGTGAATTTAATTTCTGTAACAAAGATAGGCCTTTGGATTTTCTAATTTTTTTCCTGAATCTGTGTGTGTGTGTGTGTGTGTGTGTGTGTGTGTAACTCACTATGCTGGCCAGGCTGTCCTTGAACTCACAGCCTTCTCTTGTCTTTGTCTTCCAAGTTTCCAACTTCTGGGGTTAGCCTGATCAGTCTGAGAACAATTTTTAATTATCTTTTTTTCCCTTTCTGGCAGAAAAATCATTTTTTTATTGTGGAGTATAAATATAAATATAAATTGAAATAAAATACATGACAATAGCACAAGAATGGAGGGAATAGACAAACTTTCAAGTTTAATTCTTTATCTGAAGAGGCAAAATATTTCTTCTAAGTAGATTATGATAGCTGAAATTTACAGTGCACTCTGGAGAAAACACTCTATAAAAATACCAGGAGCTTGATAACACAGGCCTATAATTCCAGAGATCTAGGAGGCTGAGCAGAATTTCAAGGCTGAAGACTGGTTGACAAGTTAGTGAGATCCTCCTACTCCCTTCTCAAATGAAACAAAACAAAACAAAAGCCAGGCATAGTGTTGCTCATCTTTAATCTCAGTATTTTGGGGCATAGGCAGGAGGATTGAGCTCTGTGAGTTCAAGGCCAGCAAGGTCTACATAGTAAGTTCCAGGACATCCAGGGCACATAATGAGACCCTGTCTCAAAAAAAAAAAAAAAAAGTGAAGAGGTATAGATAAAAGCCCGTTACAAGGAACAAAATGTAAATGTAACAAAGAAATGTAACAAACAAAGAAAATGGAAAAAAGAAACTAAGAAGGCTGGAGAGATTTCTCAATGTTTAAGAGCACTAGCTGCTCTTCCAGAGGACCCAGGTTCAATTCCAAGCACCCACATGGTAGCTAAGAGCCAAGAGTAACTCCAGTTCCAGGGTAACTAATATCCTCTTTTGACCTCTTCAGGCACCAAGCACATAAGTACAGACAAACATGCAAGCAAAGCAACCATACAAATAAAATACAAATAAGTAACTCCTTTTAAAAATAAAGAAAATGAATCAACTAAAAAATAAACAATAGAGAAAAGCCAAAGAAACCAAAAGTGTCTCCCTAAAAAGTTTGAAAAAAGTAATAAACCTATAGAAAGGGAGAAAGGAGATGCATTTGTGCTACCAGGAGTGAGGAAGGAAATGCATTATAGACCTCACAAACCTTACTACAAAATAGAAAAATTACAGAGTTTGTAAGACTGACTACTCAGCAGGTAAGGGTTCTGCGGGTAAAGGCACTCACCGTCATCCTTGACGACCTAAGTTCAATATCCAGAAACCACACGGTAGAAAGGAAAGAACTGACTCTCCCAAGTTGTTCTCTGACTTCCACACATGTACGTCCCACCCCAACACAGAAAGTAAGTTAATATAAAAAAAATTAAAAGAGTACAGATAAATTCATGGTTAATACATTCATAGATTAAATGGATAAATTACTTGAAATATATGATGCAGAGGTCTGGGGAGATCACTCAATGGGCTATATGCTCACTGCACAAGCATGAAGACCTGAGTTCAAGTCCCCAGCACCCATGTAAAAAGCTGGGCATGGCCTGTGCACCTATATTCTCAGGAATGGGGAGTGTAGTCAGAGGGGACTTACCCAGCTAGCCAGTCTAACTGAATCATGAGCTTCAGGTTCACTTGGCTCAAAAATGAATAGCAGAAGATACCCAACATGGGCCTCTAGCCTCAAAACAGCAGCAAAACCAACCAATCAAATAAAACTCAAAAGCAAACAAATAAAATTCTTGCTACTTGCTACTTATGGTATTCCTATGCTTCTTAGTGGACCCAAGTTTTCCTCACTTCTTTCTAGTCCAAAACCTTTCACTGCCTGCATACAGTGCCTGGAAACAATTGCCTCATAGATTTTGTCCAGATGTGTAGTTGCTCTGGCAGGAGGGGTGGTTCCAATGATGTTTGCTCTGAAGGCCTTGAAGAGGCCTGATCTTGTGTCTTTGTTTTCTGGAGGCATGTATAGTATTTATTTATCTATAGCAGGAGGGGAAAATGTTTGGGCCAGGCTCTCTTAGAGCCCAGTCTAGTTTTGAACTCCTGAACTGCCTGGCTCCACTTCCAAAATGCTGAATTAGAGGCTCATGCCACCATTTTGTGGGATTCTTATATGCAGGTGTTGTATTTCTTGTGGTAACCTTTGTAACTCCCCACACCCACTCTCTACCTATTTATTTTACCCATAAAGTATTTTTCTCAACCTTCAGCCTCATTAGAAAATCTGAATTTTATTATTATTGCCTTAGTCACTGTTCTATTGCTGTGAAGAGACACAATGGCCAAGGTATCTTACAGAAGAAAGCATTTAATTGTGGGGTTGCTTACAGTTTCAGAGTGTTAGTCTATGATCATCAAGGTGGGACCATAGCAACATACAGGCAGGCACAGAAGCAGTAGGTCAGAGCATATATCTTGATCCAAAGGCAGAAAGTGGAGAGAGAGACTAGTTCTGACATGGACTTTTGAAACCTACAAAGTCCACTCCATGACACACCTTCTCTAACAAGGCTATACCTCCTAACCCTTCCTAAACAGTCCAACAACTGAGAACCACACATTCAAATGTGAGCCTATTCAAACCACCACAGTTCTTACGTTTTTAATATCCAGGAGCTCCTTCTAGGTTTCTGATGGAATCTTATAAGCAAGTCACGTGTCCAAGACAGTGCGTTCTGCCATCCTGCTTGAGGGCAGTCTCCATAGCTTCTTGGTAAGGATATCCTCTTTTCTCCATGGTTGTCTTGTTTTCTGTTACTGTGATTAAATTACCCTGACAAAAGCAACCTGAGGGAGGAAGGGATTGTTTTGGTTTAGAGTTTCAAAGGGAATGCAGTTCATTTGTTGGGGAAGGTATGGCTGCAGAAGCTTGAGCCAGGCCCATGACATTGCATTGGCAGGCTGGAAGAAGAGCTAGAGTGAGAGACAGAGAGAGGGAGAGAGAAGAGAAACCAGAAGTAGGGTAGGCTATAAAATCTCTCAGTGACATCCTTCCTCCAGCAAGGCTACAACTCCTAAACCTTCCCCAACAGCTGGGGACCAAGTAATCAAACACATAAGCTTATTGGGGAATGTTTTTGTTATGTCTGAGTCATAAGTGCCCCTCTCCTTAGAGACCACCAGGAGTCTGAGGGGTTTTTGTTTTGTTTTGTTTTGTTTTGTTTTGTTTTGTTTTGAGACAGGGTTTCTTTAAGTAGCTTTGGAGCCTGTCAAGGAACTCACTCTGTAGACCAGGCTGGCCTCGAACTCACAGAGATCCACCTGCCTCTGCCTCTCAAGTGCTGGATTTAATGGCATGGGCCACCGTGCCCTGCTCTTCCTCTGTTTTTGTTTGTTTGTTTGTTTGTTTGCTCTTTGTTTTTTGTTTTTGTTTTTGTTTTTAAGATTCCCCCACCCTAGGCTTGTCAAGTTGTCTGGTGTGTCTGAGGCAGGAGCCTCACCGATTCAACTTCACCGGTGAAGCCACCAGCTCTCCTGAGGGTAACAGGATTGATTGTAGTAGCCGTTCTACATGGCTGCTAGAAGACAGCTGAGGTCCAGATACCCCCCAAGGAAGCACCATAACAAGTCCTCATCTTCTTAGCCTCATTCACACTGCCAACCTGAGGGTCCTCGCTCCCATGCTTTCCGACGTATTCAGTGTGAATCCATTTATTTACCTTTGAAGCTCTACTTGGAGAGAATATGGTTCTCCAGCCCCTGGGCCAGCAGCTGCTTCCCAGCAAGCACTTTTTTGGTTGCTCTCTTTCTCGAACTCATTTCGCCCCTGTGAGATACTCTTATTTTAAATCCAGTTACTCTCATTTTATTAGAGCCTGGGAAGGAAAAAGAGGTAACTGTGTGAGCAATATTCAGTGTGCCTTCCTTCTGCTGCGAATAAATGGAAACAGGAGGTGGTTTAAATATAATGTGGGAACTTCAAGAAAGACTATGTGGGGCTCCACTTAGAGGCCCATTGTGGCTTAGCTGTACATAGATGATGCTTAGTGACTAAGTGTGCACTTATATTTAGGTCAAAGTTATATCCTTGAATTATACATGTAACTATTACTATTTAACAGTTACCCACTCTAGTTGGGTTTTTTAATGAATCATTCTTTTCTGTTCCTGGCTATAACATAAAGACCATCTTTTGACCTCCAAAACCTTTTTTGTCTGTTTGTTTGTTTTGTTTTTCGAGACAGGGTTTCTCTGTGGCTTTGGAGGTTGTCCTGGAACTAGCTCTTGTAGACCAGGCTGGTTTGGAACTCACAGAGATCCGCCTGCCTCTGCCGCCTGAGTGCTGGGATTAAAGGCATGTGCCACCAATGCCTGGCAACCTTTTCTTAAAAGCAGACAGTGACTGACTGTAAGACAAGAGGAGACAGACATTTAAGACAGAAAGATTCATCCATCTTTTTCATCTCCAGGCAACAAAAAGGCTACATTATCTGGAGATGGGACTGAATCTAGGCCCTGGTTGTACTTCAGTCCTCCCTTTGTTGTTTGTTCAATAATTCTTTCAATAAGTGTTTGTTGACCAAATACAGTGGAACATCTTGCTATGAGAATACAGAGCCCTTGACTTAGCCCACACAGATGGTTCCTGGTTGTTCACAAGCACAAAAGGGACATAGTGCCCTTTCCTGGGGCTGAGCACACACTGTTGGGTTTCTTTTATTCTCCCTACTTTTTTGTCTGGAGGTAAATGTATCTTTGTTCTCTTAATGTTGTTGCAGCAGCCACACATTTGAATCAGTGGAGGAAGGGGAGGGAAATATGTATAGGGGCTAACTATGAAGTAGAAATTTTTTCCCTAGGAACAGGATAAACTGGAATGCTTCAGCAAAAGGCCCTAGCTTATAATTGCTGTTGGACACAAGGACTCAACAGACTCTTAAGGCTTTCGTGGACTGCTGCATGAGGGGGTCTAAGTGTTAGGGCTCTGTGTTAGCTTTAGATTGCACGGTGGCAATCCTGATGCACACCTTTCCCTCAGAGCAAGATGGAGAAAAGTTTGCTGTGGTCAGCGCCCATTCTGGATCTATGTGTCAGGTTTAGCCCTCAAGGAAGTGGACAGCATGTGACAGACTTGTGGATCATTTGGGGCAGATACTGTACTCATCACCACCAAGTAGCCAAGGAAGCGACGCTCTTGTCTGTGTCACGTAATAGGACGAAGAGCATCACCAAGCCATAGTATTCAGTACTGTTGTTTTCCAAGACCCTTCCTCTCTTGTTCCCTTAAGCTTTTTGCTCAAGACATTACCTCTGTTTGGGGGAAAAGTGGAGTCTGTGACAGCCAGAGTGAAGGGAAAAGGTTTGTTGAGAAGTGACAGAAGCTGTCAGCAAAGCAGAGTCTGAGAGGGTTGAGGGGAAAAGACCACAGGCTTGATGGAACCAGGTTGAGGCGAGACAAGATGGAGAGTTAGAACTGAAGCCAGACAGAAGAGGGGGACCTGAAATAGGGCGGATGTGGTGAAGCCTGTGACTGAGCAGAGGAGAAGGGAGAAGTCGGGGCTCTCTTGGGGTGCATTGTGTGTGCTGAGCCTCTTGTTTTATTTTTCTCCCCATGGCTGATTTCTGAGAAATTAGAAAACAAGGAATGTTTATAGTACTCTCGACAGTGACAACGCTCATCATGGCTTTTCTAAGACTATAATTGCCTTTCAGATCTCTTTTTTTTTTTTTTTTTTCTTTTTTTTTTTTTTTTTTTTTTTTTTTTTGGTTTTTCAAGACAGGGTTTCTCTGTGGCTTTGGAGGCTGTCCTGGAACTCTCTCTTGTAGACCAGGCTGGTCTTGAACTCACAGAGATCCGCCTGTCTCCCAAGTGCTGGGAATAAAGGCATGCGCCACCACCACCTGGCCTCTTCATCTTTTTGTTTGTTTGGTTTGGTTTTTCTCAGACAGGGTTTCTCTGTGCAACAGTGCTGGCTCTCCTCAAATTCACTTTGTAGACCAGGCTGGCCTCCACCTCCCAAGTGCTGGTATTAATGGCCACCACCTCCTGGCCAGATCTCTTTACCTTATTCTAACAATTTAGACTCAGACCCATAAACTTTGTACCTGAGAGGGCAACAGGAAACAGCACTCTGGGAGCACTCGGGCCACAGCTGGGGTTCTTTAACTGCTGCCTAGCCATTAGGAGCCTTCCTTCCCTACAAGCCTGCCCTGCACCTGTGGAAGAAATATGATCTGGGTCAAAGGCGCAATATTGAATTAGTGAAGTAAAAGCAATGAAACTGTCCAGTTTCAGAAAATGTAAGCAACCCCTTTTTGTGTGTTTGGTTTTGGTCTCCTGGAGCTTGGGCCTTGAACTCCTGGGGTAGAAATGGTTTGAGGATGTCCTGAACTCTTGATCTTCTGCCCCCCCCCCCCCGCCCCAGCCCCTCCTGTGCTGGGATTACAGGCTGGCACCAGCACACTTGGCCTTTTGTTGTTGGTTTTCAGCGCTGAGGATCAATTCCGACTTGTTAGGCAAGCACTCTACACCTGAACTGTAGTTCTAGGTCATCAACTTTTTTTATTGCTGGGGATGAAATCCAGGGCCTTGTCAATGTCGCTGTGAACAAAGTGTGGCCCCAGGAGTTTTGTTCTGCCCAGTGGGGAGCCGTGGAAACAAGCGGTACCACAGGTGGTAGTCTTGGCAGAGACACAAGCATATGGATTCCACTGCAGAAATAGATGCTGCCATCTGCTGCCTCTGCTGCCTCTGGTGATTCCCTCTCCTCTCTGCCTTGTCCCTTCTCCACGTGAGAACAGATGGCATTCAAGATATATTTGCTTAATTTTTTTTTTAATAATGACAACGCCCTGACTTTAAGCAGAGATAGGAGGGGATGTGCATGGTTAGAGGGTACCTGCCAAAGTAGAGCTCAGAGATGGAAGTTTTGAGGCTAGACTATATGACAGCTGGGACCTTACCCCAGGTTTCCTGTTAGAATAGGAAGATGTGTCCTGGGGGACAGAGCAATCAACAGGTTAGTTCTTAGAGACCAAAGAAGAGTGGCTCCTGCATGGGAGGTGGCACTGTGGAGGGATTTCCTGTATCTCTCTTGCCAACTCCTGTGATTTTCAGCTGGGTTCCTGGAAGAAAAGGTTCTTAGGTTGATTGACTGAATGTGTGCAGGATGTGAATGTGAACTCTGGACTGTTAACAATTTGCAATGTGGCCAGTGAGGCCAGAGCTGTTAATTGTTACAACTATCTTTTTGGATGTAGACACCTTCTGGAGTCTCAATAATTGTAAACTTCTAGAATCTTAGGATTATAGTGCTTAGGGGACATGAGACAAATGAGCTAAACAGAATTCTCCTTTCTCAGGCTTTAGTTTGCTCTTTTTGTTCTTTTCTTTTCTTTTGTTCCTTCCTTTTGTTCGTTCTCTTCATCTCTCCTCTTTGCCTTCTTCCTTCCCTCTATCCCTCCCTACTTTTTTCTCCTTCCTTCCTTTTCTTTCTTTTCTTTTTTTGATATCTTACTCTATGACCCTGGACAGCATTGGACTTTCTGTAATTCTCCTGCCTCTGCCTTTGCAAAGCTGGGCTTACAAGCCATGTAGCACCCACACCTGGCTTTGTTGTTGTTGTTCCTTTGTTTTTAAACAGTATCTCATGTAACCTAGGCTGGCCTTCAAGTTGCTAGGTAGGGATAGTAGGAGGATGGTCTTTTTGTTTGTTTGTTTGTTTGTTTGTTTGTTTCAAGACAAAGTTTCTCTGTAGCTTTGGAGGCTGTCCTGGAACTCACTCTGTAGACTAGGCTGGCCTCGAACTCACAGAGATCTGCCTGCCTCTGCCTCTCAAGTGCTGGGTTTAAAGGTGTGTGCCACCAACCCCCGGCAAGGATGGTCTTAAATTCCTGATCACCTTGGGGCTACTTGCTAAGTGCTGGGTAATAGGTTTTCCGTATCAAGATAATGGGTTTCTCCAATGCAGTAAGCCAGCCAGATCAAGTCGAACTGAAAACGTAAAAGAACAGGTTTATTTGAGTAAAGCAACTCCCGAGTGAGTTCTCCAGCCCCAGAGGTCCATACTGGAGGAGTCACATGCCTGAACCAAAGCAGGGAGCTTATATAGCTTGTAGTAGAGGGGTGATGATATGTCCACTGTAAGCTAGGTTTGTGCCCAAGTATGGCCAAAACTGAGCACTTTAGGTGGGGACTTGGGCTGCTGGCAACTTCAGGGGAGGAGCTGCCTTAGCTGCCAAGAATTTGGAACTGGGTTTTGTGTCGCCTTTTCTTTCTGGGAGATTCTCTGAGAGGGTGGCATTTTGAGAGAAAGAGGAATGGGGCTTTGGAGGTTCTAGCCCAACACAGGGATCATAGGCATGTGCCATCACATCCTGGTTCAGTTTTTCTTTTAGTTCATGTGATATACCCCATGTTGATTCATCCGCCATGAAACTACACCTGGATTCCAGCAGCAGATGGATTTTATCACATTCTAAAAGCTGTGACTATTTGAATGGAAACAACCAACCCCTTAAAGTACCCACTAAGATAAACATCTGGACACCCCTTTCCCCTGCCCGACTGACACTACTTAAAGAATTGTATTTGCTGCATAAGCTGGTTGTAATGTTACTCACTGTGAGAAGGTTCCTGCTTCGTCCAAGGAGAACCTGCCTGTGCGTTAGAGAACACTGCTGACTCCCTTGAGTCCAAATGGCGCTGCTCACCCCTACCCTATTGTCTTCTGGCCATGCTGGCAATGCCTGTTGTGTGATGGCGCAGATTTGAAACAAGATGAAACTCAGACTTCTCTCCATATCCCCTCTTCAGACAGTGGGAGGCTAGCAGGGCCCTTCAGTTAGCTAGTCTAGAGGTAGAGGATCTAATGCTGACGGTTAGAATGCCACTTCCCTTCTCCTTCAGATCCACGAGAAGGAAGAGGAGGAGTTCAACGAGAAGAGTGAAAATGATTCTGGCATCAATGAAGAGCCTCTGCTCACAGCTGATCAGGTACAAATGAGAACCCCTTCCCATGTTCCTGGAACCTTTTGTCCTAACAGGGAAAAGATGGAAGAGAGCATACTTGGTACATCCATCCAAGTCAGAAGAAAGATGCACAGTCTTGTGGTGCTTTGTTGATAAGTTCTGTATCTTTGATAAGCGATTTGATTTCTCTTCATGCCTCAGTTTGTTTTACATGGACACAATTCCTAAAAGCTAGGTTAGTTGTAGCAGTTGATGATGAGACCTGGAACTGTGTTTAGTTTCCTGGCTTTACTTGTCTGTGAAGCCTCAGTAGATTTCTTTCATAATGCTTTTTTTGTTTGTTTCTGTTTCATAATTCTGGTTTTCTGTACAGGATATCTCTGTAGAGCCCTTGGCTGTCCTAGAACTTGCTCTGTAGACCAGACTGTCCCAGAACTCAGAGATCTCCCTGCCTCTGCCTCCCAAGTGCTTGGATTAAAGGAATGTGACATCATGCCCAGCTCTCTGTAGATTTCTTATACCTGGAGCTTGGACACTTAAGGGAGGAGGATTTTTTTTCCTCTCAGATTTTTTTAAAATTTAAATTAGAAACAAGCTTGTTTTACATGTCAATCCCAGTTCCCTCTCTCTCCCCACCTCCCCTGCTCCCTACTAACCCCCCATCCCATCCCCTTTCTGCTTCCCAGGGAGGGTGAGGTCTTCCATGGGTCAATCTTCAAAGTCTGTCATATCATTTGGATCAGGGCCTAGACCATCCCCCTTGTGTCTAGACTGAGAGAGTATTCCCTCTATGTGAAATGGGCTCCCAAAGTCCATTCATATAATAGGGATAAATACTGATCCACTACCAGAGGCCCCATAGATTGCCCAGGCCTTCTAACTGACACCCACATTCAGCGAGCCTGGGTTGGTCCTATGCTGGTTTCCCAGCTATCAGTATGGGGTCCATGAGCTCACCCTTGTTCAGGTCAGCGGTTTCTGTGGGTTTCTCCAGCCTGGTCTTCACCCCTTTGCTCATCACTCCTTCCTCTCTACAACTGAATTCCAGGAGTTGAGTTCAGTGTTTAGCTGTGGGTGTCTGCTTCTGCTTCCATCAGTTACTAGATGAAGGCTCTAGGATGGCATATAAAGTAGTCATCAATCTCATTGTGGGGAAAGGGCTTTTAAGGTAGCCTCTCCACTATTGCTTAGATTGTTAGTTGGTGTCATCCTTGTAGATCCCTGGACATTTCCCTATTGCCAGATGTCTCTTTAAACCTATAATGGCTCCCTCTCTTGTGGAATCACTTTTCTTGCTCTCCTCTATTCTTCCCCCACTCAACCTTCCTGCTCCCTCATGTCCTCCTCTTCCCTCCTCTTCTTCCCTTCTCCTAACTCCCTCTCCCCACCCCCATGCTCCCAATTTGCTTAGAAGATCTTGTTCCTTTCCCCAGGAGGAGAGGTCTTAAAAGCTTTTTTTTTTTTTTTTTTTTTTTTAGAAGAAGTAACAAGATGAGGTTCCTGTGTTTTAGGCTTCCAAAAGGAGTCTTAGAGACACTTCTGTCTCTTTTTGGGAGGTGAGGGGGAGAACCATGTTTCACTTTGGGGGACAGAGTTCGTTATGTTGTAGTTTTAGTGATTTCTTCATTCAGAAGTGTTGAGTCTCTTTATTTGCCTTCTTAGTCAACAAATAAGTGCTTATTTGGGCTGGACACCATACAAACTTTCACGAGCTGTTCTGAATGCATCCCACTGGAAACCAGCAGAGCCAGAGCATCTTAGTAGTATTGCATCTTTGTGCCTACTGGTGAAAGTGGGATTCGTTTATTTTTTTTTTTCTTTTAGTCTCTTTATTTTATAAAGTAGGATTTACTATGGGTAAATAATAGGGAATTGGGACTGAAGAGGTGGCTCAGCGGTTAAGAGCACTGACTGCTCTTGCAGAAGTCCTGAGTTCAATTCCCAGCAAACACATGGTGGCTCACAATCATCTGTAGTGAGATCTGGTGCCCTCTTCTGGTATGCATTAAGACAGAGCACTCTTGAACAAAAAATACATAAATAAGTAAATCTTAAAAAAAAAAAAAAAAAAAGAATAGGGAATTGAAGGAAATCATGTCAAGAACAGGTACCACATCCATGCTTGAAAACACAGTGCTTGGGAGGTGTAGGAGGGTCAGGAGTTCTTGACCAGCCTTGTTGAATGAGACCCTGTCTCAAAAACACAACAGAATGTTGGGCAGTGGTGATTCGAGCCTTTAATCCCAGCAGTAGGGAGACAGAGGTAGGTGGAGCTCTGTGAATGTCTGCCCCCCTCCCCCGTCCCTCTCACCCCCCCCCCCCCCCCCCCCCGCCACCAGGCTACAGAGGGAGTTCCAGGACAGACTTCCAAGCTACACAGAGAAACCCTGTCTTGAAAAACAAAACAAAATACCCCCCCAACCCCAACAAAACAAATAAACACAAAATAAAAGAACATGTCTAAGACTTACTTTGTTCTTGGCTGGTCTGGAACTTGTTATGTAGACAAGGCTGGCTTCAAACTAACATACTCAGCAAGGACTAAAAGTCGCCCCTCCCCCCAGAGTTTCTCTGTATTGCTTTGGAGGTTGTCCTGGAACTCACTCTGTAGACCAGGCTGGCCTCGAACTCACAGAGATCTACCAGAGCTAATTCCAGGATAGCCTCCAAAGCCACGGAGAAACCCTGTCTCAAAAACCAAACCAAACAGACAGACAAAACCCCCAAAAAACAACAACAAAAAATCCAAACCAACCAACCAAAAAACAAAACAGTCAAGTTTAGAGCTGGGGTTCTTATTGTTTTGTTTTGTTTTGTTTTTGTTTTTGTTTTTTTTCTCCCCAACATTACCTGTCCTTCTGCCATTCTATGGTCTTTAGTTTCACTTTTTACTGGACAGCTTCGGTTCCTGTCCAGGAGAGTTCTGGAGAAACAGTTGTTTTCCTCCCCAATTCGGGTTGTTCTGGGAATGTGTGTGTTCCTCCCTTTCCACAATTCACTCCCCTGTTACAAGAAGTGTGACAATTAATGGACTGGGTTTTGTGTTGTAGTTGGGCAGATAAAATACTTTCCCACTTAGAAGCCAAATGCTTAGCAAACTGAAGTAAATGTTTACTTCCAGGCAGCCCTGCTTCATTTCCTGAAAGAGTGGCTAATTTCCAATAATGCATTCATCTAAATGGAGCACTTGGAAGAGGTTTACATGAGAGTGCTTTACATCAAAGACAGAACATATGCAAGCCTTTGGTGGGGTCTATTTTTATTATTATCCAATATTTATGAAGACAGAGAACAAATTAGGAATGCTGCTGAGTGCTCAAATGAGCTAGAACAACCCCAGGAGGGAATGGAGTTTTGTACTTTATCCGTAGGTGATTGAGGAGATCGAAGAAATGATGCAGAACTCCCCAGATCCTGAGGAGGAAGAGGAGGAGGTGCTGGAAGAGGACGATGGAGGAGAAATCTCATCCCAGGCAGACTCAGTCCTGCTGCAAGAGATGCAGGCCTTGACACAGACATTCAACAACAACTGGTCCTATGAAGGTGAGGGCCCCTGGGCAGGATTTACTAAGGACCAAACACCTCCTTAGTGCCAGGTACTGATTGATTGTTTTTTAGAAGGGTCTCACTTTGATGCTTTGACTGGCCTGGAACTCAGTATATAGACCAGACTGGTCTTGATCCCACAGAGCTCTGCCATAGTCTTAAAAGACTATGCTACTGTGCCCTGACCAGCTACTGTTTACATATGACTACAGAACTCGGTCTTTGTCCTAGAGCAGAGTTTGCAAATCCAGGAGAAAAGCAACACCTTCCTGATTTGGTATCAGGAGAAGAGTCAGCATTTTCCAGAAAAAAAAATTATGTGCTAAAGCTAACCAAACAAGACTAAAGTAAATAAATAGGCCTCTGAAGCTGACAAGATGCAATCATGCAATCAATGGTGCTACCATAAAACCAATGGACAGAGCATTTGCCTTGCGTTCATGCCTGATACCCTAGTGTCCTAGGTTCAAGTTCCAGTATCGCGCGCGCGCGTGTGCGTGCGTGCGTGCGTGCGTGCGTGCGTGCGTGAGAGGGAGAGAGAGAGAGAGAGAGAGAGAGAGAGAGAGAGAGAGAGAGAGAGAGACACACACACACAGAGACAGACAGACAGACAGACAGACAGACAGACAGACACACACACACACACACACACACACACACACACACTAAGAGCTAGTAGTCTTAATGTTTTCTGTGTGCCATCCTGAAACCAACTTCACACCATACCTATATTGTCTGGAGGTTAAGGGACTTGTCCAAACCTACAGTTGGAGAAATAGAACTATAAACAAAAACTCCTTGCCACTCAGAAAGTCCTCCCCACAAAAGTATGGTGGGGAACAATTTTATTTCTGAGTAAGCATTAAATGAGAACAGGCTGCACGGCACAGGCAGTCCTCCAAAGGACAGCAAACACTGAAGGAAATTGTACTCTTGTTATAACTAAGTGAATGGAACCCATTACCTTAAGTGGGTTTTGCAATTTGGAGTCAGGTGGTTGAGTTAGGCCCTGTGCTTCCAGAACAGTGGGAGATTAGGTTTTATCTGCCTTGATGATTCCATTTCAAAGCAGTGGCTCCTACATCCCTGAAGGAAACCTTCCTGAACTGTGGAGATAGAGGAGGCTTATTCAATCTTTGAATGTTTAATATATGTTTGAGGACAGAGAAATTCTCTCTCTCTCTCTCTCTCTCTCTCTCTCTCTCTCTCTCTCTGTGTGTGTGTGTGTGTGTGTGTGTGTTGTTTAGGGCTAAAAATTGAACCCAGGGCTTCATGCATACACTCTCACTGAGCTATGTCCTCAGCACTCTTCCTTTCTTTCAGTGGAGAGAGTGAAGACCCCATTTTCAACCGACACTTTCCTCAAACCTCCTGTACCTTATAAGGGGCACTGCAAATAGCTCTTGAAACCAGGGAGGTTAACTCTGGAGGCCAGTCTTTTGATGCCTGTCTCACATTACATAGGGTTATAGTGATGACTGGCTATACAAAGAGCAGGCTAGATGAATCATGAAATGAAAAGTAGTATAAAATCAGCAGCAGTCCTAGGGATGACTATGTGCACGCTGCACCCCAGGAGGAGGCCTACTCTTGCAGCCAGGTTTCTATGAATAGGGGTGGTGGGGCTGAAAGAGAAGGCGTGTCTGTCAGGGAACTTGGGTCTAAGTTTTGGGTGGAGGTGGCAAAAATGAAGACAAAAACCAAGCACCGCATCCTGAAAGCAAAACTGCCTGGTCCTGAGGAGAAGAGGCAGGCAGGGCAGGGCCGCTAAAGGAAGCCAATAGGGTGATGGAGTGGGTTTGGATGCCTAGCTGCATTCACCACCCGCCCAGTCAGGCCATTCTCAGACACACAAAGGGCCCAAACATAGAAGCACTCAGCAAAACAGACTGAAATGGCAAAATACACAAGGAGGAGGACAATTCAAAGAGCAAAACAGAGCAGGAAGAGCCAACCGAGTGAGCCAGACACCCAGGCTGAGGAGAAATGAGAAGGGAAGGAGGGCAGTGGGGTGAAACTAAAGATGCTCTCTAACTCTATTATATGTATTTTACTAACAGGCCTAATCTGCATATGACAAATTTATGTGTTTATAGAATACAGTGTCATTTGAAACATTCCAATACATTATGTACAACATGCAATGCAAATATCTAGGTACTGGCTTCTCTGTCTTCTAACACATAATCATTTCTTTCTGATGGGTCTCTCTCTCTCTCTCTCTCTCTCTCTCTCTCTCTCTCTCTCTCTCTCTCTCTCTCTCTCGATTGAACCCAGGGCTTCCTCCATGCTAAGCAAATGTTCTATCACCCACTCCATCCTCAGCCCTGGGTCAGGAAGATTTAAATCCCTTCTGCTCACTGGATGGGGTAGCACAAACATGCAATACCAGCATGCAGGAGGTTGAGGCAGGAGTGAGAGCTAGAGGCCATCCTTGGCTGAATACTGAGACCTTGTCTCAAAATACAAAATAGCTAGGCGGGAAGGATGGCTCAGCAGTTAAGAGCACTGACTGTTCTTGGAGAGGACCCAAGTTCAATTCCCCAGCACCCACATGGCTACTTACAACCACCCGTAACTCCAGTTCTAGGGGATCTGATGCCATCTTATGGCCTCTGTGGGTACGAGCTACATACAAGGTACACAGACATACATGCAGGTAAAACAACTATATATATATATATATATATATATATATATATATTTTAAATCTCTCTACTGCTTTATTTTGTTTGTTTGTTTATTAGTAGACAATGACTCATTATGTAGCTCTGACTGCTGTCCTAGAACTCTCTATGTAAGCCAGGCTGTCTTTGAACTCACAGAGGTTGACCTGCCTCTTATACCCAAGTGCCAGAATTAAAGGCATGTGCTGCCATACCTGGCTCTCCTACCCTTTTTGAAGCAGTCAATCAATCTACAGTGATCTAAAGATATTATACATCAGACAGCCTTAAGAGACACGACGTTAAAGGTATCCATGTCTGTAACTTATAGATTGATAAGGCTTCATTTTTCACTCCCTTTCCCCAGTCTTCCCTGGGTCTCCCATAGTTTACAGTGTAGACTGAGACATGAGACCATACCCGCTCAGGTCATGTTCATTTTGGTGTCAGCTGTCTCCATGACTACTTGGGAAAAAACACTACGTCTTATATCAGTGCTCATCACAGATACCAAAGCCTCAGTATTTCCCTTGTCAACATATTCTATGTGAATGTGACAGAGACAGAAGACAGACACAAAGACAGAGCAAGGTATCACAGCCAGACATGTCCTTCACAGGACAGATTTCCCATGCTTCCTTGTGGACATTTTTTTCTCCTCCGCTTTTTGAGTTGGGTTTTTCTCTTCTATACATGATATAATGTCCTTTCTTCCTGACCTTTTCCCTAAATTGTGATGGTCTTTCAGAGAAACTCCTAAGAGTTGGAGGGGGACCCCTCTAAGAATGGTCCCATCTCTAGCAGGTTCATGCTTGTTAGCAGATCTCACCTACCAAATCCATCTTCCTCTCTAGGGCTGAGGCACATGTCTGGGTCTGAGCTGACAGAGCTGCTGGACCAGGTGGAGGGTGCCATTCGTGACTTCTCAGAGGAGCTGGTCCACCAGCTGGCCCGCAGAGATGAGCTGGAGTTTGAGAAGGAAGTGAAGAATTCCTTCATCACGGTGCTCATTGAAGTTCAGAACAAGCAGAAGGAGCAACGGGAACTGATGAAAAAGAGGCGGAAAGAGAAGGGGCTGAGCCTGCAGAGCAGCCGAATAGAGAAGGGAAACCAGATGCCTCTCAAGGTATGTGAGCAACCAGAAAACTAGGCACAGCCAGCCTTGGGCCCTAACCATTGCATATCCTGGTACCTACCCTGCAGCGAACCCCTAAACAGTTACTGAGTTCCAACTGTGTGCAGAACACTGTGACAAATAGTGGGTCAGGAAGGGAGGGGATATCACCTGTTTGCCCAGCTTCCCCGAAGGCCTCTGGTCTAAGTGGAGGACATACTGTATAAACATTAGTAAGTTCCCCAGGCTGGTCCTTGAAAAGATGGAGCTCAGAATCTGTGCCCTTGGCATGGATTATTTCCCAGGCTGGTCCCTTTGAGGCATGTGTAGGCTGTTGCTGGGCTGTTTGAATGGCTGAAAATTGCTGGGGACCTGCTCAGGTGGGATTCAGGTCCCCAAGAGGATGTGTGGAGAGTGTGGACAGGGTGGAGGGAGAGGGGAGCCAGACAGGATCTAAGGTCAAATCAGGATGACTGCCAGTGTGTTTATTGAAAAAAAGGATACACCTTTTATACTCTATAGTTGCACATAGAATTAAATGGGAGCTGGGGTATGGCTTGAGATCAGGGGTTGAGGAAGCTGGCATTGACCTTGACATGGGAATAGACACCAGTCATATGTTATTGAAAGGGCCACAAGTTCCTCCTACCAGAGATAGGGATGCCTCCCTTTTTAGCAAGCAGGAAATTCCTTTAAGCCCTCCACAGAATGGAGAGTTGCCTAAACGCCTGACCTTGGGAAAGGACTTTCTTTAGGGAGCAGACACTCTATTATATGACATTGAAGTTTTTTGTATGACTTAGTTTATCCAAATACTAAAGCTTAAAGTGACCAAAGATGAAGCTAGACAACCATTACTGTGAGCCTGAGTAGACCTTAGGAATTTATAAATCTTGATTATTAAAATATACCTTTATTTATCTAGTATATGTTACTTATCTAAATTCTCTAGCAGCTTGGTGTTAACTTGCATGGGAGTTGGCAGAATCATCACACTATATGATTCCACAGTGGTGGGGATTTTTTTCCACAGAAGCCAGGCGTTGGTGGTGCAGGCTTTTAATCCCAGCACTCCGGAAGCAGAGGCAGGTGGATCTCTGTGAGTTCGAGGCCAGTCTGGTCTACAGAGAATTACTTAGAGAGTAATTTCCATAGGATTGCTTAAAGAAGCTGCCATTTTATACATTTTCATCCTTCAAAGCCCGCCCAGAATTTCCCAAAAGGAAGACATAAGGGAACTCCCACAGCACATAGTGAGAATCATTAAACACCAAAGCCAAAGGGTGCTAGAAAATCGTGATCCACAAAGTCGAAATGCTGGAACTTTGTGAAGCAGCAATGGTCACCATGCAGTCCATGCCAGAAAGTGACCGGATGGTCCATTGGTTATTGACTGGATGGAATCCATAGAACTATCTAAGTTGCTTTCAACACATCTTTGCCTAGATCTATCACTGATCTGTTGAATGAGGCCTGGGCCGTGTGGCTCTTGAAGTTTTCCTGGACCAGGCCACTTTGGATGCTTACCCTTCTTGATAGCTGCATTATTTGTTTTCCCCTACCGTCTTCGAATCATAGTTCTCCAGAGTTGCACTGTTCCATCTTATTCTTCTTTACATGATACAGGGTGAAATGAGGACATCTAGAGGGTCGGTCACAAAGGAGTCTTGTAACCTTTAAGGACTTACCAAGATGAATCTTTGAGACTGTTAACTCTTCTTGCTTAAATTCTGGCCTATGTGTGCAAGCCATTGACTTACATTGCTCTCTAGTCATTGTGGCCATTTATCTAGGACAGTGTGATAGGATAGCTGATGAGCATTTGAGCAAGGACACAGAAGTCCCTGGGGTGGTGACATTGGAGCAGGAAGCCTTTGACCATCTTGAGTGTGTTTCTTCCTTAGCGCTTCAGCATGGAAGGAATCTCCAACATCCTGCAGAGTGGCATCCGCCAGACCTTTGGCTCCTCAGGAGCCGACAGACAGGTATGTGCAGCCCATTTGCTCTTTTATTCTTCTAGACAGCTAACAGCTCAGCTTCCTCACCAGAAATGAGGGGGGTGGAGCAACAACAGAGTTACCCTAGAATTTGGGCAAGCGGGAGGTGCCCTAACATTTTCTTCCACTCTTAAGGAAGACACAGGAAATGTCTTTCAAAGGCCATTTTGTTTTTAGATCTTTTATTCTGGGACATAAGTAAAACTCAGCACCAAATGTAGACCTAAGAAATTAGTTTGCTTTAGGAATGAAATGCAGGCTGGAGAGGTGGCTCAGCTCATAACTAAATATACAAGAATAAAGTGTATTGGGGGAAATGTTTCATAATAGATCCCATCTTAGAGTTTAGTCAGCTCTATCATATTGGACAGCCAGCTGAGAGTGCCACCAATACTGCCTCTTCAACCTCCAGCTCTGATTGTAAGTCACACTGTGACATCTCTTTCTTGCCTCCCATTTGTCAGTAACTTGTAGTCAGCTTTGAGGTACTGCGATGAAATACCCTAGGCAATTAACTTTAGAAAGAGAAAAGTTTTGCTTATTTGTTTTTATTGGGTGGACTCATTGGTTTAGCATTTGGTAAGGTCGCATCTGTGTATAGGAACAAGCAGCCCCATGTTAAACTTGACAGAGAGAAGAAACAGAGACAGAATGTGGTGGGACACATAAGAGTTAGAGAGAACACTTAATATCCTTTAAGGACCAGCATAATGATCTCCCCCTGGGCCCTATCCCTTAAAGGGCCATGGTGCCTACCAGTACCATGATCCCTGGGGAACAAGGCTTTGCATATAGACCCTTGGAAGACACATTACATCCAGACTCCAGCATCTGTGATGCAGCTTGCAGCTCTGGCTATTAAGGCAGAGCTCAACACCTTTGCCTGTTATGTCCTGTGATCTGTTGCTAGGTGTAAAGGAGAAGTCCAAGGCCTCCCCACCTACCCCCACAGAGTACAAAATGTAGTGGACTTGACAGAGTGTGCACTGACAACTTTGAAACTGTGGGATAAGTGATCATGAAGTATGTGTGCTGTTTCAATGGCTGAGGCTGAATCCTAAAGGTTAGAATTCCATAGCCTAGGAACATCTAAACAGCCCTTTCTGTTCCTGGGAGAGCTGAGGCCCAGAGTTATAGGCAGCTTTCCAGGGCCCCATTGCCAGTGACAGGACTCCTGGCCTTGAACTTATCACTTTGGGCTCCTTTGGGGCCTGACAAGGTCTCTCTGGTTTTCTGGTCTTTGATGCCCACTGTGTGGGTTTCTCAGGGTTTGCTATGTCTTAGGAGGGAACATATCTGACAGTCAAGATCTTGGGTGGGGTGGATATGTCATTTGACAAAAGACAAATAATTTCTTCTCAAATTGCACTACGAAGACTAAAACCATACCCACTGCTGCTGCTATTATCATCCAGGAGGGGAAAAGCTCTCTAGGGTTCTGAGAACCAAAAGGATGTTAGAATATTAAGAATGAGCTGGGTGGTGGTGGCTCACACCTTTAATCCCAGCTCCAGGAGGCAGAGGCAGGTAGATCTCTGTGAGTTCGAGACTAGCCTGGGCTACAAAGCTAGTTCCAAGACAGCTACAAAGAGAAACCCTGTCTTGAAAAAAACCAAAAACCAACCAAACAAACAAAGAACGTACAAATTAGGGCAAGGGAAATTTAATATGGGGAAAGCCTTACTTTAGAGATAATACATGAGGAGGCAGAAGAAAGTTTTGAAGTATCGGTGTGCTAGTGACGATGAGTATTAGCCAGTTTGTAAAGAAAAGCATGGTCTCTGTGAAAGTTGCCCACTGTGCCTCAACCCAAGAGGTTCCAGTGACTCAGGCTCTGCTCACCCTGTTTGTCTTGGCAGTATCTGAACACAGTCATCCCTTACGAGAAGAAATCCTCTCCTCCCTCCGTGGAAGACCTGCAGATGTTAACAAACAGTGAGTACCTCTTCCTCAGCCCCAGGTCTAGGATGTCACCCATCTTGCCTGAGCCCCTCTTGTCATCAGTTCCCAGGTTTCTCTAGGATGACTTTGCATGGGGGCAAAATTCTCTACATATTATCTATCTATATCCTCTTGAACAAGGCAAAAATTGCAATTGTCTGCTGTGGCCCCCAGGTTTTGGGGGTGTGTGTGGAGGGACTAGAGGGGTGGGATGAGCAGGGTTTTCTGTTTTCCCTTTAGTTCCCTGGGCTTTATCTTTTCTACCTCAGCTGTCCACACCTGGGCCCCTTGGATCAGAGCGCTCTGTCAGTGGGGCCTTGCTGTACTTTTTGTACTGTTCATGTGAAGCAAGACTTTTGGGGTCGGACAAGGCTGCTTGGAAAGAATCCGGTATAGTTTTCCTCCCAGGAAGTGACTGCCCCTTCTCCACTTAAGCTGCTTTGTTCGGCATTGATAGATATTTTGAGCTGTGGGGCAGAAGCAATGTGTGATAAAGCACTTTTTGTAGGCAGAGTCCATCTACCTGTGTATGTATATGAAACAGAACAGCCCCCAAAGGGCCAGCATCCATAGCAGTATCTTCTCAGCTTTCATAGGAAGAGCAAATCCTATACTGAGACTTTGTGACACGCTCAGTGCATCAGATAGGAATTCCATTTTTCCAGGCAACCAAGCCTGCCAAAGGTCAGCTCACAAAGCTGTTCAATGCACTGTGGCTTCCCTGGAGGGGATGGACCAGTGCAAGGCTATTGGCTATGCTAGAGGAAGGGAGAGGACCTTTGCTCAGCCTAGGAAGACAACTGTCCCCATCCCAAAGTTAAGGGTGGGTGGCACACGCCTTTAATCCCAGCACTCCGAAGGCAAAGGCAGGCAGATTTCTGTGAGTTCGAGACCAGCCTGGTCTACAAGAGCTAGTTCCAGGACAGCCTCCAAAGCCACAGAGAAACCCTGCCTCAAATCTCACCCCCCCCAAAAAAGTTAAGTGTAAAGAAACTCTTTCTTTTTATCCATCTAGAGATCAAGAGCAGAAGTGTGCAGCAAACAGATCTTGCCAGCAACCATACCTATCATCCTTGAAAATCAGGAATTTTAACTTCAAAGTGCTTTTGTCTGCTCAGTTTAGATTTCTCCATTTGTATAAATATGCACACACACACACACACACACACACACACACACACAGAGAGAGAGAGAGAGAGAGAGAGAGAGAAGAGAGAGGAGAGAGAGAGAGAGAGAGAGAGAGAGAGAGAGAGAGAGAGAGAGAGAGAGAGAGAGAGAGAGAGCCAGCATTTACAGGTGCTTATCTTTTCACAGTAGTAAATATTTGAAAGATAACTTGGGCAAATTTCAAAGGTTGCTGTATGTGAAGTTCTTAACCAGGCTCTTGAAAAAGGGAAGAAAGAACTATTCATTCTTCATTCCTCATTGACCCATGTATAGAAAGCTAGTGCGAGTCTCTCTCTTGTAAAACAGTCTTTTCTTTTTCTTTTTCTTTTTCCTTTTTTCCTTTTGGTTTTTCGAAACAGGGTTTCTCTGTGCCTTTGGAGGCTGTCCTGGAACTAACTCGTGTAGACCAGGCTGGTCTTGAACTCACAGAGATCCACTTGCCTCTGCCTCCCGAGTACTGGGAATAAAGGCGTGCACCACCACTGCCCGCTTTTTTTATTTATTTATTTATTTATTATTATTATTATTATTATTATTATTATTATTATTATTATTATTATTATTATTTTAGTTTTTTGTTTTTCAATTCATTAAAAAAGTATAGTGCCAGTGAGATGGCTCAGTGGGTAAAGCACTTGCTGTGCAAGCCTGGAGATCTGAGTTCAATCCCCAGAACCTACATAAAGGTACAAGGACGGAACCTCTGATCTCCACATAGGACCCATGGCCCGAATGCACACACATGCACATGCACACACACTAAATAAAAGTTATTTAAAATTATAACCAGTGTACCCACCATTAGAATACTATAGGAGTATGGAAAAGAAAACAAAGCAGTTCGGTGTACTGGTCAGTTTTACGTAACTGTGGCAAGATGCCCGAGGAAACATCTTTAAGGCGTGAAGGTTTGTTTTGACTTAGCGCTTCAGTGTGTCAGTCCACTTGCTTGGCTGACTGTTTCTGGATCCATGGTGAGACAAGAGTGTCATGGAGGAGAGGGTACAGTGACCCCGAGCTGCTGTCTCATGGCTGCCGGGAAAGCAGAGAGCCCCACTGGCATGCCCTCAAGGACTCAACACTCTATCTAGGTCTCACCTCCTAAGTTTCTATCACTGTGGATAGCCCATCAAACTGTGGACCTATCAGTCCATGGATGACTTGAGACCCCTCATGCTCCAGTCACGTCCCCCACAGCCCCAGCTCTGAACATTACTGAATTAGAAACCAAATCTCAATGCATGAACATTTGGGGGACTTTTCAGATCAAACCATAGCATTCATTTCCTCCATCATCATGGTTACTACTATGGTACTTTAACTGTATTTTACAAGCTTTCCAGATAGTTGCAATTTTATGAGCTACAGAGGCTTATTTTATTAATTGATGTGTGTGGGTGTTTTGCCTACCTGCATGGCTGTGCAGCACTTGCATGCATTAGATGGAGGAGAGCATCAGATCCTTGAACTTGGAGTTGCAGATGGTTGTGAGCCAACATGTGGGTCCTGGGAATTGAAATTGAGTCCTCTGGAAAAGTAGTCTATGCTTTTAAATGCTGAACCATCTCTCCTTGAATTTGCATCTAAAAATACAGCACAGAGCCAGAAAGATGGCTCAGCAGGTAAAGGCCTTTGCCACCAAGTCTGGGGACCTGAGTTCCATCCCTGAGACCACATGGTCAAAGGAGAGAACCAAGTTCTCCTGAAAGTTGTCCTCTAACTTCCACGTGCATGCCCTAGTGTACACACCCACCCGCCACAGTACAGGTAATTGAACATTTTTAAGATACAGCAGAAAGCAAACAGAAGAAACCAGGATCCCCAGTGTCTAATTCCATTGAAATGACTATATATCCAAAAACATAAAGGAAACAAAACCCTGATAGACTGTGGGTTCACTCTCTTTCCCCAGGCCATGGCTGGTGATTTGTATCATCATCATATTGGGTCCTGTTCTTCATCTGGTTCTGACCCTGTTCCAAGTTTTATCACCCAAACTCAAAACCAGGAGAACATGGACGAGGATCTGGGATCTCAGAAGCAGATCTGGGATCCCACTCTTGTCACGATTGCCTCCTAACTCAGGGCCCACTGATCTTCACTGTTCACTCTGCTTATAACAGCGAAATGTGTTCATTGAGGAGAGCCAGGTAGCACAGAAATGGTTCCAGAAGAAACATCCTCTGTGGTCTCACACTCAACTGCTTCACAGTTTCATGCACTGTTGTAGATTTTTCTATGTTGGGATATACTTGTTATAAAGCTAACACAGTTCTTTAGCCTTCTTCATTGAGAAGTCTGTTTTTATATATGTAGATATCTCATTTTCTTTTTCTTAAGATTTATTTATTTATTATGTACATATTGTTCTGTCTGCATGTATGTATGCATGACAGAAGAGGGTACCAGATCCCTTTATAGATGGTCGTGATCCACCATGTGGTTGCTGGGAATCGAACTCGGGATCTCTGGAAGAGCAGCCAATACTCTTAGCCTCTGAGCCATCTCTCCAGCCCATCTCATTTTCACAAGGTGGTATAAGACCACACAAACTGGACACACTGTAGTCTATTTAAGGAAGCTGATTGGTGAGGAGTCTACTGTTGCATGCTTTTGTTGAAGTTAGAAATAAGGCTCAGACACATTCTTGCAGAATTTTCTCTAGTTGGCTTCTATAATGTAAGTTGTGAACAAGAGAACACGTTATTTAGTTAACAGCAAAGAATGGAATGTGGGCCTTACATTTGCTAGACCAGTGTCCTACCATTGAGTTACAATCTCACCCCTAGAAAATGCAATTTTAAGACTTTTATGAAAATATTCCTTAAAAGCCTTCAGGCTTTAAGTTTTCCTATTGTTTGTTTCTTGTATAAGTCAAGTAGGTATTTCAGCAAGAGCTGTGAAGACTCCCTGGGAGTCCACAGTTCTTCGGCTCTACATAGCTGAACACTCTAATGGACACTGCGGTGGCCTGCATGGCTTTGGAGTGCCCCTGCCTTGAGTAATGAGGAGTGAAGAAAGGACACACACACAGACAGATAAGCTGGGGTTGGGTGGGCCATGTACTGTAATGGAGATATACCAGCAGAAGCCTGGAAATTTATACTTCCGAACCAAGGAGGTGGTTTATCACATACAGCTGAACAAGGGTGAATCGGGTTAGCTGATCTCTGTAGGGGAGCATTTCAGGTTGCAGTCAAGGGAAGGAGAAAGGTGTGCTTGACAGTTCCTGCATATACTGTTTTTAGCTAAGGGTCAGTGATACCAACCATATTTGGACCAGAGGAAGATTTTACCATCCACCTAGGTGTGAGGCATCAGGGTTCTTGACCTGGCTGTACTCTAGCCAACAAACACATTCACTCAGGACTTCACTTCCTCCCCACAGGACATAACACAGAATAAAGGTTTGTTGGATAAACTTCATTTGTGGTCGATAAATTGGAAGTGAAGATTATTGCATTAACATTTTTATGTGAATAGAATATCCTTAAAGGCAGTTTCATAACCGGGCATGGTGGGGAATGTCTTTCATTCTAGCACTCTAGAGACTGAGGCAGGTGGATCTCTGTGAGTTTGAGGCTATCCTGGTCTACATAGTGAGTTCCAGGCCAGCCAGGGCTACATAGTGAAACCATATCTCAAAAATAAAACAAAACAAAACAAATAGCACAGCTACATTAGTGATTCAGCAATTAATATCTAACATTAGGTTGACTGTGTCCAAAAACTGATTTTATCATTTTAGGCCATTGCTTAATTTCTTTTTATTAAAGATACACATTTGTAGAGAAACCCTGTCTCAAAAAAACAAAAAAAAATTTTGGTAGATATACGGAAGTTATAGATGAGCCAAAAGGGGAAAATCAAAAGAAGTCATTGGTAGGTCCACTCTCTAGAAACTACCCTATGACTCTCTGTGAGTATTCTCTCTCACTCCAAGAACACTGACTCTTCGAAGCTAGTAGAGGGCTGTGTCTACTTATGATCAATGAACACCAGGTTTCCTCGGATCATTTCTTTCTCACTTAGGGTGGAAGTTGTCTAGCCTTAGAAGCAAGCTCTGTATCCTGACAGTGTCCTAGCCCATATCTCCCTCTCTCTCCTCCTCTAGTTCTCTTCGCCATGAAGGAGGATAATGAGAAGGTGCCTACTTTGCTAACGGACTACATTTTAAAAGGTGAGAACAGCTGCCCTCTCCCCGCACAGAAGGGGGCCTCTGGGCTCCCATGCCAGCTGTGGAGCTCATGCTGCAGCCCCCATAGAGCATCCACCCCAGGCCGACCAGGCAGTGGTCACATAAACCACACAGTCATCATGAGAGTTTCATGGTAACAGGTGTCATTAGCAGGGCTGGGGAGATTCTGTTACTTCAGGTCACCAGTGTGTGTTCTAATGAACAGGACAACAACAAAGAAAGGATGTACTATGGAAATCCTGTGGCTTTTGTGCCATTGTTTGTAGTTGGGAAAAACAAAGCCTGAAAATAAGTTAATACTTTCTGTATTAACTTGAAAGGAAAATGGTGTCATGATCAAGTTTGTCTTTTCATAACCTTTTATGGGAAGGAGTACAGCTGGAGACCCAGGGATCATACATGCTAGGTGAGCATACTTCCATTGAGCAATAGCTTCTGCCCTGTAATTTCTTTTTGAACATTTTACTATGGAAGTTTTCAGTGCAGGCAACAGTAAAGAGGATTGGCTCACTGCTAGTCTTTTCGTTTTTTTAATTTTTATTTATTTTTATGTGTATAGGTGTTTTCCCTGCATGTGTTTGTTCTCCTCGTGTGTGCCCAAAGAAGCCAGAAGAGGGCGTCAGGTTCCTTGGGACAGGAATTACAGATAGTTATGAGTTCTGAGTTATGTGGACTCCAGGAATTGAGCCTGGGTCTTCAGGAAGAACAACCAGTGCTCTTAATCCCTGAGCCATCTCTCCAGTCCACACCAGACTTATACTCCTATCCAACAATTTTGCTTTGAAGCAGATTTCTGATCTCAGTGTAAATTTCTAAAACCTGAGAATTGGACATAATACCATTATGTCATTATCACAGCTAAAGAGTTAGGACTGGGGATGGTGATTGGTTGTATTGTGCTTGCCTGGCAAGTATGAGGCTCTGGGCTTCATTTCCAGAAAAATGAAAAGAGAAGAGGGAAGGCTACAAGGGCAAAACTAAGCATTGTGTGTGTCACTGGTGACCTAATCACTGTTCAGATCACCTTGGTTTTTTCACATAGTGTTTTCAGTTTATTTGTTTGCATTAGGACCTGATGAAGGTCCATAAAATTTGATGATTTATCTCCTAAGTCTGTCTCTGTCTGTTTTAGTGTTTCTGCCTTCCCCTGAATCCCCAGGGATCTCAGGCAGCCCAGGTGGGTCTCAAACCCTCTCTATAGCGGAGGAAGATCTTGAAATCCTGCTCTTCCTGTCTCCACCTCCCAAGGGCCGTATCACCACCATGCTCAGCCAATAATGCATTTTTAAAAAAAACAAAAAAAAAACAAACAAAACCCCCCACAAAACATATATAGCTTTCCCTTTCCTTCTTCTTCATTATTTAAATTCATTTGTTAAATTATAGAATGTCTTTGTCCTACATTCTTCCAAGATATAATTTAATCAATTCATCTATCTCCTTTATTTACTGTAACTGATGGAGCAAGAGGCTTGATGGGGTCCAGGCTCAGGACTTTAGCTAAACACCAACCACATGATGGGTCGTTGCAGACCCGGGTGAGGAGCCCTACACTGTCTGGTTGTCTTCTTTTTGTGTGTAACTGGCCAATGCTGTCCATACATTGTCTGGAGTTCTTGCTTCACATCCACACAAAACCTAGAGGAACTGCAAAAAGCTTATGGCACCTGGCTATGAGATCCCAAACTGTACTCTTTCTATGAGATCAGAGGGAGTAATATTAAATTCCAATAGGATAAAAATCAGGGAAAATTCCTGACCCTTAAAGACTCTGCAAGAATAGAAGTTTTTCAAAGAAGGGTGTCGAGGTGGGCTATATGAGGTTGGTGAGCTGAAGGCTAGGCTGCGACCCACTGAAATGTCAGTGAATTTATAAAAGTAGTTAATATTTATGGAGCATATTTTACAAGTCTCTCAGCACCCCTATGAGTAGCTCAGATACACCCTAGTGTGTGGATGAAGAAGAAGCATGGCTAGGCAAGTTATTTCCTGAAAGTTACAGCTTTAGATCCGTGGGTCCTGGAGGCTGCAGTGCTTGCTCACTGTGACAGACACCTGTCATTCTCTTCTGTTCCTGGAAAGATGACTCACCGCTACAGCCATTGCCTTGTGCTTGGTGGTGGCTCTCTGCGCTGTGTGACCCCCGCATGACCTCTATCCTCTTCTCCTTTCAGTGCTCTGCCCGACCTAACCTCACCTTTGGAGCAGCCTCACTGCAGGAGGTCACTGAGCAAGAAAGTCATTCCATCACTGGGATTGCATGACACCACGTAACCTCCGGCGTGTATTTAAACGTGTATAGCTTAACCTGGATTAAACATGAGCAACCTCTCGGGGTCCTTTGCTGTTGGCTTCTAGTGCTAGTAATCATTGGATGCATGATCGGGCGCAGGGCCGGTGATGCTGCTTCCTCTCCACCCCTGTTGGGGAAGGCAGGCACCCTCACCACTCATTATGTAGTCTGGCTCCAGCCCTCAACCCAGCTTATACTCTAAGACTAATTTTGAAATAAACCTTCATTTAATTAATATTCTTCATGCTTTTTGGAGAGTGGTGTCCATTGGCTCCGTGTTTCAAACCTTCTAGGGAAATGATGTATGGCTGGCTGTTCTCAAATGCTGGCCTGTGATCATGGCACTGATGCCCTGTGGTGGGTACTGGTGGGGTCACACGATGTGGTGAGGCTCCCTACAATACAAAAGGAGGCCATTCATAGTCCCTTAAGTTTCCCTGGTTGGCTATATTATGTGAGGGTAGAAACTAGCTGGTCTGAAGCTGAGCAGAGATGGAGAATCCCAGGGATGAGCCAGAAAGTGGTGTGTCTACAATGCCTCCTGTGGGGGTGTCAGGTTGGATTGGGGGGCTTGGAGCCCAGGGGCTGGAGGGAAGTAGTTCTGCTGACCTCAGCTACCTGGGAGAATGCACCTTTTTTCCTGCCCTGAGATTTGGCAACTCTCCCTCTCTGCCCTCAGTGGCCAGTGGGAACAGAACAGCATCCTGTGACTTTGCTTCTCCTTGCTGCATCCCTGAGGCCCAGCAGCACCAACTCCTCCATGCAGCCTCAATAACAGCAGGTGAATGCTGCCCTCCTATCCCGGATGCTGACTCTGTCCTAGCACAGCAGAGCCTGAATTCCATTGCCTTCCATCTAGCTTGAGTGACACTAATACTGCCAGTTCCCAGGTCCCTAGCTTTCAAAACCAAAAGGGCTTACAAAGTGGTCTCTGCATGCCTCCTCCCAGCCCCATCCCATTCTACACATTGTCTCACATTTCACTAACTTAGAGTCAAAGCAGGTACGCATTCATATCTTCTGCATTTTCCAGAGGAGAAAGCTATGAAGCAGAGATGGTCAGCATCACGCCTAAAGCTACTTAGGAGGTAGTAGAGATGGACTGACACTTAGGTCTCATCCAAGTAGATGTTCACTGATGTTAAGGATATAGTGCTTGCTTAACCACAGGAACCATTCCATAGAAAGCCTGGCAAGGGTGACAATAAGAAGACAGAGTGGGTTCTCTGCCACTCATTTCCCAGGCTTTTGCTTTTCCTGAGGCAGATAAGAGGCAATTTTTGAGGGTGGGTGGGAAGCAAAGGAGGAGGGACTTACTCTACCAGGAAACTGTCAGAGTACCTGTAGCTTTGTCTTGTGTGTGTTCATAGCACCAAGCTGTACAGAGAACACACACAGAGAACACCCGTGCTGCCATATAAGGTGGGACAGACTACAAAGCCCACAGACAAATCAGAATCTATACACTGAAATGGATACAAGGCCTTTGACAAAAAAAAAAAGTCAGTTCTGCAACTCATCAGCCCTAAAGTTACAGATGCCCAAAGGTCACTGGTGGCATGAGATCTTCGGGAAGTTTAACATTTTGCTTTGCCGGTTGTAGGGTTTTTCATCAGTTTCAGCAAAGGGGAAATAATGAAAACACACACACACACACACACACACACACACACACACACACACACACACACGCTTTTCTTCCTGCTTTGGTTGATCAGATCTGGGTCAACCACTTCTTTTTCCCCAATTTATCCTGCCAGCAGGTGTCTGAAGCAGCCGGAGACAAGCTAATCAAAGCTAGTGGTAGTTAAAAATAAACCTCAAGTGTCTGGGACCCTCCTATTCCAAGAGAAGGTTATCAGAAAGAGGGGGAGAAGGGTGCCTTGATTTTGTCAACTTTTCTGCAACAACAGTTGAGAGAGCACGTGAAAGCCATCCCTCAAGATTTTGTACCACTTGCCCTTCTTTCTCTCTATTCCTGTGAGCCAAGGTTTTGTGTCAGCAGTACCGACCACACCTAGAAAAGAGACAAAATCCCTGGTCTAGCCAAGCCCTGTAGCTAGTATTTGCATCAAGTTTTGGCAAAGCATTGCTAGCCCTCTGAATGGAACCGGAACCCAAGGACGGCTCTTGATCCAGATGAAACCAGTGCTTTTCTCAGGCTTCCTCTCTGCTCATCATTCTGGGGACCAAAGTAATGAGGGATGGAGGGGAAGCCCATTTCAGGGTCTGTCACACTCCATCACAAAACCCACACCAAGTCTAGGATGTCAACACTTAAATCAGTAGTGAAAGCTCCCATCTATAGGAACCTTTCCAGGTAGACTAGTGAGGGAGGGTGGTAGCTGGGAGGTCCCTGGATTCAAATGGGTTTCTACTGAAAGATTTTTCTATACCTAGTCTGATCAAGTCCTGGGAAGAAAACTCAGTATGGGCTGGAGGCCAGCCTTTAATTATGTGGAGTGGAAGCACGTGTTGGGAGTGGGGTGGGGTGAGCGTTTCTCCAATCTTTTTTTATCTCTCTGTTTAAGGATGGGAGACAGCCATGATTCTTCAGGGAAAAACAAAAACAAAAAACATGGCAAGTGTTTTGTGGCCCCAAGTTTTGTAGGATGAATTGGAATCTTTCTGTGAAATTGTAAAGTAAGGCCTTTCCACTTACACTTCAATGTCTGGAGTAGAACCATCTTCAGTTGGTGGTCATAAAGAGTTGACTGACAATGAGTAAGCATTGATCAGAGCCTTCCCAAGAGAGGCATGCTCTTCCAACTGATCTATACCCCTAGCACCAACCCCATTGTCTTAAGATGTATTAAAGCTTGAGCCGGGCAATGGTGGCACATGAGTTTAATCCCAGCGCTGGGGAGGCAGAGTCAGGGGCCAGTCTGAGTTTGGGGCCAGCCTGGTCTACAGAGTGAGTTCCAATACAGTGAAGGCTACACAGAGAAATGCTGTCTTGAAAAAAAAAATCAACAAACAAAACAAAGCAAAAGATGCATTATAATTTAAATCTTCAAGTACTTGACTGCATCCATCCTATGGGCACCGTTGAGCACCCACCATGCCCTAGGCTCCCCCACTATATCCTGGTCACCCAAGGCATTATAGGGTATATATAGGAGGCTGAGAGCTGAGGCACCCCAGAGTGAGTGCCCATTTTTTCCTATTGAGAAAGCAAAAAGTAAGGAGAGGAGCCTCATTTCCTGGAAGCCAGGAGAGGTGACTCTCATCCCTGAGCCAGCCTCCATGATTAGCATGCATGAGAGGGGAGTAATTATATGCTACTTTTAGAGAAGAGACACTCCCATTCTTGATGGTGCCTGATTATGTATTTCTTTGTGAGGCTGAGAGGATCGTCATGATTTGGATTTCTGTCTGGGCCTGGGGTTTGCTCTCCTTCCATTGGGAGGGAAGCACAGGCCATTCTGCTGACCCAGAAGGTGCTTTAGCTTTTTAAGGCCTTGCTTCTAAAGAACAATAAGCCACCTTAGCCTGCAGCCCAGCAGCCCCACAACTTACCCAAGCCCTCATGCATATTCATCCTGCTTCCCAGAGCTCAGCATGGAATATGCAAATTAGCCAGGCAGGAGCGGGTTGGCATTTCGATAATAGCTTTGTCTGAAAAAATCCCCAGGGACACAAGCACACACTCACTCTCTCTCTCTCTCTCTCTCTCTCTCTCTCTCTCTCTCTCTCCCTCTCCCTCTCCCTCTCCCTCTGCTCTCTCTCCTCTCTCCTCCCTCCTCCTCCACCTTCCCTGCCCTCCCTGCCCCCACATGTCCCAGAACAAGAAAATGAATCATAGGTTTCAAGAAGTGAGGAGCCAGGTGTTTGTATTCTGGTCCAGCATGTTTCCACTTCCTCCTTTGTCCTTTCCCCCCTTGAACGGAATTATTTTATTATCCTCCACCACCAATATTGCTGGGTGTGACAGTGCCCTGAGCTCTGGGCCAGTCCTCTGCTCTCAGTTGACTCCCCTTTCTGTGTGGACACCTTGTTCTGTGCCAGCTTGTGCTTTGTGTTTCCTCCACCTTCCAGCCTGATTGTGTTCTTGTGCCCAGGAGTCAGTCCTAAAAGCCTAAGAACCCAACCTTGCTCCTTTGGCAGGAGGGAGAGGAGTTACCTTTCTACACAGGTCAGGGGCGAAGGCTCAACACACACAGATCTCTAAACCTCATCTGTTCAACCATCAGCAAGGGGCTCTCTCCCCACTCCCCCAGTCATCCTACCACTCTTGGAAAGCAGCTTCCTGACTTCAGAGGACATAGGTTCTGTCTCGCCCCTTCCTTGAGAGAGACTGCCATGGGGAGCCAGACTGAGTGCAGTCCCTTTGTGGGGGACAGGTGAGGGCATGTTGGGGAGGCAAACACCTCCTAGGACTTCAGGGATGAAAGGTCTCCTCCTTTGGCCTGAAGGCTGATTCTGGTGAAGCCAAGGTTTAGGGAGGAAGAATATCTCATAAAAGGACTGTGGGTTTGACCTTGGACTGGAATCTTAGCTGCACTACATATTGGGTCAAATAATTTTATTTTCAGTATTGAGATTGAGCCCAGGGTCTCACTCATATGCAACATTTGCTCCTCCAATGAGTCGTACTCCCAACCTAAAAACTAATTTCTATGTAGCTCTGGCTGGCCTAGAACTTGTGATGTAGACTAGGCTGGTCTTGAATTCACAGAGGCCCCCTGCCTCTGCCCACCTAGTGCTGTACTTAAAGGTGTATAACACTATGCTTAGCTAAAACCTGATTTTTTAATTAGATTTTTTTTGTTGTTATTAGGTTTTTGAGACATGTTCTAATGTAGTCAGGCTAATCTTAGACTTTCTATGTTACCAAGGCTGGCCTTGAATTTCTGATCCTCCTGCCTCATAAATGCTGGGATTACAGGCATGAGTCATGTCTGCCCCCAAAGTAACATATATATATATATATATATATATATATATATATATATATATCTTAAATTTACTTAATTTCTTTTATCCTTAATTTCTATATTTTAAAAATGAGACTACTGATAGTAATATTTCTAGTAAAATTTTCAGTGTTATCTAGAATGTATGCTCAAGTGCTCCAAAAGTGGCTTTTACTGGTACATTTTGAAGAACACAGTGAAAGGGCCAGACCCTGTGGCCTCTCCAGCTTTGGAGGTAGTCATTATTTTTTAACCCAAGGGACACAGAAGTCCTGAAAACAAAAACAAAAGAAGACAGATGCAGCCTATTCTAAGTCAGCCTTACAAGGACACTAGCCTTGTAACCGCTGTTTGTTTTATTTTGTGTTTTTATACAGTGTCTCACTATGTTGCTCAGGCTAGTCTCAATCTCTCTCTCTTTTCTTTCTTTTTTCTCCCTGACTGTCCTGGAACTTGCTCTGTAGACCAGACTGGCCATGAACTCAGAGATTCACCTGCCTCTGCCTCCGGAGTGCTGGGATTAAAGGCGTGCACCACCATCACCTGGTTTAGCCTCAGTCTCTTAGTGATCCTTCTGCCTTGGCCTTCCAAGTGTTGGGATTACAAATTTTATCAATGATGCCCAGCTCTGTCCATACTAAATCCTGTTTGGTGGGAGAGGCCAGGGAGGCTGTAGAACTCCTGGGCCCCCAGGGTTGGGGAAGAAGAGATGAAACAGCAGGCAGGAGGCGGATGCATTCTGATTCTTCAGCAGGTTCACTCCAAGAAGTGGTGGAAGAGGAGGGGTGTCAAGTCAGAGCTATTTTGAGTTTAGAGAATAGGTTCTATTTTCACTGGAAGGCGACAGGTGGAGTGGCAGAAGAGGAAACAGACAAAGCAGCCTAGAGTCACTCAGGGATTGCTGCCTGAGTTAGGACCCAGTGTTGGCGCTGGGTGGAACAGCTGGAACCTGAGGATGAATTCAGGACACCCAGAAGCACCACAGACTCCCTGCAGGGATGCTCCCCTGTAGCATGTGAGCCCCAGAGCCAGACAGCATCTCTGCTCCTGCACACTTCCTCCTCATGCCTCAGCTCTCACATCTGGGATGGAGAATGGAGCGATAGGCTGGCTCTGTGTAGTGATTTGGCATTTTTGGCCCTGGAAGGCAATGGGCCGTGTGAGGAGGAGGAGAGACAATGCTTAGTGTGCAGACTCGAGATTCCTATGTGCCACAGGTGAGAGGGTTCACTGACCCACATGTCTCCTGACTGGGATCTTGTTCATTCATTCTGAACTTAGGCTCTTGTTGAGTTGCAAATGCAAGCTTGGGGGAACAATGCTGACGACATCCAGCATTTTCAGCTCCAAGTGACTGTGCTGAAGATACTTTCGTGAATCAAGGTCAGAAGCTGAGAATCTCTGAGGTGCTGCTGAAAGTGCATCTACTGGCTGGATAGGGGTGCACAACTTTAATCCCAGCATTTGGGAGGCAGAGGCAGGAGGATCTGTGTGAGTGTGAGGCCTGATCTACTGAGCAAGTTCCAAGACAGTCTTCAAAGCTATAGAATAACCCTATCTCCAAAAGTAAACAAAAACAAGAGAGAGAGAGAGAGAGAGAGAGAGAGAGAGAGAGAGAGAGAGAGAGAGAGAAGAAAATGTACCTACTGGTCCTGACTCTGAAATATTTTGATTTTCAATTCCAAAACTCCAGCTGAGAATTTCCAGGATGGGATTGGAGGAGAGATAACAAAAGCTACTGGGTCTGGGGGGAGCTACAGAGAGTCCATCAAAAGAGGGCAAAGCTATTTCACCTCCTTCCAACAGGAGATACTGTGTGGATACACATTCCATTCTGTCTAAAGGAGAGCATGGGTTGCAGGTGTAGCTCAGTGGTAGAACACGTGCCTAGAGCTGGAGCCTAGGTTCCAGTCCCAGTAACTGGACAAATGGATGGATAGATGGATGGATGGATGGATGGATGGATGGATGGATGGATAGATGGATGAGCAGGAAGTATGTGTTCCTCTGGGTGTTGGGAGCTGGGTCATGGTACTCATCTAATTCCCTAGCTGGTTGGGTATCTGGGCAGATTCTCCAGGAAGAGCTAAGAACTGTTGAGCCATCAACTATGGCACTACAATTTCATAAATATCAACTGAAGGAGAATTTAGATACCGTTTGTCTCCTCAGTGTGCATATGAGGACAGATGATGTTGATGGTCTCTGTGTAATAAGGGAATTGTTGGCAGAGTCTTAACTAAGCCCAGAGAAGCCCAGCATTCTTCCTGTCTATGCCACCACAAGAGGCCCACAAGATGGCATATCTGGCCTTCAAGAAGTTTGATAGAATAAACATTTTACAATGCAATGATGTGACCAACCACCCAGAAATTCACAAGAATAACAGGTGAAGATGAGGTACGTACATACACACCTGAAGCAAGTTCTCTGAATAAATAACCTGAAAAAAATCAGTAAATGAAAAGGTATAATGAGATCCATACAACTGAAGGGAATTGTCTTAAATGGCTGATTGTAATGAGATGTACATAAATTGTAAGGCTTGTAATGAAACAAAAAAAATCATATTCTTGCCTGGTAATACTGGGTGTAATGTCTACACCTGAAATAAGTCATCTCAGTGTGCTGAGTGTAATGAGATGCACATAATTTTAAAGAGTTTAATGAGATGAAAATAAATCAAACACTTGTCTTAAAATGAAAGATGTACGAAGATGCACACACCTGAAGGGCATTGTCCTAAATGGGTTCAACTTAATGAGATGCATTTAATTTGCAAAGGGGCTAAATGAGGCTGGCCCATAGAGAGGCTGAGAAATATATAAGTAGAGGACATACTTGGGAGTGGTGTAATATGACCTGCCTTGTTTGTGGACCAGAAATAAGATGTCAAGACGCACATACCATGATACGATCAGCACTATCTGCTGGCCTTGGTTCTTATCCCCTGGCCTGTGATGCCCTACAAAGCTGAATTATCCTTTGGCCCCAGGTTGATGCTACACAGTAGGCACCTATGAAAGCTTAGGGATGGATAAATGGCTTTGAATTTGGAGTCTATATGGGAGAAAGAAAGAAGAGAGCCAGGTAGGAAGGAACTTGAAAGAGAAGCTGGAGACTCCTCTTCTCTTTCATCGCCTCCCATTCATTCCCTCTTCTCTCTTATCCTTCTTAGGTGGGGTCTCTTCATATAGCCCAAACTAGTCTCAAACTCTTCCATCCTCCTGTCTTTATCTCTTAGATGCTTAGATTACAGGTATTAATATGCCTAGCTCCGAAATCTATTTTTTGTTTTTTTGTTTTTTAAGACAGAGTTTCTCTGGGGGCTTTGGATGCTGTCCTGGAACTAGCTCTTGTAGACCAGGCTGGTCTTGAACTCACAGAGATCCACCTGCCTCTGCCTCCCAAGTGCTGGGATTAAAGGAGTGCACCACCACCTCCGGCTCGAAACCTATTTTTTTTTAAGAATGTATTTTATTTATTTGTTTGGGAGTCACATATGCCATAGCATGTGTGTGGAGGTCAGAGGATAACTTGTAAGTCTCAGTTCTCACTTTCTACCATGTGAGCCCCAGGAATCAAACTCAGGTGGTCAGGGTTGGTGGTAAGTTCCTTTACCCACTGAGTCAAAAGGCCCTGAAGTCTGTTTTCTAGGAACAACATTCCTGAGGAAACACTGATCATGATAGTTTTTGTTCCCTTAAAGCCCATGATTACCTCTCAAGGCCAGATAGGCAGGTGGGCCACATAAATGAAGGTATCTGGATGTGAGATAGGTACAAAGTGCAAGAAAAGGCAGATTATCTGCATTTCCACAAAGATATTTTCTCCAACATTGTGTCTCCAAGGCAGAGTTCTGTTGGATGATCTTGGTTTCTCATTTTTGATGGAAAAGTGGGTTTAGAGAAATATTTCCCTTCTTATAAACATCTATTATAAACTTATAAACTCTTTACAGTGATACAAAGATGTAATTCCAACATTAGAGTCTAAAATAAGAGGATGAAGAGGTCAAGGTTTCTACACTGCACAGTAAGTTTGAGGCTAGCCTGATACAACATAACTAGTTCCAGTCCAGCCTGTGCTACACAGAAAGACATCCCTCCCCTCAATAAAATAGATCAAACTGGGCCTGGTGGTATAGGCTTGTGATTCTGGTTACTTGGAATGAAGAGGCAAAAGGATCACAAATTCAAGGCCTATCTGTGCTAAAGAATAAGTTCAAAGCCAGCCTGGGCACCTTAATGAGACTAAGAAAACCAAAAATGAAATACACACACACACACACACACACACACACACACACACACGCACGCACGCACGCACGCACGCACGCACACACACACACACACACACACACACACACAAAGAATTGGGATGTAGCTCAGTGGTAGGACATTTACCTAGCATTTTCTAGGCCCTGGTTTAATCCCCAATACCACCAAATCAAACCAAACCAAACACCCAAAACAAAACATTCTAACCCAATTAGACATTAGAAAAGAAATGGGAGAATACATAACTAACTACATAAGGACAGTCCCAGCGTAACCACAGCTGACCTCGGTCTCAGTGTTGGGCTACCCTAGGAGTTGGGGCTGTCATAACTTGAGAGTGAATCTCAGGGTGGCAGTTATTCAGTTGTCCCAATCATGGACATGCAGGAATATAGATCCCAAATTGCCTGACTGACTTTCAGGACAGACCAGGAATCTCATCTGTTTCAAGGTACAATCTCCCAACTTCTCAATGTTGGTATAGAAATCTTAAAACCAACTCCTCTGAGCAAAACATGTCTGTATACAGGATGTTATCTCAACATCACACTTGATCTGAGCAGCTCTTGTTGGCAACTCTGAGCAATAAAGTTAGAGATAAATGTCCCGAAATAAACAGATTGTGGCTCTAACCCAGTCTTTTAGAATGTGAACTCCCCAGAAGGGCTTCATGACCATGGCTGTATCCTTGGCATGTAGAACAGAGCCTAGGACAGTGGGAGCTTAACAACTGTGTGCTGACAATGACGGTGAGCTCATCAGGATTAAGACCAAGCAGGTTGCAGGCTGCTAGTCATTGCCATCATCTGGCCTATGCAAATCAGTAGAGGGGCTTCAAGGTCAAGGATGTTTACTTTAAGTCTTCATCAGGATTTGCAAACCTGAAAGGACCTTTCAGATGGACTGGCAGTCAGGGACAGAAGCTAGACTGGCCAGTTTCTTGGGCCCTAATACCAGAGCTTCATTTTAGGCTAAGGAAATCCAACCTTCACCCCTAGTATCCCCTCTCTGTCATTACCACAGGGGGCATCTCTTTGGGTTGGATAGCATCTGAGTCATGCAGACATGGCACTTGCTGCCTCCTGAAAACACAACCACCCACACCACAAACCCCTTAGTTGGCAGTATGGTTGAAAAGATGGCACCCTAGGATGGAAAACCTTGAGGAGGAAAACCATTTTAGTCTAATTTCTTTGGGACAAATTTTTCTGCTGTACGTTTTCCAGAGTCCTTAATACAGGTGACTTGAAAAGAAGAAGCAGAGATAGATCAGGTGAATCTAAGGGACAGGCAAACAGTTAAACAGGCTTCTTTTCCTGCAGGACTTTTTGGAGCCTTGACTATAATGTGCATTGCACACAATGTATGGTATATTTAGCTAAGAACATTGGTTTACTTTGGTTGGAATTTATTTTAGCTAAGAGTATCCGGCTAATTTGGTTATGGAATTTTCTTCTCTCTGTCTCTGTCTCTCTGTCTCTCTGTCTCTCTGTCTCTCTCTATATACATATGTGTGTGTGTGTGCGTGTGTGTGTGCGTGTGTGTGTGTGTGTGTGTGTGTGTGTGTGTGTGTGTGTGTGTGTGTGTGTGTATTTTTTAAAAGAGTTCTTATTTTATCTGTATGTATGAGTGCCCCCAAGCATGTTATGTGCACAGTGTGCCTGCCTGGTACCTGCAGAGGTCAGAGAAAGGTATCCTGACTGAGTTACAGGCAGTTGTGAGCTGTCTGAGGTGGGTTCTGAGAACTGAATGTGGGTCCTCCCTGCAAGAGCATCAAGTGTTCTTAACTGCTGAGCCTTCTCTTCAGTCCGTGTGTGTGTGTGTGTGTGTGTGTGTGTGTGTGTGTGTGTGTGTGTGTGTGTATTCCTTCCTTGAAAACCTTTGCTTGAAATGATAATGAAGTCTTCCCCAATTATCCCTTTTTACTTATGTTTTATTTTTGGTTTTTCGAGACAGGGTTTCTCTGTGTAGCTTTGGAGCCTATCCTGGCACTCGCTCTGGAGACCAGGCTGGCCTCGAACTCACAGAGATCCACCTGCCTCTGCCTCCCGAGTGCTGGGATTAAAGGCGTGCGCCACCAACGCCTGGCTACTTACGTTTTTTTTGTTGTTGTTGTTGTTGTTGTTGTTTTTTGAGACAGGTCTCACATATTCCAGGCTGCCCTCTAGCTGATTATGTAGCCAAGGACGGCCTTGAATTTCTGATCCCTTTGCCTCCATCTCTGGAGGGTTACCACACCTGGCTCTCCATCTTTCCAATTTTGGGAGGTGAAGTTGTATTTGGTTTGTCATCTGTTTGTTAATCTTTTGACATTTCTGGTCCCTTCTGCATTTTTGCCCTGGCTACAGGGAATGCAGAGATGAGTCCTGGGATTCTGGGGCAGGCCCTGCCCTGGACATAGCACCAGGGTTAAAGCTGCAGCTCAGGCTGCATCTCTTTCCACATTCTAGAGCGTCCCACTTCTGAACAAAGGAAGGTGGGCATATGAGAGTGACATGTGGGCCACGGCTGCACCAACTTGGCTGATAATGTCCGGGGTCAACAGTGGAAAATGCAAACGTCTACAAGGAAGGAGGGCTGCGGAGGGCAGGTCCCCACTGCAGTGCAGAGAACTGTCAGGAGAGGGCAGTGCAGAGTTTCCTCTGTCCGCTCCAGAGAGCCAAAGTGCACCATCTTCCTTCCTGTTAGACAGGCTAACAGAGGTCACCCCGAAAGCCCTCTACTTTGTCCTTTTCTGAGGGAGGTCAGTTCAGCGGGGTGGAATCCTGGCCTCCAGATTCTGGCCCAGGGTCCCACTGAAGAAGGCATGAGGGACCTCTAAGGTGGTCACAGGAAGAGAGACTTGTGCACCAGCATTTTGGTAGGTGATAAGGTTTACTGAAAACTCGGCCACATTCAGTACTGGTTTGGTGGATACATTGGAAGGAGGTTGCATAACATTAGGCGGGTGGAAGGGGCTGGGAGGAAGAGATGTAGGCACGCGTGTCCATGTGCGCACATGCACACATGTCCGTGCTGAGTAGGGTGCTTGTCATGGTGCTGAGTGGAGGGAGTTATGTGTGGATGTATGCATCTTAACGAGGAAAATGAACCAGAAGAGGAAATATGTTTTATCCACTGCGTGTTGCAAAAGTCTCACGTCAAAAAAGCTTGCCTTTCCTCTAGGTATGGCATCAAAAGGGAGTAAAAAAATGATTGGATCACCCAGATTATAAATAAGGTTATTTGTTTCTCAAAAATCCCTAGTAAAACATTAAATATCAGCTCTTTTGGGGGAGAAATACATTCATTTCCGGGAGACCTCAGAGAAGTGACTATCCTTTTGCTCCATCCACCCAACCAGGTAGAAGAGGGGAAGACCCAGAAAGTCTCAAGGGTCCCCTCTGGTTGAGTCAGATAGCCACTCACATCCTACCACTGACAGAGATGGCTAATGCACATTTACAAATGAAACTGCACATCCATCACATTAAACCCAATGGAAAACACACACGAGATCAGTCCTGCCATTCACAGCCACAGAATAGGAGGGGACAGGAGGAGTGGGTGCCAATCATGGGTCCTCCAAGTTGGCCTTGGAGAGTGTGTGTGAGGGCAGATGGTAGGAAGCCTCCTCCCTGGAGCCCCCAGTTCCTTCAGTGCCGAGCCCAATGGTGTGTGTGTGCAGATCGGCTGGCACACCATTCCCCTGCCATGTTGGGTACTGGAGGCAAGAGCAGTAGCACCCTCTTCAGACCCTGGCTTCCCATTGGGATAATGCTTCTTTCCGATGTGTCTTCTGCCTTCTCTGGAGGATAGAATGAAGAAGGAGGCTAGAGGTTGGTGGTACCAGCCTGGGAGCAGAGGGATACCATGGGGACCTGTGGAGTGGGAAGAACCCCTGCCCCCTAAAGGTTGACGGACAGGCTGGGGTATCTGGAGAACTCCATCTGAGGATAGGAGCATCTAGGGTAAGACACCATGGTCCTATTGTTACAGGAGCTGTGATGTGACCACCCAGGGATAGATGTGGTCCCCAAAGTCATCTTAATATGGCTCCCAATCCAGGTTCTGCCGCCTGCTTGGTCTTAGAGCTGACCCAGATGAAGAGCTGCTCTTAACCTCTTCAGGTTGGACCCACCAACAATATATTTCCAGGAGAGGAGGAAGGAGTCTTCTGGCTTCCTTCCCCCTCTCCAACGTCCATGGCTGCTGTTCTAAGAGATAGGGTCCTGGTGGGACAAGCTGGAGCCCCACTCAGATCTGCAGGGTATGGTGTTGCCTCAGGCCCTCCTCCTCTGGCCTCCAATTATGCATTGGGACTCCCTCCTGTCCTTGAGTGTCTTTCAAGGGAGCTCAGATTCTCAGGGGTGGGGTAGGGATGTTAGACCCCTCTATCTCATCCTTCCCTCCCAGTCTGCCCCTGGCAAAGGTCCACTCTGCAAACAGCACCTGTCCACCTCACAGGGCAGGGCTTATAAACAACCTCAAGTCCTTTTCCGTGTGGAGCCATGGGTATCATCTGTCTTCAGGTATTTGGTGAGTCCAGCTCTCACTCTGCCTTTCTTAACAGGCTGATTGACTGGCCCCAGCAATGGAGTGCTCTGCAGTCCGAGGGTCCGGAACCAGGTTTTCACTGAAGCATGGTGGTTGGAAAGGAACAGGGTGTCGCCTCTGCATTTCTTCAAGCTATGATTCGGGGAAGCTAGGGCCCAACTTCCTTGGTGCTGCCTGCCCATATCCCCTCCCTCCCACCCTGAACCCTCCTGATGACACTCCTTTCCTGCTCGGTGACCAGTGCCATCTGGGCTTCCTGACTACTCCAGGGAGTCACTGTGTTCCAAGCCCAGGTCGCTGACATTCGTTGTCTGAAGCTCATCTGCTTCCTCCTCTAGCTCCTCCTCCTCCTCTTCTTCCTCTTCCATATCATCCTCATCCTCTTCTTCTGTTCCATCCAACGAGTCATCATGTGCAGCCATCATGGCCTGCTGCATGGCCATGGTGGCATTATCTGAGGACAGGGACTGCAGGTTGTCCAAGTTGATGGAACCTGCATGGGAGAGGACAAAGGTTAGGACACACAGGGCTATTGGTCGGGTCCAGCAACCTTAGTGATGGACCGACCGGGTGGATGGGTTGGCTCATGGGATGGTGGGCCTCTTGTTTGTAAGAGGACCAAACACTGAGTGATAATTCACTGGCATGGAGATTCCCATCCCTCCATTTTTCGGCTTCTCCTGAACCACCCCGGGTAGTAACTCTCCAGGCTAATACATACCCAGTATTCTCTATGTAAGCATAAGAAACATTTTACTTGTATTTATTTTACTTTATCCCCACTCTGAAGAGGAAGAAACTAAATCATAGGTTCAAAGACACCGACAGAGCAGGGATTTTCTGAAATCCAACACCACCTCTGTTTATTCCTATTCTGCCTCAGCAGCTGATGACCCACCACACAGGAACTGGTGTACAGCCATATGCATGAAGATATGCACACATGCACATGGGTGCCTCCACCCTACTGCCCACACAGTGGCCTTCACGTGCCAACCTCAGCAATGTCTCGCTGATTCAATTATTCATTGTTCACCGGGAAACCAGCAATCTGAGGAGGATGTATGGAGGGTGTGATGGAGAATCTGGAAGAACAATGCTTCTCTTGGCCTCTCTTCACAAGCCAGATGCCTGCCTTGGTATTTATAGATGCCTTGGCCTTGGAGAGCTAAGCAGAAACTGACTGTACCGAGCAGCCCAGGAGTATGGGGAGTGAGGAGGGGGCTCTGTTGAGCAGCCACTGACTCCAAGGACCATCACCTCCCACTCCTTTGTGAGCTTGCTTTAAGTTTTGCTAAAATTTATACAGAAGCTGGAGGGTTTTTTTTTTTTTTTTTTGGCTCATACTTGTAATCCTAGCACTAAGAAGGCAGAGGCAGGAGGATCAGAAATACAAGGATAACCTTGGCTATATAGTATGTTTGAGGCCAGACTACATGAGATTCTGTTTCAAACAAAACAAAACAACACAAATGAGCACAAATCATCCCTTCTTATAGTCAGATTTATAAAAAAGAAAGGGCAAGCACTGTGAAGCAGTAATGACAGGGACCCTGGCTGGGTAAGGAGACACTCAGCCCTTGAATCTTTGCTTTCCAGGAGCCCCTCCCGTCCCAACCTACGGCATCCTCAGTCCCGATCTTACCATCAGGGTTTGTCCCTGGGGTGCCACCCTGCTGCTGCAGGACCCCAGCAGCAATGGAATTGGGCCAGAATCTTTGGGTGGGCCGGTGCTGAGACTTGATTTTCTTGGCTTTGGGAGCAGGATCTGGGTTGCTGGCATCAAGCATGGGCTGCAGGATGCGCCTCCGAGCATTGATAAACCTGCCCATGGGTGATGGTGAAGATCTGGTTAGTCACCATCTGAGTCACGGTTGGTGTTGGGGGTGGGGGAGATGTGAAGGCTAAGCTGCCCCGAAGGTGTCAGTGGATGGGTGTACCAGTCTAGAGGTAAAGGCCCTCTGTAGCTGAGAAATTTGTGAATTACCCCGTGCTCAGTGATCACAGGCAGCATGGGGAGAATGCATAAGGAGGTGTCAGAAATTCCTACTCAAGATCCACCAGATTTGAACAGAAAAGGGAAGAGCTATGGTCACAGTCAGCAACTTCTGACTTGCACTTATATAACAGGGGCCCAGCTTTAGGGTCTAGTACCATCTGTCCATCCTGGCCAGAAGCAGACAAGGACACTGACATCCCTGTGGGCTCAGGAAGGCACCTCTGCTTCCTCCTTTCCACCTTACTTTGTAAAATGCTCTGGTTTCAGTGCACATGGAGTTGGGTAGACCAGATATCCACAACTGGTTGCACCTTTGGTACCTGATGCAAGACCCTCCAGTCTGTCAACACTGGGCTAGTGAGCCCAGATTCTCTGGCAGTGTTGGTTTTTCTGAAGTCAAGAAGGGATATGTTTGACCCAATTTCCCAGCAGAGGGCGCTGAGAAGCTGCAGTTGAAGCCCAGGACAGGCTGACTCCCGTTCTCTGTATCTAGCCCACATGGGAAGAAGACTGGCCTGGCAGTGGAGCTGAGGCTGAGGTAGGTGTGGGCATTCCCTTGCCAAGCATGTGCCCCTGGATCTCAGAGCCTGTGGGCAGGTAATGCCAACTCACCAGTTGTTCACTTGCAGGAGGGTGAGGTTTGTCTGGGCCGCAATCTGCCTCTTCTCATCTTCTGTGGGGTAGGGGTGCTGAAATGAAAAAAGGGCAGATGAGAAGTTGTGGGTATGTGGGGGCCAGGTCGTCCTGGAGTTCATAAAGACATGGACACAACCCAAGGGCTTCCGAGACAAAACTGGGGAAAGGGCAATGCTTGTTCTTGAGGACAATGGGCCTGGAGTGGACACAGAGGCCTCCAAGTGCCTTAGGCTTCCTAGCTCACTGTCACAATTGGGGCCAGTGTGGTTTCCACAGTCAGTTCAGTACTGATTGCTAGACACTTTCCCCTGCTGCTCACTTGATCCCTCATGAAGGCAGGCTTTCTTAGAGCTAGGATCAGCAATGGCCTCCAAAGCCCCAGAAGGCAGTATGTGGGACAAGGGGATGCATGAATGCAATCTAAGCTAATTGTTATTTATGTCTACCATGTGTCCAGATTTACACCAGGCATTTGAAAAGACAGGATAAATATAGCTGAACACTATTGACATGGGACCTTTTATCTCTTTATTTATTTATTTATTTATTTATTTATTTATTTATGTTTGGTTTTTCAAGATAGGGTTTCTCTGTGTAGCTTTGGAGCCTATCCTGGCACTCACTTGGTAGACCAGGCTGGCCTCCAACTCACAGAGATCCACCTGCCTCCCTAGTGCTGGGATTAAAGGCATGTGCCACCCCTTTTAGCTCTTTAAAACGCTTCCATACATTTAACTTCATTTCATCAAAGCAACCGTTAAGCCTGTGAGGTGGGTCAGATTAAAAAACTACCCACTGTCACTCAGATGGAAGTACCACTCAGTTCTTCAGACTGTGGCTCTTATTCCCTTGCAGAGGGCTGAGTGGCACAGGGTCTCCTGTGGGCTTGCATGCTTTGGTTCAGCCTTGATTCTATTCGCTTTCACTCTTCAACCACACTTCATGAAGGCACAGTGTGCACACACAACGCTCTCGCACACAAATGACAACTGATGGAGGAAAACAAAGGCAAAGCTGGAGATGCTGTGGGTTGGGCACTGAGTGCTATGGAAACTTAGAGGAAGGAAATCCATATTGGCCAGAGCAGTGGGAAGATGGCTGAGGGAAGAGGCATTAAAGAAAGGAAGAGTCTGATTGGCTGTGGTATTTCTTGCTTACAATCCCAACACTTCAGAGGTGAAAGCAGGGGCATCAGCCTGGTCTACAGGGCAATCCTGGGGGGAAACAATCCTAACAAGGAAACAAAAACAAAAGAAAGGGAGAACTTTGGCGCACGTGTCTGACATCCAGTAGGCCTCATGAGAGTTAAAGGGACCAAAGATTCATCCTAGAAGCAGGGGAGAACTGGTGGTAGATGATCAAGCCATCTAGCATTCTCAGACCAGGATCATTCCTTCTGCTCATGTTTCTAGTAGAAAAGAAAGGCTTGGACTTTCTAAAGTCCCAGAGACTGGGGCTCAAAAGCCAGTGCTATTGTGACTAGCTGTGAGACCGCAGGCATGGCACTTAACAAGACATTATTAAGTTATGCAATGATTAAATACTTGTAAAGAGTTCGTACTGTGAGGATGAGGTGATGTGGGCAAGATGTTTAAAGCTCACAGAGGGAGGAATTGGAGTGTCACAGCCTTGGAAGTGCTCTCATTAGCAGTGACAGAGGAAAGCAGCCTCTTTGGTTGGCCTCTGTGTCCTCTGACTGAAGCAATCGGGATTGTGTGTTGCTTTAATTCACATCTCTGACCCTGACCACCACACCAGGGCACCCGACCTGGTGATTCATACAATATTAAGAGTCTAAAAAGAAGGAACACACACCAGTGTTACTACAGCCAATTTCATGCTAATTGGGAGGGAGCATAGGGAGGCCAAAAGGGGAGATGTCAGGCCCTGGGCAGACAGGGACTCTGGGACCCTGATGACACTGCCACCATACTTGACAAGGTTTGCAGGATGGAGCCAAGCAGCCTCCCTGACCATGGCTGGTAGATCTGTGAGCAAAACAGATTCTTCCTTTGTTATTCATGGAGGACTGACTGGTTTCAAGATCCTCAAAGACATCAGTATCTGTGGATGACCCAGTCTCATTCTGTAACATGGCACAGTATTTACACATGGCCTCTACGTCCTACACAGAGCTGGGCACTGAGTACTCTGGAACCTTACAGGAAGCAAACACATGGTGGCCATATTCTCCTGGGTGCCAAATATCATTTCTGAATTACTTACAATATCTCTGACAATCATGTGGAAATAAATTATATAATATATATATATATATATATATATATATATATATATATGGTTTTTTTGAGACAGGGTTTCTCTATGGCTTTGGAGGCTGTTGTCCTGGAACTAGCTCTTGTAGACCAGGCTGGTCTCGAACTCACAGAGATCCACCTGCCTCCGCCTCCCGAGTGCTGGCATCAAAGGTGTGTACCACCACCTCCCAGCTATACAATATTCTTTAGGGAAATGTTAAGAAAAAGAGTGCTAGAGATAAGAGACACCTGAAGTTAGGGATTCACAGCTGAGATGAAAGGTGGCAGGGGCGGGGCTCCTCTATTGAAGGTAGTCTGTACCAAGGTCTCTTTGGGTCATAGGAGAAGGGTGGCTTGGTTTGGTTGGGAGGCTGCCTAGGGAGGTGGGGTCTCAACTGGGCTTTGAGGAATAGCCGAGCTACTCCAGGAGAGAAACAGACCTTCCATGTGCGGGCCTTACACCATGACTTAGCTAAGCCAGTCAGATAAGCATCTTTCCCCTGATAAGGCCTAGAGAGGGAAAGCCCCAGCCTAGCATGGAAGGATGGCACTTCCCATTTCTAAGGGGGCTCTGCTGCGGCAACTCAAGGATTGGATACCTTAAACACAGACAGACAGACTCAAATAATGAGCATGCCCAATGTTCACTGATTATTCTATGGTTAAGGATATTAGACCCTTTACTACTTTTACCACCAGGTCCTACCACCTCTCCTTCCCAGAGCAGCACCTCAGGAGACACAGGGTGGAGGCTGTGGGTAAGTAGAAGCACTGAGCCCAGCTTTGGCAACAGGTGTATGGGCCAGAACATTCCTGGCACCACAGCAGAGTGCCAGAGGAGCAGTCCAGCTTGTACACGCCTCAGACCACATGATTCCTGAGGACAGAGTCAAAATAGTCCTGGCTCCTGGTCAGACCACGATTGAGTCAGTGCTACTTTTAGCACAACTGGAAAGGCTTGAGGCCAAGGACAAGAGAGGGAGTGAAATGAGACCTCGGGAGGTAAGCACTGTGCCATGGAAGCCGCCCTGTGATCACCAGCTGGGGGAACTCCCCTGGAGGCGGAAAGGAAGGGCCCAAGCTGCAGCTCCCTCCAAGTGGATGATTCTTCCTTGAAAAAGGCATAGCACTGACTAGAAAATTCCAGATCCTTCTTAATATCAGTCTGAAGATATGAAAACTGCTTGATAGTGAACAGCTATTGAGGAGGTAGAGTCTTGCCCAACCATCTGGTGACTGTTTGGCCTTGGCTGTTTGTCCTGTATCTTTAATCCTTAGCTTTCTCTGGTTCTCATGGAAGTAGAAAAGGCACGCACTTGTTGGAGTTCAGAATGATGCAATGAGCTGATAGAACAAGTGTGTTACCCTGACAGATGCACAGAGGCCTCCCAGACTTCTCCAGCTGAGCACTCAAGACTAGGGACTTTAAGTATATATGATAAGTGGGCATTTTTTGTTGTGGTTATTTGTTTTTGTTCTGTTTGGCTCCATTTCTATCAGGAACTCCCTCTTCAACCTAACCTAAAAACTCCTCTGCAGCTCTTCCTGACTTTCTGACTCCTCCCTTCACACCTCCACAACTCTTATCTCCTTGGGCTTAAAGGACACAGCTGTTAGTTTGAAGAGTGAACTATGGTCAAAAGAAACTAGTCCAGTACTGAGTTTTGTTTTGTTTGTCTGGCAACTTCTTTCATTCAATCCCACCCTGGGATGATCCTTCCACCTTAGCTCATGTGGATTTCACCATGTTGTTGCCTGGGTCACAAAGGGACCTATTACATGGGGAACATCAGCCTGTGGGTATCAGGGGGAGCCAAAGTTGACACTAGACTGGGCAGTAGATTCAATAGGGAGCTTGGGCTCTCCTTCCCCCTCCAACGTCCCTCCAACTTCAACACCATGTGGCAGGGGCTTGCTTTGGGGCCTTCATTCTATGGGCATGCCACTGCTCAGGAGGGCCTGTAACCCAAAGGGAAGCAGCCAGTAGGGCCAGAACTTTGAAATGACCATGTGGCATCATATATAACATGCCACTGATGACAGATGCACCCTGATTGCAGAGTGGACAAAGCAAGCAAGCAAAAAAGCAGGCAAGCAAGAGCAAGCAGACAATCAATCAATCAATCAATCAATCAATCAATCAATCAATCAAGCAGACAAGCAGGCAAGCAAGCAAGCAAGCAAGCAGGCCTAGCATGACTGAAGCAAACACAGTGATGGGCTTCTTCCTGCTGCACTTGCCCCTGTTTAGAATGCCCATTGTTACTCCTACCCCCTTAAAAACACAAAGAGAAACACACAGGACTAAGCGGCATAGTATCACCTACGCCACACAGCAAATGCTCACATAGTCATCCACTCTCAGGTCAAAAGATGGGAGTCTGCTCCCACCCTGGGAGCTCCTTCTGCTCCCTTCCAACCACCCTCCCAAAGATAAAAATTTTATGACAATCACTTCCTTACTTTTCCTTAAGTATTTGTATGTGTTCAGTCCTGTAACATGATGGCTCAGTTTTGTCTGTTTTTTTGTTTTTGTTGTTGTTCGTTCATTTTTTTTTTTGAGACAGGGACTTATACAGCTCAAGCTGGTCTTGAACTCATAACCAAGGATGACCTTGAACTTCTGTTCCTCCTGCTTTCATCTCCTGAGTGATGGGATTATAGCATGTGCAACATTTTGTCTAGGTTTTGAACATTATGTTAATGAAATCCTTTGTTAATTCACACCTTTGAGTGACTGTAGTTATTTGTTTTGTTGCTGTATAGTTTTCCACTGTGAAAATGTCCTACCTCCGGTTTTGAGTCTCTAAGCTATTCTTTTTCCCTGTGGTTTCTATTTCAGCCCATTCATCACACTGAGTCTTCATAATTTGCTTCCATCCCTGTTCCTGCTCACCTTAAAGCCACCTAGTCTCCTTGTTCCAACTTCAAATGCTTCCCTAGACTTCCTCCTATAGGGGTGACTTGTTATCTGTCACTCCAAAGAGACAAGTTGTCCATGTTTTGAGAAAAGGGACCATATGCTTCTCTTTCTCTCCTTCCCCATCTGCACAGAGAATGACTGGCCCACTGTAAGTATTTGATGCATACTTGTTGAATGAATCATGTGGAGTTTTGAGGTGTGTGTCTGTAGATATGAAGGAGATGGATGGTGGGTCACTGATTCAGACCCCCTGGGAATTAGGTGACCCCCAAGTCACCCTACTGCTGCTCCTTGATTGATTGTTGAATATTTGTGGGGTAGTCGGTAGGGGTTGCCTAAGAGTCTATCAAGATACCGCCCCCCTCTGCTGGGTGGTGGTGGTTCATACCTTTAATTCTAGCAGCCAAAAGGCAGAAGCAGGTGCATCTCTGTGAGGTTGATGCCAATCTGGTCTACAGAGTGAGTTCTAGGACATCTGGGGGCCACAACCCTGTCTTGAAACCTGTCTTGAAACCCCCCCCAAAAAGATACCCCACCTCTCTAGAGAGGTCACTTAGGGGCCCTTTGAGTGTGGGTTTCTACATGGTTTGGGTCCTGGACCTGTCTCTCAGTAGCTCTGGACCTTGACCGATTCACAGAACTGGCAAGGTGCTTGGAACAGTGTTTCACACTCTGTGTGTGTTTGGGTTTTGTTTGGTTTTTTTTGTTGTTGTTGTTTTTTTTTTTTTTTTTTGGTCTTTCAAGACAGGGTTTTTTTGTGTAGCTATGGAGCCTGTCCTGGAACTAGCTTTTGTAGACCAGGCTGGTCTAGAACTCACAGAGATCCACCTGCTTCTGCCTCCTGAGTGCTGGTATTAAAGGTGTGTGCCACCACCACCTGGCTGTGTGTTTGTTAAAAAGATATCAGAGGAGAAAGAGAAATCTTTGGCTCAGATCTAGCTCTGAAAAAGCTGCAGGTTATCTTTTGACAGCCAGCTGGAGCCCCACTTCCTTTGTGCAGGTGCACCATGCCCCCTTTTCCTGAAGGCCTTCCTTTCCTGCATCCTCAAGGACTGCTAGGTCCTTGCACATGTGTGTTTTCTCCTAACCTGCTCGGCTCCCCAGGGATGCTGTGAGATTGGACATCTCTCATGACAGTTTTTGGAAGGCATCCATCATTCTCCCAAGGAGTGTCCTGGACCTCTCATGCTCCGACACTCTGTCATCCTTCCTAGGGAGTTAGAAGGCAACTTCTCTTTCTGTACAGTAAAAAGTGGGTGGAAGAAAACAGTCTAATGCCACAGCAGAAATCTGAGGCCCAAGTCTCCTCGGCATCAAGAGATGGGTGTAGCCAAGAGCACAGCCAGGCTGCTTTCTGCCTCCCATTCTAGCCATGCCAAGGTGCCATATGGGTCATCAAACTCCAAGGCAAGAATAGGGATGAAGAAAACTTCATGATGAGAGCATTTTGGAGGGAGGCTTTAGTCCCTTCTGTCAGCAACAGTTAAAGTGTTAAAGCAACAGCCAAAGACGATCACTTGAGGGACAATTGTCACCTAAAATGACCACCCACATTCCACCCAATCCCAAACCCAAGCCATCTTGAAAGTCTAGCCTAAATGCCAACTCCTTTCCCCAAGCCCTGTAAATAAACGCCTCAAAACTGTTCAGCCCAAAGAGTTCTGGAGCCCATCCTCTCCTCCTGGAGCCCAAGAAGAGACTGTATGGAGACTGTGATACCTTACCCCAGCTATGACTTGGGGGCCTGTACTGGTATCTACTGCAGGCAGACCAATGACTTTACTGTTCTGAGAAGATTGGGGCACTGGGCTCTGCAGTGCCACCATCGTATGTCACTCAAAGTGCAGGGTGCTCTAAGATGGTTCAGTCAGTCTTTCTGTTGAACTGCCTTTCTCTGCTTTTTCAACCAGATTCCTGTGAAGTCATACAGAAGTTCATGGGAACATTTCCTACCTGTTTGCAGTAGTGATTACCCCTGTGGGAAGCCCATAGCAGCTGGCTAACTTTTAACACTTACAGTGTGGAGAATGCCCTGCTAGGTGCTATCAAGGTACCTACGAGTCAGGCTTTGTTCTCATTTACATATAGGAGGGGGGAAAAGAATCTCAGAGGAGCATATCAACTAGATCTAGTTATGCAAGTACTAAGGGGCAGGTAAGTGGCAGGGTTTGTGTCCCCTGTACCATAACCCAGGCTGTTCTCTCTCTGTTGCTAGACACTTGCCAAGCACTGTGCTTTAGGACATTAGCAATTGTCTTCAACATGGTAGGTGTGATGGTCATCTTTGCCAACTTTACACAATCTAAAAGAAAGAGAGGCTGGAAAGAGAGGCTCAATTGAGGAATTGTCTAGATTTGGTTGGCCTATGGTGCGCGTGCGTGTGCGTGTGCGTGTGTGCGATTGGAGACACGTTCTTTTTGTTGTCTTGATAGGGAAAGACCCAGACAACTATGGGCAGTACCATTTCCTGGGCTTGGGGGCCCAGTCTGTATAAGAAAGGAAAGCTAACAAGCAAGTTACCTCCTCCATTTCTCTCTGCTTTTGACTGTGGATGTGATGTGACTACCTGTTTGAAGTTCTTGCCTTGACATTTCCACAATAATGAACTGTAACCTGGAATCATAAGCTGAAAAAAAATTCCTTTTTCCCCTAAGTTGTCTTTTCCTAGGATATTTAACCACAGCAACAGATTCGAAGTTTCAACAGCAGGCACTGCTCTACCTGTTTTAGAAAGAGGACCTCAGAGCCAGGAAGCCACTGACTTGTTGAAAGCCACAGAGCAAGTGGGCATGGTCTCCATACCACCAAAGCTAGGTCTCTGATGCTCTGCCATCTGCCTTATTTGAACATGCTGCTCCTACATTTGAATGGGCCAGATATCCATAGTCCCTTTCATCCATTCCCCAGAGGACATGCCTCCTGTTGGTCACTTTAACAGACACCCCTCCCTCTTTGGCTGGGCACATCTCTGAATGTGATGTCAAAGGACTTTATGTAACCCAATACGTGGTTCTGGACATGCTATTCTGTGTCTGACCAGCACAGGCAGTCAGTGTCTCTCCCCTTTACTGACTCCTGCATTCTTGACTCTTTGGAGCATGTGCAGAAGTGTTTTGTTTGCTTTTGAGACAGGGTCTCACATAGCCTGAGATGGCTTTGAACCCAGTAATTGGTTGAGGGTGCCCTTGAATTCCTGTTTCTTCTGCCTTTACCTTACAGGTATCTAGATTTTTTATAGGCATGGACTGTCACATGTTGGCTTTTGACTTTAATAAAAAGTTTATTATAATTATAATTATTATTATTATTTTATTGGTGGTGGTGGTGTGTGTGTGTGTGTGGCTGTGTGGAGGTCAGAGGGCAACCTATGGGAATTGGTTCTCTCATTCCACCCTGTGGGTTCTGGGATTGCCCAACTCAGGTTGTCAGCCTTGGTGGCAACCTTATATGCTAAGCCATCTTGCTGCCCCAAGTATCTCCTTTTTGAAGCCTCCCATTCACTTAGCAGCATTTCTCATGCATCCTAGTTTCTTGTGTTATCCCACACTCAGGATTCTCCATCTAGGACTTCCAGACCCCTAGGACTTAAAGGTCAAATCCCCCAAATATGTCTTTGATGATATAAATAAGACACTCCTCAGAGTATTAAAAGAGACAGAACCTAGGAAATTTAAAACAACTTCTAGCTCCTCCATTCTGCCTTGATTTCTCAAGACACTGTGTTAAAGTGTTCTCCAACAAGGTGGGCATTCTTCACCTGCAACTAACCTTAGCTGAATGCTAGTCGAGTAGAAAAGCCAACTTTGAACTAATTCATGCTAAACTGTGAATGACTGATGGCCTCATGGCCTTCCCACAGGCACCTGCTTCTCAGGGTGTAATTTAAATGGACACTTAACCAGTAGAACCTCAAACAATAAGACCAAGAAGATAAAGTAGCAGAAAACAAGATGGATCAGATCCTCATGTTGAGTTCTTGATTTCTCGGAGGTTGGTAATTCCCTCCACAAATTCTCTTACATTCCTGTTAAAAATTTCTAAGACAAGTCATATTACAAGGACTTCCCTAGTGACACTGGAAGCACTGGAGCAGTAGCTATGCCTGTGTCAACTGATGTATTTCACACCTGTCATGTTCTATGCTCACCACAATTCACTCAAGTTGGATGTTGTATTGCCATTTTTCATCAGAGGTCAAAACTCCCTCCAGGTCATCTTGTGTCCTACCAAGAGACTGCAGTCTCTCTGTGGGACACATTGATGTGTCTAGATTTGGGGGTAGTGGGTCCTGCCAATGAGCTGGTGACAAGACCATCTACATAATTCCTTCAAGGCTTAGCACAGTGCTCTGTACAGGGAGGTAGCAGGGAATACAAAGAATGTCTATGGAGTGGTTGACAGAACCTGCAAGATGCATAGGCAACTGGCTGACTTTCACTTTTACTGCCTGACTTGGCCTGGAGTCCTGTACAGGGCATGGGCTCCACCAGGAAGTATAGCCAGTTTCCCCCAACTCCCGAGCCTAGCATGCAAGGCATTAGGGATGCTGGTAAGATAGCTGGGAACCAGACTGTCAGAAATCCTGAAATATCCACAGACATTCAGAGCCGTTTCCTCAGAGTCTAACATGGAAACAGCCCAGGTGTCCCTCAACTGATGAAGGAATGTAAACACAGTGTGATCTAGACACACAGTGGAGCGCTATCAGCCCAAGATAGAATGACAGTGCTTACTCCAAGGATGGACCTTGACAACATGATGCTAATTAGGCAAGTACTCCACCACTGAGCTATGCCTCCAGCCTCATGATACTAATTAAAAGAACTCAGCCACAAAGACCATCTTATGATTTACTTGAGTGAGATTTCTGGAAGAGATGATCCATAGAGACACACAGTAGAGTCCGGGTTGTGAGACGCTGGAGTATTGGCTAATGGCTGTGTGACTTCTTTTGGAGTAAGAAAAATATCTGGAATTAGGTAGATGTGATGATTGTGCAAGAGTTTAAATATACTAAAACCTATGCTATCGTTTCTATTTTGGAGACAGATTATCTGTAGCCCAGGCTGGTTTTGCACTTGTTGTGTAACTTAAACTTGCTTTGACCTAAAACTTCTGATCTTCCCAACTCCACTTTCCAGGTCCTAGGATTACATAAATGTACCATGACTCCTGGTATGTTTCTATGGTCCATGCTGGGGACCTATCTTGCTAGGCAAAACTATACCAACTGAGCCACACACCCTTACTCTGAAATTACATATTTTGAAGGGTAAAATTTATGGTATGTAATGTTAACATTAAAAAAGTTATACAGGGGAAGCCCCTGGTGCCTCTTTTTGCCCTCTGATCTATCTATCTATCTATCTATCTATCTATCTATCTATCTATCTATCTATCTATCTTCCCACCTACCACAGCAGCAGGGTTCATAAGAGGATCTGGAGCAAGGCCCTGACCTCTGTGTGGCTGGGATGAAGGTGGGAATGAATGGAGCACAGTTGGGACCTGGCTACAAGCCACACCAGCCTGATGAAATGGATGGGTGGGGAAGGTCAAGTGTGAGGCAGCTTCACTGTGACTTCTAAACCTGGATGCATAAAAATCCCACAATTCTCCAATGACAGGTCTCTGGCTCAGAAGTTAAGGGCTCAGCTGTGCTTTGCCTAGACTTTGGTGTGAGCATTGCATATCTGCTGCCTGAGGTCTATGTGAAAGCAGTAGAACTGAATGAAACCTTGAGTCACACCATTGTGGGTTCAATTCCTGCTTGTTCTTTTGATCTGTGTGGTTTTATGGAACTCTAGCTTTCCTCTGAATCTCAGTTCTGTCACTGGTAACACAGGACAGTAGGACCTACCTACCTCCTGGGGTGCTTGTGTGGGCTAAATGAGACTATATACTAAAGCGCAGAGAATAGAATGGTGGCTCTGGGGAATGGTGATCCCTGCTGGGGCTTGGGCTCTTCTCCAAGACCTCCTAGGACACAGGATCATCAAGTTTAGGGATGGAAATGGATAGAATTGCTAACAGGTCGAGGTGACAGGTGTTGGGAGTAGCAGGGTTACTGCTGAGGTAGAGGAGGGGTGACTTTCCCTTCTCCATAAGAAGGACCCTCTTCCAGGGCTTCTTGCATGACCTGTGTGGCTGTGGACCTATTGCTTCCAGCTGGAGTTTAGCCTCTTTCAGCTAAAACGAAATAGCAAGAAAATGTCACCGCATTCTTCAGGGACTGAAAGCCAGCAGCTAAGGATGACAGTGTCCCCATCCTCGAGAGTTCCAGCCTTGTAGCCAAGAAGGCTCTGGGAGTTAACCTCCTACCCCAGGTGCTTTCTATCATCTCAATGCATCTCTGTAACTGCTCATGGCACAGAACGGTGCAAACAAGAGGCCTGTGACACAGGGCAAAAGCAGGAGGAAAATACAACTTCTGCCTGATGGAACGTCAACAGGAAAAGCCAGTGTTTATGGAAGTGCTCAGAATCACGATGCAGCCGAGGTGGCAGGTTACTCTGTGCATCTCCTGCAAACCATCCACTGGCTTCACATCCAGGATGCAGATGAACAGAGCGCTTTTGTGGAAGCTTCACCAGCCACACCTGTATCTAGACTTCTGCATGCCAGTTACACATGATACAGAGGTCCTGGGACTTAATGAATGAAATACTGTGCAGAAAGAAAGAGTTATTGTTGCTCAGAAAACTAGGTAGAAAGCTTTGAAAAATTTGAGACTCCAATTTGCTTTAAAATGCTGACTAGCTCAGACTGGGTGGGACACACACGAGAGGCTGGAATAAAGATCTAGAAAAATCACATAACCAGATTAGAGTCCCAAGGTCAATGTTCTTACTGTACTTGATGTGAGGTCGGGATTTGAAGATGTTTTATTATAAGAAAGGTTTATGCAAGTAAAATGATAAAAGTTTAGTCAGAAAAAGATGTTGGCTCTCTACCAAAAGATTAGCACATGAATACATGTATATCTTCTAAATCAACACGAAGCATGTCTTTTGGGTGGCTGTTCCTTTTTTTAGCTAGCCTTCCAAATTAACCAACCCATAAACTAGTTGTGCTAACAAAGCTGGAAACAGGACATTTACAGCACCCGGATGTCTGTCTGTCCTTCACACCTTCTCTCTCCTAATACTGGGTAGTCAGTATCTGTCCAGTGTATGGAACCATGAGTGGGATTTCCCAATAACTGTGGTCCCAGGTTTTTTTTCTCAGAGCAACAATGACATCACATGTCATTTAGAGTTCAGATGTTTGGAAGAAATCTTGAACATTGTCCTTCTTGAAACCCACCATGTGACTTAATAAAGAAGAGGGGCTGCAAAGATGGATCTGTGGGTAAAGTGGATGAGGACCCAAATCTGGATCCCGGGCACCCATGAAAAGCTGGATGTAGTGGCATATCCATAACTCTAGCACCGAGTGTTTGTTTCCAGACAGGATCCCATCATGTAGCTGGCCTTGGGCTTGCTACACAACCCAGGCTGGTTTTGATTCATGAACTCCACCAGCCTCTGCCCCTTGAGCACTGAGATTAAAGGTGTATACCACTACAACTGCCTTACAACCCCAACACTGTGGGGTTGGAGATGGGGGATGGGGGGATTTCCCTAGCCAGCTGGTCCAGGGGAAACAGAGAGCTGCTGCTCTGTTGAGAGACGAAGGTGAAGAGTGATAGAGGAAAGTAATGGACATTGACCTCTGGTCTCTATGCATATACTAGGAAGTGCACCCCACCCCCATGCAACCAATACATACCCCCACTCACATACACACACTTTTAAAAAGTAAACAAAACTTTGTAGAACAAACAAACAGTTAGTTCATCATGGAGTAACTTTTTAAAGACACAGTAAGTCCCAAGAAGGTCCATACACTGTGAGTAAAGGATTTAAGACTCACAGAATGATGCACAGCTTCCATTCTTGGGAGGTTTGCCACAGCTGGAGAGACTATGTATATAGACAGGTACACCCACACCTACAGCCAGTACTGTAGGAAGTTTGCTCTCAGTGTCAGAGCATGGCAAACAAACATCAGCACTTTAAAATTAGGCACTATAGATCAAAATGACACATCAGCTGCTCACCTCCAGAGTTCATGGATATTGGGACTCAGCCTTGAAAAATGTGTTCCAGGCTCAGTGTAGTGACACACAGCTGTAATTCTGGCATTTGGGAGACTGTAGCAGGAGGATCATGAGTTTGAGGTCAGCCTGGGCCTCACAGAAAGACCCTGTCTCAAAAATGAAACCAACAAAACCAAACCATATATGACTTTGCTCTTTGTTCATTGTAGTAGAAGGTCCAAAAGGGAAGAATTTCTTTTTGTTGCTTTTAGGCAGGGTCTTGCTATACAGCCCAGGCCAACCTTGAACTCATACTCTTTCTGCCTCAGCCTACCAAGTACCAGGATGGGTACCACCACCATGCCCAGTGAACAGTTTGTTAAGGACTGACCTTATATCTCTGTATGTTTGCCCTCTCTTCCAACTTTTACCACTCTGAAGAATAAATGCTACTGGAATTATTATCCAGCAAGTGGAAGAAACAGTCCATACCACAATGTTCCTGTCTTCAAGCCTGTCTTCCCTCTATTGTGTCTGGTCACCAGGAGCTTTTAGTGTCCTGCTGGAGCTGGAGACTGAGAAGGTTGTCTCTGCGTGCACAGCTGACCTTGACGCTTTTGATGACTCTGCCTGTGTGGCTCAGCCACGGTCTGCTTAGGATGGCTACTGGGTGTGCTCATTTTGATAAGGTTGCCTAGACTTCTTACATTTATCCCAGAAGTTCTGAATTCTGATTGTAGAAGCCCAGTGGTCACTGCCACCTCATCTTTCAAGGCCTCATCTTACACACTTATTCCCCACTTTCTGAGCCAGTAGCAGCAGCAAGTATTCAGAAGTCCTTGGGCTCTAGGTCTCACTTAAGCCTCCTCCCATCTTCCCTGTAGTGAAACCTTTTTCTGAGACCATAGTCTCTGCATGCACAGTGTGGTACCTGTGCAATGGGCTATTCATCACTCCCTGCTGTAATTGCACACCCCAGCATGCACACACTCATACACACACACACACACACACACACACACACACACACACACACACTCACCATGAGATGCTGGAAGAGCCAAGAACGCATTATATTGGTGGCATGCTTGGGCAAGACTCCTCGTTTGTTCTTGGACTTCTTATCCTCATTGTCCAGGAGGGAGGTGAGGTCAAGGTTAACCTTCAGGGCACGTGAAAAAAAAATCAGCATCAGCAGCCTGTGAGGCCAGTGGCTAGGGACCTGTTGCCATAGTAATGGTACATTCTCACTGCCAACCCTCTTTTCCCAAGTTATTCTTAGGGCCCTGGGGAGGTCACCTTTTCCTCTCACCCCATTCCACCCCCTAAGAGAATGGAGATGAGGCTTGGGGTGAGGGGAGCAGGGGAGTAGGAGGAGGGGGAAGGGAGGATGGGAGAAGAAACAGCAGAAAAGAGTCATGCAGGAAGTACTGAAGATGTGAATTTGCCATAAATACTCAACAGTAATTAGCATTTCTGTGATACTTTACAGTTTGCAAAGCACTGTCACTCACCATGGTTAATCCTCATCCCAGTCATGTAGGTTGGCTGGGCCGTTTGCAGTTGGCATTAATCCCTCTTTATTGATAAGAACTGAGGCCCAGAGAGGTTAAGAGACTATGCAAAATCACAGAGTTAATGTCAGGTCGCAGGCATCCGCCTTTAGATCTTTCTATAGATCTGATCTCTGCATCATTGAGGTACAGAGTGGTTGGAGCTGGAGACCAAGCACAGGAAACACAGAGTCCTTTGATATAAACTCTGGAGGCAGCCAAATCCCCAGAGCTGATAAAACCTTGCCTAGCTCCAGTTTCCTCTCCAGAGAGTGCCCTCTTAGAGATGAGGATTAAGTGAGTCACTTGTCACAGTGCCCAGCAGACAGTAAGCAATCACAGGTAGCCTCTGTGCCCATGCACAAGTGCACACACCTACACACTCAGCTGCATGCACAAGTGCACACACCTACACACTCACCTGTGTACTCTGGATCTGGATGGCTCCCTGGGGGATTGCTTGGGTGACCACCTGACCCTGGGAGGTTACCATGGTAACCGGTTGATATAAGGCTCCACCTGAGGAGACAACCAGTTTTGGGGTCCCCTGCCATGGAGGTGGGAAAAGAGTAGGCAAGCTGGGTCCCCAATTGCTTGGCACACACATGGGAAGATTCTTGAGGGCAGTGGCAGGGCGTGTTTGTTACCCTTGTAGGAGAGGAGTGGGTGGGGTGAGAGATGGTGTCTAGAGGAAAAAATAGAGCGTTTGGTGTATTTAGGGGAAGGGACAGGGCCTTACTCAGTCTTGGATGTTCATGAATGTGTGTGTGTGTGTGTGTGTGTGTGTGTGTGTGTGTGTGTAAGAGAGCGCCCATGTGTGTAGGGGTGAATCATGAGATTTTTGACTTGAATTTGTTCCAACCCATCAAAATCAGGCCTTGGTGCTCAGCCATGTGCAGAATATTTCAGTCAAGAAACTAAATGGAAGTCCCTCCCTTAGCAGAGGACACTCCTTACTCCCGGAATTCCCAAGGGTACCCCTTCTTTTTCCCAAGATTCTCCCACAATCCCCAGAATCCTGAACCAACCTGACACGACTTGTGAGTTGACGGTTGTCATGGCGATGTTGCCCTGCTGGAGTGCTGAGGCTGGGACCACAATCCCCTGGGGGTTATTGGAGACTCCAGACATGGAATTGGGGGAATTCTGCAGGAGGTCCTGGCAGCAAGGGAGGGATGGTTTGTGACAATGTCCCTAAGAACTTAGATGCTATATCCCCATCCCCCTCCCCCAAACACACAACTCCTGTTCCTCCCAGACACAAACCAGAAGGCAGCTCTCTGGGCTTCTAAAAAGGAGTGAATAAGAAGTAGAAATCTTAAAACAAACAAACCAAAGGCCCATAATAGCCCTACACTTACATTTCATTCCACTGGTGACCTGAGGCACAAATGACCCCCAAACCCATGGGCCTCACTGCAGCTCCATTTTGGAATCTGCAGTTTGTAAAGTCTAGGTTCCAAGCCCAGAGACTCTTTAAGGGGTCAGGGTGTGTTCCAGGCTTTGGAGTTTTCAAAACTCCCCAGGTTGATTCTGACTCAGAAACCCTCCATTAGAGGCTGGAGACATGGCTCAGTGGTTAAGAGCACTAACTTCTCTTCCAGAGAACCCGGGTTCAATTCCCAGCACCCAGATGGCAGCAAACAATTGTCTGTACTCCAAGATCTGTTGCCCTCCCACAGACACATATACAGGCATAAGACCAATGAAAACAGAATAAAGTAAGATTATTATTTTTAACCCTCCATTCACCTGCTCAGTACTTACTCAGCTGTAGGCTCAACTGCCCAGATGTTCACCCTGGCCCTCCCCTCTTCCAGCACCCCTGGTCTTCACCTACCTCCAGCCCAGAAGGGCCTCCAATGTTGTGTGTGTTTGTTTATTCATTGTGTTCAGTGCTGGCTTTTGTGTATATGCTGGGCAAGTGCTCTATCACCTAAGCCACACCCCCATCCTTCCAATGATTTGCCTCTGTACATCCTTAGTGCCTACATTATGATACTAAAATATTTGCTTAATAATAAAGCCACATAGTGTCACCATATAACCTGTCTTCTAATGGCAGCACATATAAACCTTGGCTTCAGCTACATCATGTTATCGATTCTTCGGTCTTCCCCTGAATTCTCAACATAGAATTATACTGGGACCAGAATCCCCTTGGCCCAGATTGTTAAACCAGCCCAGTAGCCAACAAGAAAGCTTTTTTTTTTTTTTTTTTTTTGAGATAGGGTTTCTTTGTATTGCTTTGGAGCCTGTCCTGGAACTCGAGTTGTAGACCAGGCTGGCTTCAAACTCACATAGATCCACCCGCCTCTGCCTCCCGAGTGCTGGGATTACAGACATGTGCCACCAACACCCCGTTTTAACTTTCGTCTTAGGACTTTAAGAAGTCTGGGTCTTTGGCCTTCAGGGGAAGCTTGGAATTTGGACTGAGAAAGTAGCCATGATTAGAAGAAAGCGTTAGTGTACAACTGCCTATGGTCGTTAAAAACAAAAGGAAAATGTTGCAGGCACAGTCACAACACTGTCCCTTCCACTGTGGCTTCATGTAAGTCAGCAGTCTTGAGAGAGTGGGAGCGGCAATGATGTGAGTTTGTCTTGATTCTTCTGCCTGGTGAATCTCCCTCTGTGTCCCCTCTCAAGTTACCACTTTTACCCTCCAGCACCATCCCTGGTCCAGAGATGGAGGAGTAGCACTCCAGATTAGCAGGACCAGGGCCTGGGGCCCGGTCCTCCATCCCACCACTGCCACCTGGGGCCTCTGGGCCAACTTGTCTCTGAGGGTGAAGCAAGGGGATTCAGTTCTATTCTTAGTTCTTTGCTTTGGTGACCCTGGGGAAGGGAGTGTGCAGGTCTTGCCTTGGCTTTCCCTCTAGAGAGCTCTATGTGAGAGCTTCCCATCTGTGAGCTTCATCTCTTGATCTGTCCAGTCACACAGTTGAAGTTTAAAACCGAGCTTAGCATGCAGAATCCTAGAAGCCACAAAAAGCCATTGGATATACCAACCTCCTGAAGGGTACAAGGAAGAAAATAAAGTTCTTCAGAGGTCCTGGTGGCTTACCCAAGGTCACACAACTGATTGCCGGTCACAGGACTAGAACTCAGTGCCCCCCCCCCAGCCACAAATATTGAATAACTGCTTTGGGCTTCAAAGAGGCTCTTGAATCCTACCCATGGAAGATAAAAACAACCCCAAGAGCAGAAGCAGCATGGAGAAGACGGTCATCTTGGGAATCATGCATGCCCTTCTTGGAGTGCCCCTTTTTTCCTTACAGAGTAGGTTTGAGCTAGCATCCAGGAGCTCTCAGAGCCCAAGTTTTCAGTCTTGAGGCTTGAGATCTCCTGGTGCCAATTTCCCATAGGAACCTTTCGAAATTACAATGTAGATTTCACAGAATGGGGGATGAGGGGGGAGGTTCAATGCCATTAGGTCTAAAGCCACAGGAAGTAACTGCACAACAATCTCTCATTTGGAATCAGCCATGTCATGGCACTCCTATTCAGGTAGCCATACATGAGGATTTTAAATGTAAAGACTTGTCCTAGACTCCCTTCACTAGCCCGGAAGTATCCAGTAAGGTAAGAAAAATACAAAAAAGAGTAGCATAAATATAAGATGTGCCTTCTGGGCTTCAACTAACACTCTGGTTTTTAGCCAAAGACAGAAGGGTGAGTCCTATCCAGACACCTCACCTGCTTACCCAAACTCTGCCTGGTTTCTTCCTGTGGCTTGGAGAGCCTCCATGCACTTACTTTGGGGAACTAAAGGCAACTTTTGTTCTGGCTTGGATCATTTTCTTCCCTGCTCCTCTCCATCCTTCTGTTGTTTGGCTGTGATGTGCTGAGAGGGAGCCAAAGTATACTAGCAAAGGGGTGGAATGGAGAACTTCAGGGGTAGAGAGAACAGGCAGGGCCAGGGGTGGCCACATCTTAGCTGGGACCAGAAAGAGAAAGTGAAACCCTGGATTCCTTGCATTTGATGTTCATCCCACATCTGCAAACAGTGGCTGCTTCACAGGGATGTCAAAAAATTATTTTATTTTAAATTATGTGTGGATGTGCCAGTCTATGTGCAGGTTTGTGCCAATGTGGACGCAGATGCCCTCAGAATCCAGAAGAGGCCATTGGCTGCCCTGGAGCTGGAGTCATGGGTAGCTGTGAGTCACCTGATATGGGTGCTAAGAACTGAACTCTGGTCCTCTGCGAGAGCAGTGCACATTCTTAACCACGGAACAATCTCTCCAGCCCACACTGGGATGTTTTTAAAGACATGGATTCTCAGGGCCACCCAATCAGACCCTTAACAATCTGTATTTTTCAAAACTTTCAGATCCTCAGGTAGCTTCCAGCATCCGATGGATCTGAAGATTACCAATTTACCATATACTTGAAAACCAATGGGTATTCATTACCGTTTGATTTCATGTTAATCTCACCATCACTTACAAGGCCAACGGGAGAGAGATTGTCCATTTTCCTTGAAGGGACTGAGGTTCAAAGAATGGAAGGGACTTCCCTGACTCAAATAGCTGTAAGTCTCCTGGCCTTGGGTGTAGGATGGAGGCTCTCTCTCTCTCTCTCTCTCTCTCTCTCTCTCTCTCTCTCTCTCTCTCACACACACACACACACACACACAGAGAGAGAGAGAGAGGCTCTATTACAAACACACCGCCTGGCACCTTTAGATATCTAATGAAGTATTGCCCACTTCATATGGCTGAGGTCACTTGAGTGGGAGAGCAGAGGTTAAATCCTGCCCTCAAAGTCCTGGAGCCTTGCTGTTCTTAGTAGCAGCAGTTTGGCTGAGGCCTCACACCCAGACAGGATAGCACAAACCTTACCATATGCCTCCTTGGTCTTGTCCAATGTACCCCTGGACCCTGGCGCTAAACCTCAGAAACCTAAGCATAGCCCACATCTCAGAAAAGAGCCAAGACTCCACCTTGCCAGGCTGCACATTAGTGTATGGCTTTGTGGAACAGTGACAAGGCAGCTCTAACTCTCTAGGGACAGTCTCAAGTCTTTTCTGAAAAAGACACTGCGCGGTAGCAGCAGAAGCCCTGGGGAAGAGTCTATTGACTAAATACATGCTATTGTCATCTCCTCAGCAGCTTCCTCAGAGGCTTATCTGACTGTTTCCAGGTGGATGCTGCTGTGTGGTCTCCCAGAGAGACACCCACAATGAGCGGAGAAGCATAGTGGTCGCAGTGTTAGAGGCCTCTCCAGCATCCAGTCTCACAACCCTGCTTGAACTGTCTGAGCACTCAGGCACTGAGAGCTGCTTGTCCATCCCAAGAACTCTGCTGTGCCTCTCTGGAGAGCCACTGGAAGCTTGGGCTCCACAGGTGGTATTATTAGAAGCTCCCCATCCCCCACCCCATCCTCATCTCACCCCACCCCCATGAAACACAGAGGCAATGAGTCCCTCAGAAGGGGCTGAGCAAGCGGGGGGGGGGGGGGGGGGGCACGGCAACAAGTTTATAAAATCAGAGAACTTGCTGCCACCTGCCACCTCACCCCTGTGGTCATCACTCATCTTTATGGACATCAGTGGTCTTTTTACTCCAAGTCTCATTTTTGGAGCCAAAAGGTGACTTCTTCAGAGGAGGTACTTTACTAAGAAACAAGAAAGGCTCTGAGGAGCCTCTGATGTGGTCATGGGGCACACGAACACTGACTGTGACTACACGTCTGGATATGTGGTCTGACTTCAGCTGGGGTGAGTGAGTTCTCCTGCACCTGCTTTCCTCACTTTCAACAGGGAAAGATGCCCAGGAAGTTATTTTCCACCCACAGAAGAAATTTCTGGGGAAAAACCAAGCCAAGCCAAAACAAAACAAAACACGGTGGGCTGAAAAATTAAAGTATCAAGGAAAGAAATGATGGAAACATTTCTCTTGAAGATATTTTTATATATCTGGAATTTTTATCTTACTAGGATGCCCCTGAAACAGGGAGACACACTGGATGACTTTGCAAAACCCTTGCAGTTGAGGATTAAGGAAAAACCAATGATGGTCCTTAGGATTCCAGTGAAAGATAAGAGGGTCAGCAATCTGCCATCCTTGCCCTGACCACTAGGGGTCTCTGTGGATCCACAGCCTCAGACCAGCTTACCAACCCCTTCCAGAAGGCTAAGTCTAAGGCTTATTTGCCTGACCTGAGAGGAGGATGGGATGCATTTCACCGTCCCACTTCCACTGGAGAGCTTGTCCCACCATGCTAGACATGGCCATGGACAGTGCCCCTGACTCTTCACTGCTTCTCATCACCTTACACAGGACACACAGAACGGTTCTCTCTTGCTCACATGTCCTGTTGCTTTAGCTTGGGAACAGGTTTTTGAAGGAAAGAAAGCTGGTTCTCCCTTTGACACCACCCAGCACAGTGTTGAGTGTGTGCTAGGTGCTTGCTAGATCTATGGCCCAACTGGGCTGCATGGGTCTAGGTGGATGAGGAGGTTGCCTCTGTCCCCAGACACCCTTTCTGGCAGAGTCCCTCTGTTCTATCACAGCCAGAGTGCTGTCTGAGACTGAGAAGAGCTAGGTTTGCAAACGCAAGGAAGCTAAGCACATATAAACAAGGCACCTAATCCTGTCCTGTTCCACCCCAGCTGGGGGCTTTGGCCTCCACCTCCTGGGAAAGGCAGCCCAGGCCTGCAGGGACAAGCTGCAGCTGCTGCTCTTAAGGAACATTCCTTCCCGGAAGGAGCAGAGCTCTCTGGTTTCACTCACCCGGCAGAGAACCACATGCCGAGGACCAACAGAAGCCACAACTCTAAGGCTCTGGAAGAATCAGGCAAAATAAATCCACTTTTTGTCTCCTCTGTCTGTGGTGTTGCTTTCTTGTCTAAGGGGTGATTCTCTGGATGTGGAGCACCTTCCTTTATCCTCACCTGGCCTGAAAAGTCACAGGTCACACCCTCAGGACGCTCAGCATGTGGTAGAAATCCCAGGCCTTGGCAGAGGTGACTGGGGCACACCACCTTCAGCCCCCCGACCACTTTGGAAAAGCAGAACCTGATGCATGTCATAGAGAAGCCCCCCCCCAGGAGGGAGAGATGGATCATCAGCATCCTCCATAGGCTGCTGGGGAGTCACAGAGCTAAGAGGGGGTTCCTTAGTAGGCTGCTAAGCCCAGCACCTCAGGGTTGTGCTCACTTCCTACCTCTTCTCCCCTCTTCCAGTCAATTATCAAATCCAAATTCATGCTTCGAAGTAACCCATTACATCACTTCTAGTCTCTGCATCCCTGAGTTAGGGTAACTTCCATGCATGTAACAAGATGTCACCATATTACAAGAACAACATAGGCTCTGTAGTAATCACACACATGATTATTACTTAGTGTGTGGTGCTGAGCCACTGTCCTTACTTCTCTTTTTTTCCTTTTTCTCCGAGGCAAAAAGGAGAAACTATTGGGTCAGGCATAGTGGCACACACCATCAACCCCAGCACTTGGGAGGCAGAGGCAGGAGCATCTCTGTGAGTTTAAGGCTATCCTGTCCTACAAAGCAAATTCTAGGACAGTCTGAGCTGTTACACAGAGAAACCCTGTCTCAAAAAACCAAGTGGGGGGAGAGAGGGAGGGAAGGAGAGAGAAAGGAAGGGAGAAAGAAAGAGAGAGAGAGAGAGAGAGAGAGAGAGAGAGAGAGAGAGAGAGAAGGAATATTGTCCAAATAATGCCCATCTGAAGTCTTGTGAGGGGTAAGGTACCCAGTACATGCTATGTTTGAGACTGAGAGAGCTCAATCAGTGCTGTGGAGGTTCCTTTCTCACCGATTCATATTGTAGCCATAAAAGCTCAATTAATTTGCCTTGCATTGTGTCTCTAGCTGTGATCCTATTGCTTATATCCCTATTTTCTTTAAAATATTTAGCAGTTGGCATAAAAATATATCTCCCTTAGGGCTGGAGAGATGGCTCAGTGGTTAAGAGCACTGGCTGCTCTTCCAGAGGACCTGGGTTCAATTTCCAGCACCCACATGGCAGCCCTCAACTGCTATGGCTCCAGTTCCAGGGCATCTAACAACCTCTTCTGGTCTCTGTGAGTACTGTATACACATGATACAGAGACAGGAAAACACTCATACACATAAATGTTTTTTTTAAAAAAATTTAAAGAATAGACATTTTAAATACCCCACTCATAAATTTAGTTTCAAGATACTCCATCATTTCCATTTCAAGATCAGGGACTATTGTATCCATTTTTATGTTCTCAGAACTCAGCAGGTTCCACGAGTGCATGAATGAATATACAATGCACGACTGAATGACTTTCTGTCCCCATCTCTCCAGGGATTCCAAAAGACTATTCCCTAGCTTCTCCTCAGACTTATTTCTGTCCTAGGAACACTTTCTTTAGAGATGTCAGTAGGCTACCAACTCTCCCAAGCCTTCCTGAAAGGCTACCTCCCCCAGGAAACCTGACCAATGAGCTTGCAGCTTCTTCCACCACCTTGTGCAAAGTCCTCCATCCTGAGACTTGTTCATTCTGTTTTGGGGCAGAAATGGAACTGGCCATGAACCTTGTGCTGGCTGGGTCTCAGGCCTGGTTCTCTGGGGGTGGGGGTGATCTCTAGCCACACATGTGGTGTGTTCAGTCCAGGACCCCTTCATCCAGACTCCTCCCTTCTCTTCAGCTGTTTCTTTCCTGTCTTTCCCAGCACTCCAGGCCCTGAGCATTCTATGCCTGGTAGAATTCATTCTAGACTCATAGCTCACTCCCTCTGGAATTAGGAGGTGCCCCAGAAATAGTCACCTGGGCTCTCTCAGGACCTAATACAGTACACACACAGTCACTTGGGCTCTCCCAAGGCCTAATACAGTAAGCATCCCCAAATGACTGGAAACTGAATGAGAACCATGTTCCAGTCTAGTGTGCCTGTACTAGAGCGGACTCTACTTCTCCATGGAGAGAAAGGGATAGTTTTCAGATCAAATTAGCAATGGGTAAGGTGAGAGTTGAGTTCTTTCTAGTGGGATGGTTTAGTTAGTATTCTCTAAGGACAGGAGAACCCAGAGCTAGTGGGGTGCCTGTGTGTAACATGTTACCTTGGAGAAGGACAGTGTAACTTCCTGGGGAGGTGGAAACAGTGTACTGAGTGAGTTGAAACCCTTGAAACTATTTTCCCATTTTCTCTGTGTGGTAGAAGCAGTATCTCCACATCCCCACTTTTGCCTCACCTACTCAGAGAAAACTGACAAATAGAAATGGAAGACCCAGATGGGAATAGGCCAGACTCCACAGAGTGAGTGAAAGCACAAGGTATCATTTGGGATCGGGACTGCCAACTGGAAAACAAAAAATGTCTCCTCCTTTGCTACACAAAGCATTGTGATCAGCACTCAGGGAAAACCATGAGCTAGCAGTTTGCAACAAAGCTGGAAGGCAGCTGAGATGTTGAGCTGGAGGATCGTGTTCCATAGGGGCAACACCCCTCCTCAGGTCAGGCTGGCACTTGGGGCAGCTATTTCAGGCTGGAAGGGATTAAGATTGGAGCATGACGAATGAGCATATTCACACACACACACACACACACACACACACACACACACACACCCCAACCACTCACTTTCCTCTTCCATATGGGCTCCTAAGGTCTGCCTCTTCCATTGACTAAGCCTCTGGTCCTAGTCCTTAGGAAGACAAGAGTCTTTTTCTTAAATGAGCTCAGGCAAGACACCACCCATCCTGCCTCAGGGAGACAGTGACAAGGGCCGGATTGGAGGATGATGCATAGCAAGTCCCATTCACCTTTGCCCCTTATACCCAGACTGTATGCAAGCTCATGCTCATCTAAGTGCTAATTCCTCCAAGCTGACCACTTCCCCTTACCCCCCTCTGGCCTGAAAAGTTACAGGTCACACCCTCAGGATGCTCAGCATGCCACAGAAGTCCCAGGCCTTGGCAGAGGTGATTGGAGCACACCACCTTCAGCCCTCTGACCACTTTGGAAAAGCAGAACTGTATGTCAGAGAGAAGCCCACCCTCAGGAGGGAGAGACAGACAGATCATCAGCATCCTTCATAGGCTGCTGGGGAGTCACAGAGCTAAGAGGAGCTTCCTTAGTAGGCTGCTAAGCCCAGCACCTCAGGGTTGTGCTCACTTCCTACCTCTTCTCCCCTCTTCCAAATTCTTGCTTCCCAGCAATTCATTTCTTTATTCTGTTCATGCTCTTCATCCCACTATGCCTGCCATTCCTCTTCCTGCTGTCCTTCAACGTCAGCCTAACATTTATTGCCTTTGCCTCTGTCAGTTCTCTCCGTCTCTTTCTCTTTACTGCTCCTTTCTGACAATACTTTGGCCTCTTCCTGCCTCCCCCCAGAATGATTCGAACCTTCTCTGTTTGTCTTTCCTTCCCCTTTCCTTAGTTCTTTTTTCCTCCTCTTCTTCCTTCTCCCTTTCTGCATCCCACAGCATTACTTCCTTCAACCAATGCCTATTGGCTCCTGATCACACCGAAGGCATCATGGCCACAGCTGGCATCATAAGGCAACAATATGGAAGGAATGAGTCTATTTCAAGAGAATATTAGCAAGCAGAAGCATGCGTAGCTGTTTTTAGATCTGTAATAAAGTGATTTGGTGATTTCAAATATATAAAATGCTGTGTCAATGCAAACAACATGTGCTTTCTAGGAGAGGAAAGTGAGATATGAGATATGCAATTTCTCATCTAACATCACATGTGGCATTTGCTGCATTAATGGTAGGCTATCAGCTAGCTGCAAGAAGGAAAAGACTGTCATAGGGAGTTGGAGAGACCCCCACAGGACTGCAGCCTCACCACCACCTCTGAGAAAAGGCCTTAGAAAACAGGGATTCAGTATGGAGGATGTTCCCTCAGCAGACAGGTATGGGAAAATGGTTGTGGTACCTAGAGCAATGTGGCTCAGGAATGGACACTGAGGCTAGACCTATGAGGTCTTGAATGTCAGGCTGGCAGCTGTGAAAGCCCTGGTGGTAGTCGGGCTCTGTAGATTACACAGCCTTCAGGAAGACAGATCCAGCCGCAGCAGCAGCAGCAGAAGTGTAAGGGAGCACTGGTGTGGAGCAGGACTGACAGACGGCCAGGAAGACAGGCAGAAAGGAGGTGGTGGCTATCAGAGGAAATGAGGGGGGCAATCTGAGTTATACCAGCTAGGAATAGCTCACTGTGTATCTTTCCTCCTCTGTCTTTGGGTGTCTTTGTTTGACCCAACAGCCTGAGTTTCTCTTTCTCTGGGGTCTGAAGCCTTTTCTGCAAAGGCAATCCCAGGGCCATTGTCACTGGAGATCAGAGGCACCGAGTCTGGGCATGCCCCAGAGATCTGGCTCTTACAGTCGGAGGCTCTACCACCTGGATCCTATGGAGCCCATGTTTGCTTTCCCCACAAACCCCACTTCCCCGCAACTGCAAATGCCTGCTTCCTCCAGGCCAGCTTGTCAACCTCAGACAGACCTCCAACCCTGAGGGGCCACTGTGGCTGCTGTGCCTCTAGCCCCTCCTTTCTTGCCTCTCCACCCTGCTACCTTGGTACACCCCCAACTCCAGAGCTCAAGGTAGAGTCAGAGGGCCCAGGAGGGGAAATCCAGGGCCTCTCCAAGGACCTGATTATTTCCAAAGACTTGTGCTAATTTTCTGATATGATCCTCACATCTCTGTGAGGCACTAAATCCTCATTACTTTTCCTGACCGATGCATTCTAATTAGATCAACACTTAAAAAAAATTCACAATAGCCACAGGATGGCTTTCCATCTCATTAACTCCTCACTTATTATTTTCATGAAAATTACTGATAAAAATGTGCATCTCCATTTGGTGAGGCCTCGCAGCCTCCTCAGCTCCTATCTTACATCTCTCCCGTCACCGGGGCTGCGCGGCGTCACCATGGTAACCCACAATAATAGAAACTAATAAATTACAAACGAGATGCTCGTTGAGCAATTATTGTCCTCTTTTATGCAAGTTTCTTGCTAATTTCGATCATAAGGGAAAGTACAATAAGACTCTGAAGGAATGAGTCTATTTCAAGAGAATATTAGCAAGCAGAAGCCAAGGCTGCTGTTTTTAGATCTATAATAAAGTGATTTGGTGATTTTAAGCAATACCAGGAGGAAATAAACTTCTTGCCCCATGTCCTATTTCATTCTTAGTATCAAGTCCTAGAGAGATCCCAGTGAAGTAAACCTGGTGCAATACTGAGTGTACCTGTGGAGGTGGGGGGGGGTGTCACAATGTATAAAGTGTGTCCCTCCCTTTCCCCCTGCCAGCCAGAGTCATTACATACCCAAAATGAAAGCGGCACAGCCTCTCAGGTAGCCTTTGCAGTAGCTCCCATCACTCACCCTTAGAATGTTAACCTGCATCCCAACCCCTGTCTAAGGAGAAGGGCTACCTTGGGCCTCCCAGGGGCATCTGTGTGAATGCTTTCTGGACTTCAGCAACTCAGTGAAAGGGGAAGGAAGTTGTGAGTCTACAATCTACGCAGATGCCAGCAAGTGTGGTGTACAGGAAAAGTCAGGTAGCTTTCTGAGTTTGTAGACTTGGAGAACACATTCTGCCCTATCAAGAAGTGCCCGTTCATTCTTCCCTACAATGTCGAATAAGCAGAATCTCCTTGGAGGAAGGTGGCAGGGGGAATCTCAGAAGGGAGTTGGCTGAGGTGTCTTTTACAGCAGCCCTGCACCTTAGTGGGGCAGAGGTAGCAGGTAAACAGTTAGAGGATGAGTGAGGAGAAGCAGTCCCATGGAATTTGTCTTTATCTAGTAGGTGGGCAGAATTTGCCTGGAGGATCAGTTTCCCAGGGAGGCTTCTTCCAGGAGTGCCGAGAGCCACATCATGCCCTTCGGAGGGTAATGTTTGCCAGGAGGTCTACCTATATCATCCCCAGCTGCCAGATAAGCAAGTGTCTTTTCTCCTTTATGGACCAGGGTCTACCCACTTCTTGGTTAATCTTGTAGTAGGGATCCAGGAATTTCTTTGGACACTGGCTCCCTTAGATGTGGTCATTTAGGACGTGCTCAGACCCTGGCAGGTGGGAGTCTATGTAAAACAAAACAAAGCAAACAAAAAAGGGGGTATCTAAGGTAGCAGGTCGTAGGATCAAGGGTTTGAGGCCAGCCTAGGTTACATGCTAAGACCCTGTCACAAACAACAATCAAATAAAAAGTAAGAGTCTGTGCTGTTGGATGGAGAGAAGAGGGCCTCCTTGTAAAAGGATCTGATGATTCAAACTGCTTTGCCCAGGTCATTGGGGTCCTCCACCCCTGGCTGAGAAGCTAAGGCCCATCCCTGTGCATTACCTGTGAGTGAAGGTTTATGGAGGGCTGGTTGGGGGAGTAGGGACCCCCGAGGTCGTTCCTGAGCAGGTTATCACTGTGCATCTTGGTTTTGAGGCAGGTGATGTATCGGTTGCAAAAGTCCTTGCAGAGTTCATTGACTTTCTCCAACTCTAGCAGGTGGATCCTCAGGACCTGGATTGCCTTCACCATCTGGGGAGAGGAGGAGCTGTAAGCCCAGGTATCTGCATCACATCTCCTACCTGTCAAGCCCCCAGCCCCGGGCTCAGCAGAGGACTGATGCCTTGCTGTGGCTCCTGTTTCCCATCCACAAGGGTTAAACTCGCTCCATATGATCTGTTGATTATTTCGCTTGCTTTTAGCCCACTGCTACCACAGCTGTTCTGGAGGCAGCTGTTGTCTTCTGAGAACAGCACTGACCTTAGCAATGGAAGTCTAGATTCAAGCTCCAGGTTTGCCACAGATAGTCTGTGTGGCTTTTGACAATTTGCTTAAACTCTCTATGCCCCCTTAGTGTCTAATAAGTGGGGATACTATACCCTCCCCAACAACTTTACACATTCACCAAGGGATCATGGGGGAGGACCATGGCACACTATAAAGCATGAAGCACTAGGCAAAAACAAAGAAGACAGAGGTCTGAGTTTCTTGGAAAGGCCCCAGAGGTCAGACAATGTCTATTCTTAAGTTTATATTCTGTGTGCTTCATGTGATATGAGCTGCCTTACTCTGATGATACCTGCTGACGGACTGAATAATCCAGCATGACTTAGCTGGGTACTGGGTACCAACTGCCTGCTTTCTGTGCCCTCTGGGTTTCTGCACAAGGGCCTCTTCAAATGGACATCCCTGATCCTAACATGGCTGGAAGCTACTTTGAATTTGAAGCTTTCTTCTCTGTTGTCATTATTGTTTCTATTGGGGTTTGTTTAATTTATTTTATTTCATTAGTTTTTAAGACAGGGTTTCATGTAGCCCAGGCTAGTCTCTAACTCATTATATAGCTAAGGATGACCTTGAACTCATAATCCTTCTGCATCTATCTCCCAAACACAAGGATTACAGGCATGTACCTCCAAACTCAGCCATTGCTCTAACTGTCATAAAAGGAAAATATGTGGAAGGTATGGAAAGCACAGGATGAAAAAGACAACTGTTTTTATCCAGTTACCCTAAAAGAAAAGTTTCAGTTTCCCTCTCATTTATTTACATGTGTGCATAGGTGCTATGGTGCTCATGTGGAGGTCAGAGGACAACGGTGGGAGTCAGGTCTTTCCTTCCATTATGTGGGTCCACAAGATTGAACCCTAGGTTGTCATGCTTGGCAGCAGGTAAGCCATCTTGCTGGCCTACATGCATGTATTTTAACCAGTCTCCAATAAACTTTTACATACAATTTTGCTTTCTGGTTTTCCCTTAGCTCATCAAATATGCTTTTCTAAGTGCCAGAATTGTTTTCTCTATCTCTCTTCTGGACTGTGAGCTGTGAGAAGGCAGGGATGACGTCTAATTGGCTCACAGCATTATCTTATTTACATAGAATAAATATTGAACGGATGAGAATTATTTTCAATTGTCACATATGAGCCCATATGTGTGCTTTATTTAACTAGTTCTCTGTTGCTGGGTATTTATAATACATTCAAATTTCTAGTTTTATTTAGAAAAAAGTTACACAATGAGGCTAGATGACAATGTGGATCTAACTCAATGGTAGAACACTTGCCTAAGCACTCATTAGGCCTTGGCTTGATCTGCACACACACACACACACACACACACACACACACACACACACATGCACAAATGCACAATAGAGACTATTTTCTAAATATGTAGCTCTGTCTTCCATTTCTGCATTATTTCCTCAGTATGAATTTCCAAGAATGACAGAAGAAAAATATACATACATTGCTATGGATCATGACAAATACCCAAATTGCTTTCCAACAGGGGCTTGTTCAAACGGTGCTAGGATAACCAGACATCCATAAACAAGCAAACAAAAACCCTAACCTTATTTTAAACTCTACATCTAATACAAAGATTAATTCAAATGGAGCTCGGAACTAAATACAAGACAAAAAAACTAACACTTTTAGAAAAAAGAAAATGGAGTCAGATGTTATGGCTCATGCTTTTAATCCCACCACTCAGAGACAGAGGCAGATAGATCACTGAGTTCGAGGCCAGTCTGGTATGCAGAGCAAGTTCCAGGACAGTCACAGCTACACGGAAAAGCCCTGACTCAAAAAGCAGAAAGAACAAAGAAGAAAAAGAGAAAACAGAAAATCTTGGCATGCGGGATTTAGCAAAGAAGTCTTAGACTCGACACCAAAACCACAATCAAGAAATGGAAAATCACTTGCTTGCAAAAATTAAAAATGTTTGTTCTTAAAGAGAACCTGCCAAGCATGGTGATGTATGCTTTTAATCCCAGCACTCTGGAGGCAGAGGCAGGAAGATCTCTGTGAGATCCAGACCAGCCTGATCTACATAAGGAATTCTGGGATAGCCAGGGTTACATAGAGAAACCCTGTCTAAAAACAAACAAAAAAACCCAACAACAACAACTAAAAAACAAAACAAACAAAACAAAAACTCAACAACAAAAAGACCCTGTGAAGACGATGAAAAGACTATGAACTGGGAGAGAATATTTACAGCCACATATCTAAGAAAGGACTTGCACCTAGAATATGTAAAGAAGTCTTAAAACTAAATGGCAAAATAACAAGCAACCCAATTAGAACAAGGGCAAAAGGCAGGATCAGATGTTCTGCTGAAGAGGATATACAGATGGCAAACAAGCACATGGAAAGATGTTCGACGTCGTTAGCCATTAGGGAAATGCCAATTGAAGCCACAGTGAGGTATCTCCGCACACATATGCATGCTTACAGTTAGAAACCGATGACATGGCCAGAACCGGACACAAGATCACTTGTGCATTGCTGGTGGCAATGTGAGACAGTGTAGTCACTGCAAACAGTAACTGCAAATAGTGTGGCAATGGCATGCAAAGTAAGCATGTCTGCTTCATGTTGTGAATGTCTTTAATCCTAGTTGAGAGACAGAGACAGACAGATATCTGTGAGTTCAAGGCCAACCTGGGTTGTCTTGTGAGTTTTAGGCCATCTAGGGCTACATAGTGAGAAACCTGCCCCCAAACCAAAACCAAAACCAAAACCAAACAAAGCAAAGCAAAACATCCAAACGAAGCATGTACTTATCATATGACCCAGCAGCTTGTGGGCATTTAGGCATTTATTCCAGAGAAATAAAAATGTACACTCTCTCTCTCTCTCTCTCTCTCTCTCTCTCTCTCTCTCTCTCTCTCTCTCTCTCTCTCTCTCACACACACACACACACACACACACACACACACACATACATGAACAGCTGTTGAAGCTGGCTTTATATCAAGTTGCCTCAAACTGGAAACAGATGAATGGATGAAGTAACTATGGTACATCCATGTCATAGGCTACAACTTGGCAATAAAAAGGAATGAGCTATTAATACACCCAACAACTTGGATGTGTCACAGGGGATTATGCTATGAGAGAAAAACCAGTCTTAAAGGGATATATACTAATAGCACAGTGACATTTGTAGGACATCCTTAAAATGACAAAACCATACAGACAGAATAGACAAGCCATTGGTGGGACAGAATAGAGGAAAGAGAGAAAAATTGTTCTGTATCTTGACTGTAATATGTCTACATGAATCTGAATGTAACAAATTCACATAGAACTTAGCACACATGTATATACATATAAGTGGGTGTGTGTAAAACTGACAAAATCTGAATATGGTTGGTGTGTTATTCCTGCTTGTGAAACTGAGCTCTGATTATGTAAGAAGAGGATCAGGATCTCTCACATTCATGCTTACAATTTCATGTAAGTTTACAATTATATTAAAATAAAAGAAAAACATGAAGGTGGAGTTACTGCCATATCCTCTTATGTTCACATGTATAATGTGTGGGGGATTCTAATGCCAGCCTCCTAGTTTTTGGTAGCATTGTGATGCCTGGGAATAAACTCAGGAAATACAAACATGAAACAAGGGCTGAGGTGATGGATAGCTCAGTTGGTAAAGCACTTGTCACAAGGCCACAAGCATGAGCTTGATTGCCAGGTCAGTTTTAAAAACACAAAGAAGAAACTGTCTCCCTGGGAACTTTCACTATGATGAGTAAGGACTGAGCTCTGACCTCAACTAATTCAGGGTTTCTGGGGTAAAACTGGAATTGAGGGTCACAGACTGAAGCTTTACAAATAGCTCTGTTACAAGGTCTCATCCTACAAATGCCAGCTCCATGAGGCAGAGACTGGGGAGTGGTGATACCAGTATAAGTAGTTTGGACTAAAAGGAACTTGGGAAAGACATGTTCTTGTCTACATTTTCTGCTTGGCTTCTGCCTAGAAGGCCTTGTCTTATGTCTATTAGAATAATCAGCATATAATAAGATGCACAGCACACTTGTGGATGGATTGATGACAACAATGAAACATTCTTACTGTATGTCTGCCATAAGTCCGTTCTATGCTCTGTCTTATTTATTCTAGACAACAACCTTCATAGGCAAGTATTTTTACTGCCCACATTTTATAGTTGAAGAAAATGAAGTCCATAGATAGTTTTTCCATCCCAAGGTCACACAGCTGGTAAGCAATATGAAGCCTCATGGCCTTATCCCTGAGACCAAATTGTTTTACCCTTCTCTGGTCTCTCGGGAGCTACGCATGTTGAAAACGATGGTAGTATAAAGGGTGTATGGTTTGGGAGTAAGTGGAGGCCTGCAAGGTGAGGGGACTGTGCAAATACACCAGGACCCATGGCTGCAGCCTCTCTTCTAGGCCATCCCTGCCATTGGGAGCTGACCTCATTGTCTCTATGTTCTTTCAATGTGCTGATTAAGAAGTTCTTCCTCACACAGGACTCAAATCTCTTTTGCCTTACTGTAAAGGGCTTGCTCAGCCTTCTGAAGAACCAAGGACATCTAGTCCCTTTATTTAATATTATCTGTGCACTGGACAAGTCATCTGACTTGAATAAATTGCTCAACTGTTTTTGTCAAGACAAACCCAATCCTAATAGTATCCCTTTTCTCTTTCCTTTCTTGCCTCTCCCTTCCCATCCTTCCTTCCTTTTTCCTTTCCTTCTTTTTTCTTTTCATCTTTCATCTCTCATTAACAAGACTATCCTATCCTGCTTAACTTTTGGAGGAGGGAGTACAGAGTATAGAACCATGGCTTCTGACATGCAAGGTAAATGATCTATCACAGCTGTGCCCAGCCATATTCTGCATTTAAAAATCATCATTTTATTTAAGAATGGTCTCATGAACGAATACACACTTGCACATGCTTGTACAAATTTATACAAACATCACACTCCCCAAAACATGCACCTCTGTTCATTCAAGTATATAACCAATATGTATCTATTATGCAAAAATGGAAAAACTCCAGAGAAGTGAAACAAAGTAAAAAGCAAAAATTTATCTATATACCCAGAATGCTTAGCCCACATGTAGTACACGCATAGTGTGCCTTAACTAGTTTTGGTGTGCAGGGGCCAAAAGCAGTCATATCCTGGGGTCTGATAAAGCACAGATGAAGGATTACTCTTTTATGGGCTAATAGAATTGGTTTAAAGATTTAAGAAGGCAGAGTAAATCATAATGGTACTCTGAGGCAATGAATATGTAGGACCTCTTCAATATTAGAGAAATAGATGAGCAGCACTGCACACGAGGGTGGGGGCACTGTGTGCAAGGCAGAAACCTATGGAGTTAGTGCCATGCAAACTGGATGTGAGCCCAGGCCCACTGCTTGCTCTTTTAGTGTCAGGGGACAGGTTCAAGGTTTACTCTGACCCTTAATCTCCTCAGTTGTAAAATAGAGACAAGGGATGTTTCTAACTCACAAGATTTCCTTGGGGCCAGCAGGTAAAATGTGAACATGCTCTGTAAATCACAAAGAACCAAGGACTTTTTTTTTCTTCTGGTTTTGTGGACAGGGTCTCAAGTAGCCCAAGGTGGCCTGGAATTCACTATGTAGCCAAGGATGACCTTGAACTTCTGATTCTCCTGCCTTTATTTCCCCAGTGCCCAAATACATACTGAAAACAAAACAAAACATAGCCTTCTTTGAATAATTTCTCATACTCCATTAGCTTTCCTATGGATACCCTATGTTTGACTGGTGGAAAAAGAATTCTTGGGCTTCCCTCTATATCGGCAGCGAATAAAGCATTCTTCATCCCATATCTCTAACTTTTGTTGTTTTTGCCTCTAAGTGAGAATAAAATGCCGACTCATTAACCAATTCTTTTCTAAATGGTTTGGGTCATGGATATTTACTCCAAATCCTTCAGCGCATTAACAATGAAATTTTATTTCTTAAAACAGATTTGACTTATTTTTGATTATTTGCATATGTGTGTGTCAGTGTGAGGGTTTGAACAAGTGAGTGCAGGTGCCAACAGAGACCAAAAGAGGATACTGGATGCCCTGGAACTGGAATTACAGGTGCCTATGAGCTGTATAATGTGGGTGCTGGGAACTGAACTTCAGCCCTCTAGAAGAGCAGTGAGTGCTCTTAACTGCTGAGCCATCTCTCCAGCTGGAATGCCACTTAATTTAATACCACCACTATGTGTGATGAATGTGTCCTTAACTCCAGTTTCCCAGGATTTACTCTGTCAGCTTCTCTCTCCCCTTTCCATTTCAAAATTCTGCCTTCTTCAAAGATGGTCCCTTCAAACAGCAAATCAAGATGCAACCCCATTTTGTCATATGCCAGCATTTTCATGTGTACCACAGTCCCAGGAAAGTACCCAAGACCAGGACAACCTCTTTCCTACAAGGCTGCATGCTGTGATGTCCTGAATTTAGTATTTGTTACCTGGGTGTTTAAGAGAAATGGCTTAAGCTTCATGCAACTTAGGTTAATAATAATATCCACACTTTAAAATTGTTGTGAATATTGAGTAACATGTTTGCAAATGTTACTGCCATGTATCACAGGTGTTTAATAAATGTCAAGTCCTTGTCCTGATGGCCCCCAACGGCCACACAAATCTTCAAGTTCTTTTCTAAATGGCTGCCTCTCTTGCGGGTCTTGGCCTCTTCATTTTACGATAGTGACTCCTTGTCTCTCAAAACATTTGTATACACAGCAGTTTACAATTTGCAAAAGGCTTCTCTCTCCATTATCTTATTTGAGCCTCTTCACCCCAGGGATACAGGCAAGATTATCCATCACTCCGCTAGAGATAAGGGAACAGAGGCTGGGAGATGAGATAGCTTGTTGCCTTCCTTGCCTTGGGGGCAAGCTCCTTCCACTTTCTCCTTCTGCAAATTGGGAAGGTGGGTGCTCATGTGGGGAAGAAGAAGTTTATAAACACACATTCCTAAATCATGAGCTGACATTTCCTGTGAGTCACTGAAAGCCAAAGCTAAATGCTAAAGCAGAATTTCTCGCAACTGGGGCAGCTTGGCTTGGCCCATTGGGAGTGCAGGGTCACTAGGATGAAAAGGGAAACATGGATGAAAGGGGAATGCCAGGGGCTGGAGGACTGCCAGACAAATGGATGTTTTATGGAAGCTATCATGAATGGTAAGTAAATGGCATCAGAATTTGGAGAGGCAGTGAGGGGCCAGAGGGAACAGCCTGGGTTTCTCAAGTTAGAGGAACTTTCTTCAAGCCCAATCATGTAACTAACTTCTTGGCTATAGGACACTTGGTCCTCAGTTTCTTTCTCTACTAAATGGGGATAATAACAGCTCTCTGTCAGGCTTGTATGAGAATCTGAAGAACAAAGTGGGGAACTCAAGGAGATGGTTTTGGAGACGGAGAGGTTTCTGTCTTCCTACTTGGAGGACTTGTACAATTCTAAATTGCTGTACCTTAGTTACCTCAGCTGTAAAATAAGATAACAGTGACGTGCTGGTCTCAGGGTGGAGCTCAGTGGAAGAGTGCTCGCCTAGTACATGCAAGGTTCTGCATTTGACCTCCAGCACCACAAGAATAAATAAAAAGTGACTCTGTTGTACTGAGCAATGAATGACATGTGGCTAGAAAAAAAATAAAAACAACAACAAAAAACACCCCCAAACCAAACTAAAGCAGGGCCTGACTACTTTCCTAGAAATTTGTCAGAAGACATTAGCACTCTCTCACTCTCCCCCTCCATGTGTGTGTGACTGTGTGTGTGATGTTTGCTTATCTGTTTGTCTCTGTGTGTGATGTATGTGAATCTGTGTATGTGTGTGCCTGTGTATGTGTGTGTGTGTGTGTGTGTGTGTATGTGTGTGTCTGTGTATGTGTGTGTTTGTGTGTGTCTGTGTGTATCTGTATGTGTGTCTCTGTGTGTATATGCGTGTGTGTCTGTGTGTGTTACAGTGGAGCTGTATTTCATGGTTCAGTTCTCTTTTCTGTTTTATCCATGTTTGCAGGACCCTGTGTGTTATTTCATTTCTTCAAATGAGGACTATGGGGCCTGGAGATGGCTCAGTTGGTCAGTTGGTAAAGTGCTTGCTGGACAAGCATGAGGGCCTGAGTTCTATTCCCAGAACTCACATAGAAATGATGGATGTGGTGGCCCACACAGGTAATCCCAGTTCTGGGGGGGTCAGAGACAGGAGGGCCCCTGGGACTTCCCAGATATCCAGTGAGACAGAATTGGTGAGCTCCAGGCCCTACAAGTAAGAAAGACTTAAACACACACACATACACACACACACACACACACACACACACACACACACACACACACAGAGAGAGAGAGAGAGAGAGAGAGAGAGAGAGAGAGAGAGGAATGTTCTGAGGATTAAGCCAACTGCCTCCAGCAAAATGGGCATAATATTGTTAATATTAATATTAAGCTTTGTGGGTTTGGAATGAAGATTACATAAGATAATAGATGCAAATAATTTAGGATAGCACCTGGTACCTGTAAGTGCTCTATAAATGTTAATTATTACTATCGTTGATATTCTTATTTCCTTTCCTTTCCCTGGTGTCTGAGGTTTGCAGGTCCCTTCTAGGCAGAGTGCCTGGACTGAAGGCTGGTGAGTAACTCTCAGATCAGGTCTGGATGAGGTCTCTCTGGGCCTACAGCTCTGGGCTGGCTCCTTCATGTGGCTCTTCACTCCTAACTCCGGCCTCCAGGCCTGCCTCTTCAGAGTGGGCTCAGGGGCCTGGGAGGCCCATTTTGGAACTGGCTTTGCGGTCAGGCAGCCATAATCTGTCCCTGGAGCCACACCAGAGTCTCATTAAAACGTGCCCCATAAATGTTAAAAAATTTACACATAAAAAAATTCCATGCATGAAACTGAAACCGTACGTTTTACAGCCTTAGTTTGAAATCTTGCATAATATATAAAACCTTGGCCTTGCACAGGGGGCCCGTAAATCAGGTTTTATAAAACAAAAAGCTTTTACCTTTCAAAGGGGTTTGGGGAACTTGCAAATTTTACAAACTTTACCAAGTGCCAGTCAGAGGCTGCTGGGCCCAAGGAGGGGATCTCGGCTCTGGAGGCCAGGCAAGAAAGAAGCCTGGTGTAGTAATTATAGTAGATCCCAGAGGGCTCACCGGGGATTCCAGATTAAGCACTTGGGGGTGGAAAGCTACCCCTATGGCATAGAAATGGAATAAGGTCCTAGTGCGGGCTCCAGGTAGAGACATTATTGGTGTCATTCTCTTATTTGCGAATGAGGGCTTCATTGACGAAAGGGAGGGGCGGAGTGGCAATGGGAGGAGCACAAAATTAGGAGTCAAAGGTCAGGGCTCTGCTCCGTGGATGTGAGGATCGCTGTGTAGAAAACGCCATGGGAGAGAACTCCTAAGGTTGGATTTTTAAAACCCAAGTTTTTTGTAATTACATTTTCCTCCCAGTAGAGGCGCTGTGGAGCGGCAGCCTTACAAGAGTTCCCTCCCTCACAATTCTGTGACTGGGATCCTTTCAGATATTTGGGGCAGCTCTGGGAGAGCTGACTCAGCTGTTTCCATGGAGATTTGTCTGGAAAAGCGGCTCTGGGAGACTGTGAGGAGCACCGGAGGGTGAGACAGGCAAAGAGCTCGGAGGAGGGAAGGAAGAACAGTTAGGGGCTGTCCAAGAGGTGGGAGAAAGCAGGGGAGGGTCAGGGAGAGGCTGGGGGAGGGTGTTGGAAGAGGACCTTCCGAGGGGCAAAGATTTGGGGGACCCAAGTGCCCTCCTGACAATCCCATCTATGAAAGTCAATATTCAAGGGCAAAGGAAAGCTGCCCTCACACACACATATATAAAAAATAAATCTCTCAATTATCTCAGCTCATTTGCTTGGGGTCCCTCATTTTATGTCCCTGCTCGGCTGCGCAGTATATCTGTCCGAAGAAAGAGTTACAGTCCGTTGGGCTACGTGTGCGGGGTTGTAAAAAATACAGATGCCAAATTAACTGGCTGTGGCACTCGGCAGCTGATTGAGCTGGTAATAACGGGATCTGACCTTTTTCTAATTTCTAATTATGTGCATCTCGGCTGTGCAGGCGACATGATTCTTGTCCTAATGATGGCTCCTGTGATTGGCCTCTGCATCTCCTCCTTTTGACACTGGGCTAGGAACCAGTGGCAAAGGGCACTGCTGGATTCCCCTACCCCATCCCAAAAGCTGCAGGATCCAGACCACACCATGTCTTTGACAACCAGGAGGTAAGGTTGGGGATCTGAAATGCTACCACAGTAAGATTAATTTTCAGATGCAAAGCATTTTTAAAGGCCGAGTCTATGAGCCTTAATTTATTAGATAGGTGCAGTTGGTTGTATAGATGAGGGAACTGTGCTTCAAAGAAGTGTACCAGGGCCCTGTCTCAAGTCGACCCTGACTTTTACAAAGAGCTGTCTCCTGGCTCCATAGCTGCCAGGCTGGATTCTGAGGAGTTCCTTTCCAAACTGGAATCTTCTGACTCTGGCTAGCTGAAGAGCAGGGCACTCTTGCCCTCACAGCTAGAAGACCTGCTCAATGGAAGCTTTCCTAGGGATCTAAGAGGCTGCAGCCAGGGTTCAAGGCCTGTTAGGGTAGAGGGAGGTCAGGGATGAGCAGAGGTAGTTTTGGGGTTTGCAGTGCCTCCTCTAATATTCCTGGCAGCCAGTAGGTACTTCTTCCATGTCTGGGGTCTGCTCCCATTCTTAAATCGTCATGACACCATAAAGTTCCAGGCTAGGCAGTGTTTTCCTGGTAGCTGTCTCAGACTCTACAAACCACTGTTCTGACCACTGAAACAACATTGTGAAAAATTCACGGCCCTGGGTAATACCAGAGTCATTCATCTGGTCTGTGTATGTACTAAATATGTGTGTATGTGTCCACATGTGTACTCATGCATATGTGTGTTTGTGTGCCTGTGAGAACATGTAGTTTTCCTTTCCTTTTGTAGCCACTTTTGCTTCCCTAATTAATTCTGCTCTCTTTTGGGGCGCAGATAATGGCTAAGCTCTGGGTAGAAGAGGTTGTCAGCATTACTACCAGTGTGTGTGTGTGTGTGTGTGTGTGTGTGTGTGTGTGTGTGTATGAGCATGCGCCCGCGTCTTGAAACAGATCTGCAGTTTTCAAATTCACTGGGCAGTTCACACACTGAAAAAGAAAATCAGGTCCTGCCAGGCGGTGGTGTTTCACACCTTTAATCCCAAGCACTTGGGAGGCAGAGCCAGGCAGATCTCTCTGAATTGAAGGCCGGAATAGGTCTGTTACACAGAGAAAACCTGTCTTGAAAAACCCAAGACAACCAACAACCAACCAACCAACCAACCAACCAATCAAAACCAAAAGCAAACAAAACATGAGATCCTGTTGAATCTCCTGGCAGGACCAGGTCTTTCCCAGTATGGACCGCTTGAACATATATATCTCTTACCTTCCCATATTTGCCTCCTTTGCCACAGCCACCAGTTCTCCGTGAAAACTTGAAATAGCTACCTTTGGCGTTCTAGCTGCTAGTTCCCCTTTTCCAATTGTTTGAAGTGTAAGGCATCGGGCAGCCAGACACTGGTGCCACATAGGTAGAGGTGGAGGAAGCTTTGGCAGCAAAGCCTGCTGCTGGAATCTTGGTTTAAAATGCTCAGAACAGGACTGGAGAGAAGGCTCAGCCGTTAAAGGCTAGGCTCACAACCAAAAACATAAAATGCTCGGAATTGGTTCTCAACCATGAAATAGACAGACACAGTGCCAGTTCCATAGTGGGCACTCGAAACTTTTTGTTGAACTAGCGAATGAAAGGAGGACTTTTAGGATATTTGGGATGGGATCACGGGGCTGGAAGACTTCAACCAGGATGTAGGGTAAAAGATCTTTACCAGATTGTCCAGTTCCGGGTCATCGCTGAAGAAGGGTTTGTGTTCCTGCTCCTGCTGGTGGACAAAGTTCTCGATGTCCACATCAAAGCTGGCGGAGGTGATGCACTCAGAGCCCTGGGTGGCCTGTTCACATTTCTCAAACAGCAGCGTCAGGAGCGGGAAAAGAGGGTGCCTGCGGGGACATCAAGAGCTCACACATGCGCACAGAGACCACACCAGGCTGCTGCTGGGACTGTGAAGCCCCGAGGCTCCCTTTCCAGCAGTTCCATCACTTCCTTTCCCAGGGTCCAACTCCGTGAGAATGTCCCCAGTCCCCAGGGTCTGCCAAGGCGGCAGCATTTTGTTCTCTGGCATGGAGGGCCCACTCCTGGGGTCTCAGAGGGCTCCTACCTTTCCCTTTTGGTCAGATAAACTGCATGGAAAGGTTATAGCTCTTCAAGGGTGTTGGTGTCGGTTTCAGACTCGGCATGAATCCAGGAAGGAAATGTGGCAACTAGTTAGAGAATTCTTGGGTGTGAATGTTAGCATTAGGTGACATGCAAGCTAAGATTCATGGGACCATTTATGTTAAATACTTCGTCTTGCATTTGTCCATTATAGAAACACACAACACATGTGTGTGCTCGGGTACATGCACACATGCTCGCAAGTGCGCCCCCACACACATACACTGAAGCCAGGTGAGGGCAACAGATGTGTATAAAGAGTTGTATGTTTTCGAGTGTACACAGGGTAAAATATATGAGCCCCCAAACTCATCCACATATGCCCATGTCTGTTGGCAGACTCAATTTGCGTCAAAATACCCCAGATGCATTCGTAAAATCTCCCTACACTTCCATCACCAAATCCTTAGCACGGCTGTAATTAAATGGCTATTTGCATCCTTATATGTTTTTCTCCAGGACTGTCTCTGTGTAAATGATTGTCGAATCCAAGAATCTTGCCGTGTATACTCACAGAAGGCACTTAATAAATAGCTGGTAACCGAAACAATGAATAAATTGTGTGGTGTGTGTGTTTCTAAGATATGTCTATCTGAGCATAAACGTTTAATCAAATGGGTCTGTGGGTCTTAGTGTAGAGATCACCATCTCCTAGACATTTTCCTGACTTCCCACTGTCTCCATCTCTCTCTCCCAAATCTCTGAGTTTTCATTTCATTATCTGCCTACTTACCTAGACTGTAGCCAGGAATCAGACCTCTCCATTCACTCCAGAATGTGGCAGAGGTATGTGAATCCTCACAGACATTGTTGAACACAGCCATTGTATGTTTGTATGTTCATTTGCATATGTAACCACAAATCACACTTATTTCTGCAGCATATACTCCCATGGGTGCCTAGGTTGTTGACTCTGGGATGGAGAGAGCCCCGATCCCTTCCCCCGTTCTTCAAAGAAAGCATCCACACATCCTGCCTGAGACCACAACATCTACTTCTTTATTTTCTAGGCAGCACTGTTTCCTGGGGAAAGGAAGAGGAGGAATGTGTGCTGCCCGCTGGTTCTCTGCCACAGGAGTGGCCTGGCTAGCACTTTCCAACAGAACTTTCTGCAGGGATGCAAACGTTCTTCAGTTTGCACCATCTAACACAGGAACCACTAGCCATGTGAGACCAATGAACACTTGAAATATGGCCAGTGCAACTAAGATGTTGAATCTTTAATTTTATTGAATTTTAATTAATTCAAATTTAAATAGTCACATGTGGCTAATGGCCACCATATTGGAGAACAGTAAGTCCTGAGAAGGAAAATAGACACTACTCCCCAAGTGGATGCACTGAGAGCAGAACCAAGCATCTATCCAGCACAGTATATTCAGTATCACTGCGTGGGCTGGGGCAAGCCCTGATGTTTGTCCCACCCCAAAATCCCAGACAGGGGCACTTAGCCTTATGAAATCACACTCACCCAGCCTAAGTTTTCCCACTTAAGTGTAGGAGTGGTGGGAGGATAAAGGGAGATAAATTCCCACTTCAGATGACCGGCTGATCCTTGTTCAGAGAGCTGATGCATAAACTCCTGGGCCCCCAGGCTGTGTACTGGGCTTAGAGTATGCAAGAAAGAGGGCCAGTATTTAAGGTTTGCCCTTGTGCATCCCAGAACTGCCAGAAGCTCTGTTGTACCCAGTAAGGAGTTGACAGGGAAAAACAATGGGTGAATTTAGCTACCCAGCTGAAGACAAAGAGAACATCGGGTGAAGGGGTTAAACTCCAGTATAAGTCTTCATTTGCAGCCTCCAATACTGCAGCATATTATAGTCTAATCTAACCTGATCCCAGTTTAATGCAAGATTCTCCTGGCCCTGAGTGGAATACCAAAGAAAGCCTCGGTGGCTGTAATTTAAGCAGAGCCCTGCAGTGGTTTAGCTGAGGGCCATGAAAGGCAAATTCCAGACGGTGTTATGAATTATTGCGCCTTATGAACCTTCCTACTCTCAACAGATGCCTGCTGCCATTTAAACAGCCACTAGATCAATTAGGAATGAAAGGCACAAATCGACTCTGTACAAGGGCACTAAATTACCAGGAACTAATAATCCGAAGCATCGTGCCAGGTGGTGGGGGTGCAGCCCATGCCCCAACCCACATCAGCCATGCGGTCACTGCATATTCTTTCCTCACCGGCTGGAGGGAGGGTCGAGAGCTACCAAATAGAGGTGTGTGAGCAAGTGAGTGTGTGTGTCTATGCACATGTGTGGACTGGAGTTGAGTGCAGGCTTTCCGTAGAGCAAGGGTTTGTCCTATGTCACCATGTGTGTTTCACTGTGTGTGCATGTGATTTTGTGTCCATTCAGTACATATGTACATAGGGCTGTGTACATGCAACCGGGGGCCTGACTTTGAATGCTGTGAGTGGAGTGTATGCCTTACCTGTATGTAATGTGTGTGAAGAGCTGTGTTTTCGGTGTACACAGCATGAGTGACATATGGGTGGGTGGGTGGAGCCTGCCAGGATTCAGTGCTCTAGCTACAAGCTCCTTTGCTCCTGCTCTTGCCTCTGCAGGGAGCAGCAAGCAGCTTTCCTTAGAATGGTCAGGGAGGGCCTCTCTGAGGAGGTGACATTTAAGTTAAGCCTGGAATGATGAGGGGGCAACCATGCAAAGAGCTGAGGGAGAGGTGTTTCCTTCCTGCAGGGAGAAGGAAAGCAAGGCATTCTGAGGTGGGTGATGCAGCCGAGTGTGATAGTGCGACAGGGGGGGCAGAAAGGAGAGGAAATGATGTGGCTAACAGAGCAGCAGGTTGGGAGGTACTGAGTAGGCCCAAGACAGAGCCACAGAGCCAGGCTTGCAGGGATGGGGTAGGGCAGAGTGCAGTGGTGTCAAACATAATGAGGAACTACATGTCCTCTTCTACAGAGCCACTGTACGGGTCTGTACTACAGACCTTCCACTTGCAGGCGTCAGGTCTCCCTAGAAAGGACATGGGAAGCATATCTGGGGCTCTTTTGTTTCATTTGGGAGTATTTTCTTTCCTTCTTCCATTACATCTATCTATCTATCTATCTATCTATCTATCTATCTATCTATCTATCTGTCTGTCTGGGGTATACACATGCTACACTACACATACGGAGGTCAGAGGACAACTTGCAGGAGCTGACTCTATCTACTGTGTGGAACCCTGGGGATTGAACTCAGGTTGCCAGGCTTGGCAGTAAATGCCTTAACTCATTGGCATCTTGCTGGGCCACATTTTGGAGGTATTTTCCATGCTTTTTATGTTGGTTAAGGTCCATGGTATTGTCCTGGCCTCCTGCTCCCCACCTGAGCTGAGCAGGGCAGTTGAGTAGCACTGTCAGCACCCCAAACCTCCCTTCTCTTATCCCACCAGGCTCCTGTGACCGCCTCATCCCACGACACAGGGCCCTATCCTCAGGAACCATGCCAAGCCAATGGGGCTACCCGTGGATCCATGTGCTCTCTTTCTAGGTCACTCAGTGAACTAGTCCCCTATGTCCATGGGGATGGCTAAGTTTACATTGCCTCCAAGACAGGTCCAAGTAACCATTGATCCTGATGGGTTCCAGGGCTGCAGCCATGGCTTTAGGCTTCCCTAAGGCTGAACTGCTGTCCCCAGAGCAGTTACAGATGAACCACCCTTCCCTTCCACATTTGTCCATCATGTGCCTGCCTAAGCTTTGATCTGTATTTTCTAAGCTACTCTTCCTGATCCCTGCTGTATAAGCAGAGGAGAAGCCACAGCCCCCATTGGGTACCACTGAGTAGACCTCTCCAGCAGCTTCTGCTTCAAGACTGGGGACAGTTTAAATATGGAAGGGTCTAGGGGAGCTGACATATAAGCAACCAGGGATGGAAATAGCCCTGGGGATGGATGGGGAAAGAATATATATATATATATATATATATATATATATATATATATATCCTTGGTTTCTAGTATGTCCAGTTAGAATATTTATTTTTTAGTGCTGGAGATCAAACTTAGGATCTCGTGCATAGCAGGCAAATGCTTTACTACTGAGCTACACACCCAGTTCAAAAAACACAGGTTTTAAGGGAGTCCCTCTTCCTACTGTCCAGGTCTGTTTGGCTGAGCACCAATATCCTCCAGAAGCTTGAAGCAGGAGTGTGGGAACTCAGTCCCCAGGGCCCAGAAGATGAACGAGATATGAGAGATGGCCATTAGACTTTATTTCCAAAGAGCAGAGGACATTTGACCTCCATAGGAGCTCACCATCTCCCCCCCAATCCCTTCCCAACTCTGCTCCCCACAGGCCACCTCCCTCCTGACCGCCCCCTCCACCCCAATCTCTCTTAAGCCGTTCAAAATTTGGAGGAAATAAATCTCACTGCACTAATTCAGTGAGAGTTTGAGCCTCGTCAGTGCAGAACAAATAAAAGGAGTGAACTGGCATGACATTTTACTGCAGAAGAGAGGTCGTTTCCAGCCACTAATAAAAAGGATTTGACACAGACTAATAAAGAGAAATGAATTTCTCTAATGGCCTAATTTAGCACATTCAGCACTGCACCTCTGCCTGGGTGCTGGGAGCACGGACAGAGGCAGGAGGGTGGGAGAGACAAGGCTGGTCTCTGGGAGAGGGGAAGAAGGGATGATCTCAAATAACATTTTATTATTTCTTTTCTCTGTTCCGAGCCCCCGGCCCCACCCCCACCCTCATCACCTCTCCCCAGGAGCATCTGAATTAAAATCAGCCCAAGGTATGCAGTTCCTGTTAACGATCCAAAGAAATAAAGAAGCCCTCTCCATAGAATTGCAGCCTTGTGCTAGCTTAAGAAGGTGATTAAACCGGATGTGTTGATTTCTACAGGGGTTCAAGTCATCGTTTGGTTTAATTACTTCTGACACTTCTGCCTTTGTGTTTTCTACATCACCCAAATATGCTGGTCAAGAGTGCCCAGTTCGGGGCTAGGTGGGTGGGACTGCTCTCCCCAGGGAAAACAGATAGATCAGACATGGATGGCTTGCTGGCTGGCTGAAGCCCTTTGCAGAAGTTCCCATCACTCCCCTCAGCTGAAAAGGCAAAGACCCCTAGGATCTAGATAGTTCCTCCACCAAGAGCAAAACTCTTTTGCAGGGTCAGAAGTTGCTTACCCTACCTCCCTGAGGCTTCTGGGAGCCAGTGAGAATCCACAAAGCCTTTTTCATGCCCCCCTCCCACTTCCAGACAGGTTCTTAGTAAAGAATGGGGCAGATAAGTTTTCTTAAAGTTTTTGAAGACCTGCAACTTTTTGGGCAGTCTCTCACAGTCTAATCTGACTTGAAGTTCCCCCTCTGTGGCTACAGCACACATCTCATTATGAAAAGGACGCAAGGAAAGACAGTTGGGTCCTTTCTCATTTCCCTTTCTTCCTCCTTAGACAACTTGGCTGTGTTTTTCTTTTGTTTTTAATTTAAATTTTTCCCACTTAGTGGTAGAATAGAAACAGAGAAACAGTGGGGAAGGACGAAAGCAGCTTCAGAGAGGCTGGGATTCAAAAATGAAGAACAACAGTGTCAGAATAGACACACAGTCAGAAACAGGCCCCTGCAGATTGGGAGGAGCTTAGGGATGGTCCCAGGCCTTCGGACACTGTCCTTGCTTTCTGGGTGATAAATCCTGTGATTCAAAGTCAAGCCTCTGTCCCTTCTTTCCGTGTGACCTTGGCCAGGCTACAGACTTCAATTATGGGCCCAGCCAAGTATGTGGCCACCTGACTAGGCTGTCCACCGCCTCCTGGCCCCTATGGTCCCTCTCCGAGCCTCCAGACTCTCTCAGTACCCACCCCCACCCCACCAGAATCATCCTGATGAGATATGGGCAGAAGGAGCCCAGGCTCAGTGCTCATACTTCGTAGAGCTCTAGGTTCCTTCCAAAGGGGAGAGTTAGGAGAGCCCTTCCCAGATGGGAAAGGGTGATGACCAGAGGGTGGGGTGGATGATATGTGATAGAGATTTCTGGGTGGACACAATCTAGAAGGCCAAAGTCACAGACAGGGTCAGCCTGCTCCAGAAGACACTAATCTTTTGGCCAGAGGCTGGCTGGGGTGGGACACTAAGGGTGGAGCTGGCAAGAGCTACTGCTAACCCTTATTGACAAGCATGGCTGCCAAAGGCCTGCCTTCCTGGAAACTCTATCCAGGGGCTGGCATTGTGATGTTTTATTGTTAGTATCCCAGTCCAGAGAACGCTGGGGTCACAGAGACAGTATCCCAGAAGGCACTGCTCTAGGCTCTGGCTCCACACTGGCCCCCAGGGACTCCTCTCATCAGGGCTTCCCACCTCTGAATTCCTATATTCCTTTCTAATGGCTGGCGGAACCCAACTCCACACACCAGCTCTTCTGTGAAGACACTTGATGGGCCTCTCTGACAGCTGTGTTGTCTAGTCCTCTCATGGTCATCACAGGAAACTCTTGGGTTTCTCTCATGACTTCACTCACAATTCGGAGTGGGAAGCAGGGGAATTTGGAACAAATACAGACTTGGGAGACAGACAGTGGCATAATGTTTTGGGCATGCTACCAAATGTCTCTGAGCCTCAGTTTCCACTTATAAATAAGGGATGATATCTTCCATGCATAATTAAATGAAGAGACACAGATAGACTTTGGCATTGAATAAGCTATCAATGAATATTCGTTTTATCCCCTCCAGAGGTGTGTGGAGTCCTTTATGCAAAGCAGCAATAATACCATCCACTTTAATACATTTATTTTCCCTTGTCTGCTGACTCATCTGGCTGGAAAATGAGCCCATGTGCTAATTTCAACAGAGGCTCAGAAAGAGAGGGGAGAGAGATGGCGAGACATTTTCAGTATTCGAGACCAACTAACTTCGTTCCTTCCTTCGTTCCTTCCTTCTTCCATTTCGTCCTTCCTCTTTTGAATGCACACATGGAGGTCAACTTCCTGTCAGTCTTCACTTTAATCTTGGAGACACAATCTTTTGCTGAGTCTACTGTTCATTGTTTCAGCTAGGCTGGCTGGCCAGCAGGCCCCAGAGATCTGCCTATCACTCCACCCCAACCCAGTGCTGCTTCTACAGTCATGTGTTGCTACATCCTACTTTCACATGGAAAGTTGAGTAGCTGAACTCGGGTTTTCATGCATCAGCATCAAGCACTTTACCCTACCGAGCCATCTCTCCAGCCCAATACCATGCTTTTAATGTCTATGAGCTCATAATAATTTTCTGATGCATCCTTATAAGCAGGTCATGTTTCAGGGACACTGTTTTCTGCTGTCTCTCTAATGGCAGTCACAGTAGCTTCTTAGCAGTGATGTCTTCTGCTCTCTATGCTGCCTTTGAGTTATTGAGTCAGGGTTTTGCCATGAATCCCAGGCTGATTTTGAATTTGCGATGGAGCTCAGGCTGGCTTCAAACTCCTGCAACCTTCCCGTCTCAGTCTCCTGAGTGCTGGGCTTAAAGTCATGAGCCACCAGGCCCAGACAAACCTTCATTTTCTTTTAATCAAAAAAGTACTGCCAGGAAGAATTCCTTTTCTCTACGATACTGATTTCATTCTACTAACCATAGCTGCTGCACATGAAACCCATCTTCCTTACTACAAGGTGAAAGCCTACTGTCTGTGACCGGACAACTTCCTAAATTCCCAGTGAATGTTGAAACAGAGAGTAGTACTAGCAGAGGATCAGTACAGCTCCGAGCACTGATGAATGGAAGACTCGGATGAGGCAAGCGGTAACTACAGAGATGAGGTTTCTGAGACAGGAGTCCCAAGTTCTTTCTGGCTTAGAATTTGTTGCTACTGGGCAAGCCTGAGTCAGAGTTAGCCATCTGACAGCTTGTGGACACGGTTGCTGCAAAAGGACCTGCTTCTGCTGGGGTATGTGTGTGTGGAGGGGTGGAAGGTCTTGGGATGGAGTGTGAAAAAAGGTGCATGTTCAGCCTCTACTTCCCCCCATTTCAAAAGCACCAGATGGAGAGAACAGAGCGGGGTGGGAGAACAAGCCAGAAGCCCCTGGTTGGGTGTATTTTTACTTCAGGTGTGACGTTGAAAGCATGCAGGATTATTTTTAGTCCTGCCCAGTGGGCGGTATGTTCGCCTGGGTTGCCTTGGAGAGGACTTCTTCTTGTTACTAAATTGGAGCTGCATCTGTTAGGGTTCCTGGGCTGCAACCCAGCTCTCTTCCCCCAGGTGGGTGGATGGTGAGTGTGGGAAACAGGCTGGCCACATCCCTCCATCTATATGTACATTTGTCTACATGCATGCCTGTGCACACACACACACACACACACACACAGAGAGAGAGAGAGAGAGAGAGAGAGAGAGAGAGAGAGAGAGAGGGAGAGGAGAGGGAGAGGGGAGAGGGAGGGACGGAGGGAGGGAGGGAGAGAGAGAGAGAGAGAGAGAGAGAGAGAGAGAGAGAGAGCCTGGCACATCAAAAACAAAATCAATATGAAGTCTCAACAATGTGGATATTAACTCTATAGTCTACAAGAGCAAAAATCGAAAAAAAAAATATAGCATAGGACTTTTGCCTAGCCCCTTCGTGAAAAGCAGAGGTAACAGGCACTGGAAAAGAATCGGCTTTTCCTGAAATTAGGCAGCTAATGAAAGGCAGTCAGATCTTCTATCCCAGTCACCACAAATCCAGCCAGCTCACAAACAGGTCATATTATAGCAGGAGAGGACTGGGTTAGAGGAGGGAAAGGGAGCTCTACCCACTTTACCTTAGTCACTGGCAGGGACTGAACACATATCCACATGTATTTAGTGGCACACATTGAATTATAAAGAGCTCTTATAATACACTTACTGCAATCCACCCCTGTGCTCTTTACACACCCATTCTACTGCTTAGCAAACTAGCAGTAGAATTATTTCATCAAACTAATAAGTGATTTGAAACTTAAACCTGGATATTCAAACCCCAAATGCTGAACTCCCATGTGGTAATTTTGATTTTTTTATATTTATTTATTTATTTATCTATCTATTCGTGGGTGGGTGCACATGCAGAGTCAAAGAACAGCTTGCAGGGGTTGTTCTCTCCTTCTACCTTGTGGGTTCTGAGGATTGAACTCAAGTCATCAGGCTTGGCAGCAAGCACCTGTACCCACTGGGCCATCTCACTGGCCCCCATATGCTAATTTTGAATCACTTCATTCCTTTTTTTCTTTATTCCACCATCCTTGAATGTTATGTATCTTGGGTTCAGAAACCAAGCTGTCCTTGTAATCTTAAGCATTGAGACTTCTGCCAAGACAAGAAATCTCTGCTTTATTGGGTAGGTTTCCAGAAATGCATCCTCTGCTAGGTACACCTCTCTGTGTGGGGACAAGGCTTCAGCATTTACAGAACCTGTTTTTCTCATTGGATGTCTACTCTATAGAGTTGAATGGCCTTTCAGAAGAGGTAGACTAAAGCCTTGTTCTGTGGTTTTTTTTTTTTTTTTCACATAATCATGAAATGGATCAGCTCCTAACAAACGCAGAGTGCCACTGGTTAAGGTAGGAGGGGGCTGGGTTAGCTGGACCCTGGTAAGAAGCCATTGGAGATAGAAGCCCAAAGGCCCCAGTATGCTCTTCTCTTACTCTACTCTGCCTCATTTGCACTATCAGGAAGACCCAGTACTGGCTACTTTCCCTTTTGTAAAAAGGGACAATGGAGTATGCATCCTAGTTGTAGCCACTGGTCCCTGAGGTCTCTGTGAACCGAGCAGAGCATGACTTTCTGAGGATAAGTCTTCGGGCTTCTGGATTCCTGGCTCTCTTATCAGAAAGTTACATCTTGGTGGGGATATGGGCATGGTCTGTGAACAATTGAGTGATGGAGGCACAGAATTTACCGTCTCTGGGCGCACTGCTCCAGAACATGTCAGCAGCAGCCCACTAGCCTGCCAGTAACCTGGGCAGAAGCTGAGCTTGGGCAGAGAGCCTTCAAAAGCCAGTGGGGAGAGATAGAATGGGCTTTCCTTGGAACCAGAGACACTAGCATGGTGTCACTTCCCAGATAATGTGTTCAGAAGACTGGATCCCCTAATGACAGCCACTAGCTAAGATTTTCCTTCCCATGCCAGTAAATCCAGCTGCTTCAGAGAACAGGGAATGGTCACTAAAGTTTCTAGCCCATAAAGCCTACCCAAGAGCCTAGCCTGCAACATCTGTCCCTTGTACCTAGTACTTTAGAGGCCTTGGCCTAGAGCTCTGATCCCAATTTCTTCCTTGGAATGGCTCCATTCCTCTCATGCCATTCTCAGGCAACCTTATCCAACACATTCCATACATGACCAAGCATAGTGCCAGTGAAGACAGAGAGTTAACCCCTAGGGTCACTTAGTAGTGGCCAGAACACTCTTTGGTCACAGGGTGGACAAATTCCCTCAGCGTCGCATCATTAGGAAGTAGCAGTTCCCAGGGTCCGGGCCAGGAAGCTACTGAAGAGGATAGTCACAACAAGATCCCTGCCCCCTTGTCCAGCCTATCATAGGGACACTGACTTCCTAGCATCTCCCAGTCCAGCCCCTGGAAGGGCAGCTTCAATGCCATTCTCTTGGGATTTGTCCCCCTTGGGAAAAGCAGTGTGACTCTCCCAAGCAGGACAGATGCTAAGCCAGATACTTGGATGCATTTTGGAGCCCTAACCGTGGTGCTGAGTTTATACTTCATCTACTTTCTATGTCCATTCTCCTCCGTCCTAGCACATTCCTCCTTTGTAATGCCTTCAGGAGTCAGTACAATGCTTTACAGCACACTAAATAAATGCTTAGTCAAATAGCATTCTGAGAATCAATTGATTAGGAGCCCCTCTCATCATCACAGTTCCTGCCCTTTACTTCCTAACCCTGCTGACCTGCTTGCTTTAATTTCCCAAAATGTTCAACTGAGCTGACACCTATAGAGAAAACTTGTCAGGTGTGCATATGTGGCGTGTGTGCACCTATGTGGGGAGTACACTTGCCCATGCCTAAGGCAGCCAGAGGTAGGTGTCAGGTGTCTTCTGCTTTCACCCCTCCTTAGTTTTTGACACAGGGTCTCTCATTGACCCTGGAGCTTAAGCTGGATGGCCAGTGAGTGCTCGGGATCCACTTGCCCAAGCACCTCCATCACTACGGTTACAAATGAACACCACCTTGCCCCCTCCCTCCCTCCCTCCCTCCCTCCCTCCCTCCCTCCCTCCCTCCTTCCCTCCCATCCTTCCTTTCTGATCCAAACTCAGGTCTCCATCCTTGAGCAGCAAGCTCTTTATTTTTGAGCCTTTCCCCAGCACCTGCCCCCACACAGGTTCTTTACTAAGCCTTGGCCTGTGCCAATTTAATCCTCATGGCAGCCCTGATGACAAGACAGTAGTACTTTCACTCCCATTTACAGATGAGGAAGCTGGGATGTAAAAGACTTAGTGCCCAGTTGTGGAGCCAGAGTGTGAAGCAGAAAATGGCCAAGGCTGTGCTTCTAACCCTGAGGCCTACATCACCGAATGCTTCAGACTGAGCAGGCCAAAGCCACACGAGTGGGGCTTGTGCTATGACCCTCCAGTCCACTGAACACACACTGCTCTCTGCACTGGGCATGACCTAATGTTATGTAACTTTACCCTGGCTATTAGTGTTTTCTTTTCTCCAGTTGAGAAAATGGAGGCTCTGAGAGATTAACTCACCGAAGGTGACAAAGTTAGTTATCACCACATCTATTTCTAGAACATTATTCTATTTCCCCTGCCTAGCACGGGGGTTGCTAGGCTGAATTTGCACCTCCAGCTAAAGGGACTGTCAGGATCAAGGCTCAGGATTCGGTGACCTTTAGAATGGTCTCATGGGAGTGATCTGCACACTACTCACTGTCCTGTTTCCTCCCTTCCCCTGCAAGGTGTGGATTTGAGAGAAACCCAGTCTGGATGCAACAGGAATGAGCATAATACACATAGAGCTTTAGGAATGCACCTTGCTGCACTGAGTGACAGCTGGACTTGGCACGAGATCTCAGGGGGTAGTGCACACCTGGGTGGAGGCTCCCAGCTAATTGGCTCATGGGATCTGGGACTGATTGGAAGATTCACATGTGCAGTATGCAAAAGCCAAGAGTCTAAGATAGGAGAAAAAAAAGAGGAGATGAAAAGAGGGGTTTAAGCAGGTTCCGGAGTTCGCTAACCGGTAAGCCTGCAAAGGCTCTTGGACAAGGGTGGATACTGAGATTGGGCTTGCACAAGCAGACAGAAAAGCGCTGTGTGGAACCCCCCAAAGGAGAAAACTCTGTCTTGGGGTTCCGTTGGAGCACCCTGGTGCTTACACACTGACACAGCACTCACTCCACCCTTGGCGTTAAGTCATTAAAGATAGAACATTTCAAATTGAGATTCCAGCGTGAGACCCGAGAGGACAGAACCAAGTTAGGATCAGGGCCATTGAAGGCCACTCCAGAGAATCTGCACGTAGGATTGATTATCTCCTTCCCCCCATTTGTAAATAGAGACTGTGTTATTGTGACCTGGCTCCTTGTATGGGGATTGTAGTCATGCTGGCAAGACTGAGTCCTGTGTATCTCTTTCCAACTCTTCAGTAGCCGTTTTGAGTGGGTCATGGAAGGAGCATTTACACCACAGAAACTGGCAAATGCTGCAAATCATGCTCCTAGATCCCCCTGCCCGCAGCCAATTGCTGGCACATCAACCTAGGGCCATGGATTACAGGGTACTGTCTAAACTACTTAATTAGTTCCCTCAACAAGCATTTTAGCACCCTCTTTGCCTAAACTGCTTGTGTAAGGTGCTGGGGACAGAGCAATGAACAACAGACAGGAACCCAACTCTGTCCTCATGGAGTTAACAGTCTAGCAAGAGGAGGACACAGACATGTTAATCCAGATGTTAATCCAACTAAGTTCATTGTAATGGCACAAAGGAATAGGGGGTAGACAAGAGGAGTCACCTTCCCCGACCCTGCAGCTGGCTGACCCTGTAGTGCTTTTTCATGGGGAAGTAAAGCACAACTGTTACAGCATTTTCTGGCTATTCGGGCCCCCAGCCCACTTTTCCTTATGAAAGGTAACTTCGGCACTGCCAGCGGGTTACAGCTCTCAGAGAGGTTCTTGCAGCCATGGGAGAGACAGCCAACACCTTAGCTGAGCATGCTCAGCAAAGTGGCCCTCCTCCCCCACTCGCACCTGGCCAGCCCAGCTCCCTGCCACTCTTCTGCTCCCCAGGACATCACGGTTTCCATGGGAACCCACACACTTCAAAGGGGAACGAAGGAGACTGGAGGGGAGGCGGGGGGAGTGAAAGCTGGATTAACCTCACCCTCTTGGCCCCGTCTCTGCTCTGCCTCCTAATCCCCCGTCTCAAACTGCAGCTGACACCTGACCACCGTTCAGCAGCATGGCAGGTGGGGTGCTGCAGCCCAAGTTACACTTGAACTTCTCGGAAGGAAACATCAGTGGAGTTGAGGTGGGGGCTGTGAAAACTGAGGGCCATCCAAACCTAAAAGCTCCTTCTCCACAGGCCTCCCCTCTTCCGATTGCTTCTCATCATTGCTCGTGGGCCACAAACACAATTACCCGGGATGTGCATCCAATCATGGGATCTGCTTGGATTAGACTGAAATCATTAATCTGAGCTGGAGCTCCTGGTTGCCTTGCTGATTAGCCCAGATGATGCTCTGGTATGATCCAATTAAAGACAAGTTCTGCTCACCCCCTCCCCCAGCTTCCAGATCAGAAGGGAACCAATACATTTCATTAACACATCCTTATACACAAATAAAACCTTGGGGGCACTGGCAGGCTCTCTCCCCTTTGTCATACTGCCCCTCTGCCTGTCAGCAGGGGCTGTAGGGGGGCAGCCTCCCCATCTTCCTCCATCTATAGTCCTGGAAGAGGCCACAGGGAAGACTTCCAAAAAAGTGGTGCTGGGCACTGATCTGAATGGAAAGGGTCTTGTTATATTTATTGACATAAGATGTGGACTCCCTGATGTGCTTTGGAACAACCAAACTGCCCGGGGCAGGCAAATCTAATTAAAATTACCGACCCTACAGGAGGCTGGGCATCTAAGCAATGGTTGCAGACAGGGCTGCTGGTACTAGTGAGAGAGGTGTGAATGTAGGAGACAACTCTGAATGTAGGAGACTGGAGAGCTGAGGAGTTGAGCAATGGTATAGGTGTTAGCCTCAACCTATCTATCTGTAGGAGCCTGAGCCAAGTTTGCCTAGGAATGCCTTTACTGGGTCAGATGGCTGCAGCCTACCTTAAGCAAATGCTAAGGGCTTTTGTTGGGTGTTGGGTTAGCCCCAGAGAAGAAAAAGGGTGGGCAGGAAGAAGTGTTAATTGAAGGAAGATCTGGGCCATACTTCAAGTGACATGGTGGACAGGTCTGGAGGAGCAGTGGGTTGCCTCTCCTGCAGCTTGGCTTGGGTGCAGCATGAGCCTGGAATCATGAGAAGGACTTGGAGTCCATGGATGTGATGGTCTTGTGAAGTACAACTCTGCTTTATGCCAGCCATGGTGCCAGGTGCTTACCTGGGCTGCCTCATTAACTCTTATTAAATATGCTGCTTGAGTCTATCATGAACCTAAAGCTCAGTGAGAGGTAGGAGCAAGCCTGGGTTTCCAGAAACTTCCTATGCCTAACAGAGACCATGATTGGATGCACAAAGGTAATTGTGTGTGTGGCCTAGGGCAACTGGGAGAATGGAAGGGAGATGGGGGGGAGCTTTATGCTTGAACTAAGCACAGTCTTCTCAGAGCCTCCCACCTTAGCCACTCTGGCTAAGAGCACCTACTTTTTAAAATTTTATTATTTTCTGTTTTTCCTGTACCACAAAGCCAGAAGGCGGCATTGGACCCCCCGGAACTGGAGTTACAGACTATTGTGAGCTGCCATGTGGGTGCTGGGAATCAATCTGAGTCTTCTGGAAAAGCAGCCAGAGCTTTTAACCCCTGAGCCATCTCTCCAGCCTGTCTTAATCAGAGGCACTCTCAATGGTACACGATCACCACACACCCCATCCCTATGGATCTGCAAACATGCCCAGGATTAGCCTCTAATGTGCATAGGATCACCCAAGACCATGTGAATTTTAGGTGTTCAATCCTGAAGTTTGGGTGGTCCCTGAGACACTGCCTTTCATTTTCTTTCTTTCTTTCTTTCTTTCTTTCTTTCTTTCTTTCTTTCTTTCTTTCTGTCTTTCTGTCTTTCTGTCTTTCTGTCTTTCTGTCTTTCTGTCTTCCTTCCTTCCTTCCTTTCTTCTTTCCTTCCCTTCCTCCCTTCCTGCCTCCCTCCTTCCCTCCCTCCCTTCCCCTCTCCCTCCTTCCCTCCCTCCCTTCCCCTCTCCCTCCTTTCCTTCCTTTTTCAAGACAGGGTTTCTCTGTAGCTTTTAGAGCCTGTCCTGTAACTCACTCTGTAGACCAGGATGGCCTTGAACTCACAGAGATCTGCCTGCCTCTGCCTCCTGAGTGCTGGGATTAAAGGACTTCCTTCCTTCCTTCCTTCCTTCCTTCCTTCCTTCCTTCCTTCCTTCCTTCCTTCCTTCCAGTTTGGTTTTGTTTTCCAAGGGTTTCTCTGTAAGTTTGGAGACTGTCCTGGAACTCCCTTTGAAGACCAGACTAGCCTCGAACTCAGAGATCTGCTTGCCTCTGCCTCCCGAGTGGTGGGATTAAAGGTGTGTGCCACCAACGCCAGGCTGAGACACTGCCTTTCTAATCAGCCCCCATATAATGTGACGCTGCAGGCCCATGGACCACATTTGGAATATTGATCTAAATAGAGCACTATGAGCATAAGCAGGCCATCAGGTCACTGGGTAGGTTTCAGAGGTCACTTACTTCCTCTTTGTTTTGAACTGCCTCTCACCAAGGCACACACCTACAAGAGTTACCCAGGCTCATATACAGACAGCTGTGAAATCTCTCTTTTCACCTGCAGCTGCTCTGGCCACTGACTGATCTGGACCCTAGAATACAGCAAGTTCTGTTTAGCTTGAAAGGGCTATCCTGTGTGTTTCTCCACCCAGTGGAGTTTCTTGCTCAGCCAATCAGACCAGTCACAAACATTGCCTCCCCAAGGAAATCTGCCCAGTTGCTCTGAGTACACAGTGGTACCTTCTTATTTGCATATCTATTGGGTCCTGGGGTGACAAGCATTTGTGTTTACCTTCCTACCTCACCCAGGTTCCCAGGAGTCTAACAAAGTGCCTGCAATAATTAATAGTAAAGATTCTGTAGGAGAGTGTGAGAGTGTGAGGGAGGGAGAGAGGAAGGGAGGAAGGGAGGGAGAGAAGGAGGGAGGGAGGGAGGGAGGGAGGGAGGGAGGGAGGGAGGTTTGTTTTCCCTGAGAGTTACCAGTTACTGTGAACAGATCCCAGAATTCTCTGGGCAGAGCTCTGCATCCACAGGCAGTGGACCTGACTTGTGCATTGCACAAGGCAGGGACTAGGTACTGTTTTAATTTTCTTCAGGACCTAGGTGTTAGCATTAGAGGCAATCAGTTTATCTGAGTACCTAAAAATAATGCTGCTGATAATGATAATAACATCACTAATTCCCACCATTACCATAAAGGCATTGTCTTTGGGGTGTGGGGGAAGGAATCAATCTTCCTATTCATTTGTCCTCCTGTTTGCCTGTCTTGGGTGCATCATTCCTAGAGCTACTGGCATTAGCCTTGATATATACCCTGCCAGGGAACATTGCACTTGCTGGTGCATGGGAACATGCGAAATCGCAGAGGTGGATGTGAACCAGAGGCCAGCCTCAACACCAAGTGCAGACTCGGGCATCTTTTCTTTGTACTGTGGGATCCTCGTAAACAAATGACAATAAAAATCTCATTCAGGCCTGTTTTTAGATAACTGCACCTTCTTTCCCACACACCCTAGAACTAGAGTTCATTAAGGCAGATGGGTTAACCTGAGCTTTACCACCTTCTCATTCAGGATGCTGCCCTGGGTAAAGAGTACAAGCAGAATGAGATAGACGAGCTACTTGCTCTCAGCAAGCTCTCACTTTGGGCAAGTACCACGACCCATGCAGTCACACGCAACACCTATTGCAAGGCAGCATGGATCAGAGTGCAGCCCATGGAACAGCTGCATCAAGTTTACCTGGAATGCTGACAAAGACAATTCATAACTCTCTTCCCGTTGATCGACCAACTGATTCAACCTGTCTGAGCCTACAGCCCAGGACTGTATGTTTTAATAAACTCTCCCTGTTTGCATACACACAGCTTATTTACTACCAAGTTGTAGATGGTGCAACCAGATGACTGGTGAGCTTGTTAAAGTGTTGGCAATGAGAAACAGGCAAAGAGAGGGTTTGGTTGGCTGAACAGAGGGTTTCTGTTGTTCATTAAGGCCCATCTTCGCACTTGAGATGGGAAGGGAGTCTTCACGGCTGACACTGTCCAGCCTTTCATGTCTCTCACAAATACTTCCTGCAAGCTAAAATAAACCCACAGTGGCCAGCTTCGGGTAAGTGGAATCTGAATTGAGGGCTGCTTGGGCAAGCCGCTGCTGGTCATCATTGCTGATGAGCCTACCCTCTGATCTGCATTCTCATAGCTCAGCTAAGACTGACTGGAGAGTCCCCTACCTGTACACAGCTCGCTTGTCAGCCTCCAGCTGGGCCTGGGGATCAATGGGGGCACTGGGCACAGGTGTGCTGGCGGTAGCTGAGGGGGCTGAGATGTGGACAGCCTGGGCCTTGGCAGGAGCCTGGGTAGTTGCTGTCATCTGCAGAGAGAAGAAAGGAGGCAGATTAGATGGAGTGTGTGTGGGGGGAGTCTTCCTTGGTCTGTGCTGTATCTGGGAGACTATAGGCAAGAGAGCTGTGTGGATGTAATGTGTATCCTTATGCATGTGCTACAGTGGGCAGAAAAGCAATCTATCCATTTTCTTGAAATGAGTATGTTCTAGAAAAGAACTTAGTAACCAAGGAATGGATGCCCAACACACTTTGAAAACAGAAATTATTTCATTTTGCTGAGACAGGGTCTCTTGTAGTCCAGGCTGGCTTAAAACTTGATCTGCTGCTGAGGTGCATCGTGAGTGTGTAAGCTTCCTGTCTCCACTCCCAAATACTGGGATTACAGGTGTAGCTACCGTGTCTTGACCTAAGAAATAGTTCTGACTGCAAATGTTGCGATCTTTGCCCAGAAGTGAAAACAAACAAATGAAAATCCCCCCCAAATCACAATGCAATAAACTATTTAAATTATGTTTATGATAATAGTTTAAGAGCACTGACTGCTCTTCCAGAGGTCCTGAGTTCAATTCCCAGCAACCACATGGTGGCTCACAAGCATTACAACCGTTATGAGACCTGGTGCCCCTTTCTGGTGTGCAGATATACATGGAAGCAGAATGTTGTATACATAATAAATAAACTCTTTTAAAAATTATGTTTATGAGTCTTTTGCATTTTGAGCAGTTTTGTGTATGAGTGTATGTATGCATTTGTATCATGTGCATGTCTGATTCTCCTGAAGTTCAGAATATGGCAGTCGGTCCCCTGAAGCTGGGTTAAAGATGATTGTGAGCCACCATGTGGGAGCAGGAACTGATACTCTGCAAGAGTGCTATTAACCACTAAGCCACCTCTCCAGCTCCTGTTTATGAGTCTTTAGAATAGTAATGGGTTTGATTAGGTAACTTTAAAAAGCAGGGGAAAAGAGGCTGATTTATTTTTCATTTGGACAGTTTTATTTATTGCTTTTAATGCAAGCCAAGAGGTAACCCTTCTAGTAGTTTTGATGGCTGAATGAATGGCTCTCCAAATTTGGCTTATATGGCTACTTGAAGATAAAGTTTTTAACGGACAATGAACAGATGTCTGCTCTTGGTCATAGCAACCACTTTAGAGAAGTGGTTTTCATAGTATGTCATAGGGTTTTGAAGGTAACAATTTTACATCAATTCCTTTTAATATAATATATTGAATTTTCTGACTAAATTTCATTTAAAGAAATGGTCCAATATCTCCAAAATTTTTGAAAGCCATTATAATAGAATTTAATTCTTTTATATTATATTCTCTTAGCTAAATAGACCCCTAGAATGGTGATGTGCCAACACATCTGCATTATTCTTCTCCATCCACCTATCCCTGACACCATGATAACACTTATCACACTGTTCTTGGACAGAGCATACACCGTCCCTGGTGCTAATGCCTTATTTACCACCACTCAACTGACCATACTTAAATAAAAATGAGTGGGGTTTGACAAAAAACATTTGTCAGTAAAAAGAGTCAATGAATAAATAAATGAATATTCTAAATCAGGTATTTCACAGCTTGGGAGTTCATAATAGGATCTATGTCCCTGCTTTATAGAAGAAAAATATTTTGTGATTACAACACATTATTGCTAAATATATATGTCCAGGACATTGGCAGCTCTTTTTCCACTTACATCTCTGCTCAGGTGCCACCCTTTACAGAAGAATCTAGCCTCCCTCACCCCACAGGCCCCTGGCTTTATTCTTCCTGTATATTCCTCACCATGACCATAAGCTATATGAATATTGGATTATTTTCTCCTCACTTCTCTCTAGAACTCAAGGAGGGCTCCTAACAGTTGTATTCTGTCACTAAATATATGTTGAATCAATGGATTGATGAATGCAGAGGATAAATGAGACACTGTAAAAAAAAAATCTGTGCTTTACTACACTGTATCATTTTTTGTCAAAAAGAATCATCCCTACCACTATGGGATACGTGTGCAAACTCATTGCAGAGGAGGCTTGGTAGAGCACACAGTGCCTCAAAGCCAGCAGATATTGCTTGTCCCTTTATTAGCCTGTGACTTCAGACAAATCCCTTAAGTTGCCTAAGCTTCTGTTATCTCATCAGTATGCATTTAGGGTTGGTGGTCTTTAAAGAGGTGCTACATGAATGAAGAGTGAGGCAAATATTGTACTAGATTCCACGACGCAGACAGAAGACATACTCTGAAAACGGCAGTCCTCTTCACAGTGATCTGGGCTGGATCCTCTCATCCTCACCCACTAACAGGCATGTTTACAGGTGCTTCCAGAATCCCTGCCACATACTAGGCACTGTGCTACATTCTAGGCTCACAAAGAGCAGTGCCTGGCAGCATGGAGGATTTGGCAAGATCATTCATCTGGCAGATTAGGAAAATATAGTGTAATTCACCTGGGCAACGCATCTCCCACTGTATGTGGCCTGGTGAACAATACCTCACAGACCACAATTAAAGGATGGATGTCAGCATGAGGGAGGTTTCTAGGCAAAGGCCACATGCTTCTTTCTTTTGGTCATTTTTTTTTTAAACATTTTTCTTGGCCATCTGAGGAAATGTTCAACAAATTTGTGGATGATGAGAAACTTGGACCCAACAGGTCTTTACAGATTTGGACAATAGGGCAAACCTAATAAGATTATTTTTCATCTAATAAGTTAAAATTGAACATTTCTAAAAATAAAACACAATCAATAATGTAAGTGCAGAACAGGGGATACAGGGGCTGGCATCGATGCATTAGCTGATGGCTAGCTCGATATAGCCAAGGTGTAATGTGTCTGTGAGCAAAGAACAAGCAAATCCCAACATGAAGTAATGCTGCTATCTGAGGATGCACTAATGAAAGCCTAGCATACACAGAGCGAGGAGTTTAGGATCCGGTTCCTCTTCGGATTAAACAAGTACATGAAGGCACGTCCAGGGGACAGCAGTCCAGCATGGGGAAGGGATTCTGTAGCTTGTTGTGTGAAGACTATCCAAAGAAACCTAGAATGTGTAAGCATGGTTTGGTAAGCAGGGGAACAGGGAGACATGAGATTCCCCCATCAAATATCTGAATGAGGGGATTATAATGAAACATGAGAGCTGTAGAATGTACTCTAGTCATAAAGCAAGCACAACTACACTACAGCTCATCTGAGGGTAAAATGTCAATGCACTGGTACATTCTGCTGTGCCCACTAAGTCAACTGTCTGGTGTCCTTGAAGGAATCCACAGAGGCCTCTACTAAGTCGAGCCTCTAGAGCAGAGAAGGGTGAAGGAGGTACTCCTCTGCCCGACTGGGGAACGGTAGTGGAAGGCCCTGATGGGATAAAGATGAATGCTCAGAATAAAAATTAAATCAAAATCAGTCATTTGCAGATCTCCCGAGAGACCCTGAGAGGCTGTTAGAGGGTGGGAGAGACCAGAGCTGGTTTGAGAAGGAGGATGACTCAAATTTATGTGGCTCAGAGGGGCCAATTCAGCAAAATCTGCATTTCTTTCTGGTTTGGAGGATGAATGTTTATTTCCAAACAGGTTTCGTTTGCTAGCCATTTCCAAAGACCTGGAATTCAAGTGGGACCAGCCACTGTTTACAAGGTCAGAGACCCTACAGGGATATGGGGGTAATTTGAAATCTGCATTAGGTAGGGGCAGCAAAGTCTAAAGAGTGGGAGCAGGGGGAGAGTCTGGGTGAACCAGAGCAGGGCATGGCTGTTAAATGGCCCCATGGAACTGCCTGTGAAAACTGATGGTTGAACTTTTCGGGAATTTTGCAAGCTGGTTGACGTCTGGGTGCCTTGAAATTGGCCACGGTGGGAGCACTTACAGCAAGGAAATTGGTGAATGGTGCAAATCAGGGCTGAACCCTCCTCTCCAACCCTTGCCCCAAGAGCCAATTGTTAGATATTAACCAGCACACCACTAATTCCTGGGTACTCCCCAAGTGACTTCCTTCCATTCTCCTCAGTCTGGCATGGGAAGAAACTAGCCTTACACTCACAGCTGGTCTCAAAGGGCAACTCCAGACCCTGATGTTTCCTTTAAGGAAATTCTACCTGAGAGGCTCACTGTAGACCAGGTGGGGAATAGCACTAATGCAAACATGCAGCACTGTCCCTTTAAAGGCAGAGGCAGCTAGGGCACAGAGGAGGAGAAAGGGCAGACTTAGCCCTGAGAGCAGGCTAAGGGATCAGAAAAGACTCAGGCAAGTGAAGCAGCCTGAGTCAGGCCTAGGGTTGATGAGCCTCTACCGGTTCTTAGCCACATGTTTGGCACAAGTCTCCTGACATTATTCTGTTTCCTACTGCAGGGGAAATTCCTGCTAACAGACTTCGAGGAGTAGCTAAGAGAACAAGATCATGTCTAGTGGACAGGGCAAGAGGGTGTTGGCCCTGGGGAGGCCCCTCTATGTGATTCTTGCCTCCTCTCTTAGCTGTGGGTCCTTCTTGGATTGAAGACCCCAGGGCAAGCATCTGCCTGCTTCCCTTTCTGGGATGTGATAATCACCAAGCTTCCCTGGGTCCTCAAGATGGAACCAGCCAACCCAAATCCAAGAGCTCAAGCACCCCTGCCCCAATTATTCTCCTTCTCCTCTTCTTCTTCACCTCCTTCTTTCAGTATGTACATGGATGTTTTGCCTACATGTATGTTTGTATAGCACATGCAGATCTCCTGCAATTGCAGTTACAGACAGTTGTGAGCTGCCATGTAGGTTCTGGGAATTGAACCTAGCTCCTCTGGAAGAGCAACGAGTGTTCTTAGCCTCTGAGCCATCTCTTCAGCTCCCTTGTCCCAGTTCTTAAGTGATATTTCCTCTCTCCCTCCTATAAATGGGAAGGGTTGAGGCTCATGAATACACAAACAGATATACAACATCTAGAGATCCAACCACTCTGACAGTCTTGTCTTTATACCAGGATGAGTAGAAGAATTTTTGGGTGGATGTAAGAGAGTCCAGAAAGTGCCACTCTTCCTGCCCTCACTAGTACTTGTATGACACCTTTCATTAAGCACCCCCCTTCTCCAGTTGTAAGGGAGGAGCCGCCCATCAGAGTCTCCCTGAATAAGAAAAGTTTACAGCAGCCTTTCATGTGTCATTCTTCAGTCCATTTAACAGACAAGAAAACAGACATGCACGCAGCTGAAGAAACCTGGAGACCTTTGTTGCCTGTGTCTGTTACCCAACAGACCTCTCACACAGAATTTCAAGTCAATTTGCCCAACAATGATTGTGCTAAAAAACACTTCTAACAGGTAGAACCTAAGTAGAGAAATGTGGAGGGCTTATTAGCCCAAAGTGGCCTACTGCTGTGTTGATTTTTCTCTTGGAGGCCATAGAAGAACGGATCCTTGGGAGACTCTGAGCTAGAGGGAAAAGCTGATGGCTAGAGGCTTCAACCCTTAGCTCCAAATTGCAGTCAACTGCCAAAACCCACTAGGAATTCTGCTCTGATACTCACAGAGGTGGAAGCCCATAGCCTTGAGTAGAGAAATGGAGCAAACTCATCCTAGCATGCTAGAAAGGCACTGTGTACTAGGGAGAGCAGAGCTTTGAGCGTCACATAAAAGTGGTTTTGGCTGGGTGGTGGCACATGCCTTTAGTCCCAGCACTCGGAAGGCAGAGGCAGGTGGATCTCTGTAAGTTCAAGACCAGCCTGGTCTACAAGAGCTGGTTCCAGGACAGCCTCCAAAGACACAGAGAAACCCTGTCTCAAACAAACAAACAAACAAACAAACAAAAATTCAAAAAGGTTTTGAATCTCATCCTTGATTCTGACTGCTGAGCAGCTTTGCATCTGTAACTTTCCCTTCTGATGCTTTATCTGAGGAACAGTGATGTATCCTACCCCTCTCCCTGCTGAGAGGGCAGCTGTCCCTTTGATGGAGTTGTCCTAAATATATGCTTCTCTTATTGGTTAATGAATAAAACACTGATTGGCCAGGGAGGTAGATAAATGGGGCTAGGAGACAGGAGAATTCTGGGAAGTATAGGCAGAGAGCAATCATCATGTGAGCCCAGCAAGAGAGGACGAGAGTCAGGCGTTCTCTGGTAAGTTAGGCCATGTGGAAATACATAGATTAGCAGTTATGGGTTAATAATTAAGACAGAGCTAGCCAATAAAAGCCCAAGCCATTGGCCAACAGTTCATAATTAATATAGCGTCTGTGTGTTCATTCAGGGCTGATGAGGCTGTAGGACCAGGCTGGAGGGAAGAACCATCCATAACAGTCCCTTTGTGGAGCTGACAGAGACACCTTGGAGTGGGCAGGGCACCTGCTCTCTGCTTGCATGGCCTGGTCGCATGGTTCCAGTTATCTGCCAGCTTGTCTCACTCTCCTGTCAGACTGAAGGATGTGTGAGGGCAGTGGCCAGATCTTGCACATTTACTGTTGTAGCCTCACTGTCGGACACAGCAGCATCCAAACTCTATGGAATGTGGGAGTGACTGGTGTGGAGCAGCTAGGACTTCCCATCATGCACCACTACCTTTCTAGCTGATCCCAAATGCCTCAGGTCATAACAGGGAGGCCTACAGTCTGACTGCAAACTGGCTGGAGTAGTGGGCACCCTGCTGTGATTTGGAGCTAATGGATGTGATCAGGTGGCATCTCCTTTACATCTGGCTGTGTCTGCCTGTGAGACTTGGGCAAATTCTTCAGTCTTTTCTGATCCCTGTCTATAAAATGGGAATAATTCTTTATACCTACAGTTAGGGATTGCTAGGTTGAAACAAGATAACGCATGGCAAAGCAGCCAGAACTTTGTAAGCCGCAGCATGGCAGTTGCTGTTAACATAATCTTTATATTTTAAATTCTGCACCCCACTAGCTGGCTGCCTTTCTCTCCTCTGTGGGTTGCCCTGGGGTCCTGTGACATCAGTGTTCCTCCGCCCAAGGAACCCACTCTGTAATACTCCCAGGGAAGTGGGGTAAGTGTGGGCTTAGGAACAGAAAATGGGGCCACAGGATGACAGAGACAGACACTGTCATTGACTGTCCCCTTGGCGCAGGTGACTCAGTTCTGTGGAGACCCAGTTGCCATCTCTGTTTAACAGAGTGAATACTACCTCTCTCCATGTCTGCCAGGAGGCCATATAAGAGCATGGCAAAAAATAGGTGCTCGGCTAACTGCTTCACAGCACTTTCTGGGATTACTTGCAGTGCTGGGGATGGAACCCATGACCTTGTGCATGCAAAGCAAGTGCTATACCTGAGCCTTGGGCCACTAAGCACTGTTGATGTTTTCTTCTGCCAGTCTTCCCCTGAATCCATGCCCCACTCTCTGCCATACCCTTTTGAGAGACCCCAGGGCCCACACCTCCTGGGTTTCCGCACCACACACAGTATTGTTCTTGTGGGTCTTTGGTCAATATCTTTTTCAGGTTCCTTGCTACAAACCTTGATCAACCCATACCTGTACCTTCTAGCAAGATCCTTCTAAGACACAATCCCCTCCTCCTCTGAGCCCTAGACCTGGCAGGAGAAAGTCAGGATGAGCAGTCCTAAAGGAGCCCGACAGATTCTGAGTGGGTCTATCCCAATAAGGGTTGCAAAGGCTCCAGACAGCAACTGCCACTCCCTCTAGTGCAGGAAAAAGCCAGCATGGGTTCGTTTTTCCTAGCACCCAGTAGACAGTCCAAAGACCTGCCTGGGAGAGGGTCAGAGCTTGAAGCCATTTGGTAAACAGCAGCTTTAGGCAGAACAGGTGGGAGGCAGCATCGGGCACCGCCAGTGTTGGAGAGGAAAATAATGGTCTCAGAGTGCTCTAAGCCGGGTCAGTTCACTGAACCCCAGCAAGGGGACCAACACTCTTCTCTACGCTCTTGCCCCTCACACCCCAGTGCTCTGGGCTGTCCAAGCATGTCTGATGATTCCCATGGCTGCCTCTGTAGGAAGGAAGCATCCTCACTCCTTCTCTCAAGCTGGAGTCCTGACTCTCCCAAGATTCCATTCATTTCTCCACACTCCGCAGGATCAGGCAGCCTTGACCTCTGCCTCCTCTGTATGTATATACAGTCTCAAAATCTGTGCACTTTGGGTGGATAGGTTTCCCAGCTCTAATGTGTTGTTAAAGGACTGAATGGAGGACAGAATGAGTGAGTGCTAGTTAAAAGGCTCCTGACAAACAAGAGGCTACAGAGGGCTCCTCAAAATGTCTGCAGTCACACTAGCGAGGGGAAGCAGTGACAGAATCGGGACAGCACTTGGCAGTGAAGGGTTTCTGGGACAAAAGACCTGAGTCCCCTCCACCAGGATCCCTGGGCCAGCTAGCCAGACAAGTCCACAGAAGCGTTAGGGTGTAGTGCAATGAGGGGGGGAGATGTCCTTGACTAATTCGTAACACACAGCTTTCTAGGCAGTGGGTTACAAAAGCAAGTCTTATCCATTGCTGTGTCCCCCTAACTGCATACCAGGGGTATCGCTGAGAGGAAGCTGTAACAGAGGCCAGGAAAGGGATAGAAACCCTGTCTCACACTTCTCAGCTTTGTACAGTTTCGGGGGATGTGACCACTCCCCTCCTTTCCATTCATTTCCAGAGGATCCCTTACTTCTGTCACGGTCCTAAGCCAGCCAGGGATTCCAATAGCCGCTAACAGAGTCTGATAGTGTGCATGTGTCTATCCTGTGAGTGAGTGAGTGTGTGTGTGTGTGTGTGTGTGTGTGTGTGTGTGTGTGTGTGTGTGTGTTCTTAGCTGGAAAAACATATCTGATATGCCTATTGTGTTCCTAATAAAAAAGTAATTAAAGTTCAATCCCATCTGGGCCATGGAGATGTGCAGAAAGATGCAGTAAGGAATCAAGCCAGAGCATACTGAGCAGACGCCGAGAAAGCCCATCCCAGGTTCACACTACAGCGTTCACCGGTTACAAGGCAAGAGGGACACCAGTTCCACCCCTGCAGACACCAAGGCCCCACCAGGGCAGGCACTCTAGTTCTGCACCTCTGATACAGGGCACACAGTTGGCAAGGCCCGCAGGAAGCACTCAACGTTCGTTAGAAAGATGAGCGAATGGAGGAGATGGTTACTGAAATTACCCGCCTGATGTTGTGTAATATGCAGCAGCAGCAGGGCGAGGGGCCTCCCCAAGATTCCTGGGTGTCTGCTCTGGTGGACATCCTACTCTCCAGACCACCAACTCCGACAGCAACAGGAGTCCTGGGGTCTTACTCACCTACCCCCTCCTGCTAGGGCACAGGGACACTGAATCAATTCAAGGGTGCCACAGGAAAGGACATGCCAAGTGCTCTCTGCCCCGCTGCTGACTTGGATCACCTGTTCCCTGATTTATTTTAGGCTTTGCATCCTTGGACCGCTAACTATTTTTGTAGCTCTTTAGGGCACTTGTCCTGCCTGCTTGGAGACAAGAAGTTAGACAATAAGATCTCTGCTTCTGATAACTACAGGAACTGAAGTAGTAAGTTAATCAAAGGCAAACCCTAAACCGGGTCCTAAGCATGTTTCAACACAGGCTTTCTAGTCCTGGGGCCAGTCCACCATCTCCTATGCAGGATCACAAAGGACCCAGCTAGACCTGAAGTTTGCTTCTGCCTTTCTATGCAATGAAGAATCTAGGTCTAAAGACATGGGTGGCCCAAGCAGGCAGGGAGAAAGGTCATTGAATATAAAGGGAAGAAAGGCCCACAACAAAACAAAGAATCTGTTTTGATGAGTCAAATCGAAGGAAGATGGGTCTCCCATATGGTCCCTGAGGTGTTGCCCCCAGGGGCAGAGGGAACTGTCAATCATAGCTACAGAAAGGGCTTAGGGGAACTTTCAAAGCAGATGAATTAACTCTATGCTGCAAAGTGAATGTGTTTCACAGGCAGCTGAGCAGAGGACCCTGCAAGGCAGGGGGCTCTAGGCCTTAAAGAGATGAGAGGGATGTAAAGGAGTGTGACAACATCTGAACCTGCTTGCCCGTCACAGCTGCATGGCCTGGATGGAGGCCATTCACAGCCAGGGGCCCCATCCACCCCCTTCTGCCTCGTTAATGAAACCAGCATGAGGATCCTAATGACTGATCAAAGCCTGGCCAGCTTCCCCATGCCTGATGCACCCCTGGTTCTGCTTGGAGCATCAGGGCTAGGATAGAGGGGAAGCCCAGGTAGTGGGGCAAGAGAGAATGCAGTGTAGCTGGTCTCTGCCTAGTCTTACCTTCCCCCTTGCAGGAAGGTAGGAAGGCACCACTTTGACCCTGGATATGAGCACAGTTTCCTTGGTGCCTGACACCATTCTCTTTACTCCGAGGGTTGCAGCAGGATAAAGCAGTAGAACTCTGTTTCCTCAAAGGGCTTCCTTCTGAAAGGAACTTCTCCAGCTGAGCCTGGATACTGAGTTCTCATTTTGCCATCTTGCGCTCTCTGATGAAAGGGGAAGACAGTTCTGAGTAAACTGCCCAAGTCCCTTCCAGAGCAAGTATTGCCATGTCATTCAATGTCAGCTCCCAGCTACCTGCTATCCATTTATTCCTAATCTTCCCTACCCACTGAGTGTCACACCCACCAGAGCTGAAAAAGGGTCCATTAAGATTTCTGCTTCCTGGTCAAATGTTCATGCAGCAGGGGTTTGTTGGAGATGTGCAGACAGAGAATATTAAACATTGAATATCTACACCAGTAGACCAGATGATTTAAATATGTGTCTTGCCTGTAAACCAAGAACATTTATGGAACAGTAGGCATGTGTGTGTGTTTGATGCAGAGAAGGGTGGGGCTTGCTGCCTTGTGTTTTCTGGGGCTTGGTAAGGGCAGAGAAGCTGTTGCCCTCACTAGCAAATCCATTTCCTACAATTGCTGGTGGGGCTACAGAAGGGAGAAATTGGCATGGTGGAAGACACTACACAGTCATATGCTGCCTGACAAGAAACAGGAAGGCTTCAAGGTGTTTCTGAGGTGGAGAGAGAGGGGATGTGAATGAAGGGTACAGCAAAGGGACATGACTTTGAGAGTTCCATTGAAGTCAGCAGCATCTCTCCGGTAGTAGTGAAGGCTGTAAAAATCCCAGTGACTGTGACGGCCAGGCTCATTGTGACAGAGTTGCGTAAGAACAGAAACGGTGATACAGGAATCAACATGACACACTGAACTGAGGGCCCATACATCTTCACATCCAACCTTCCTGTAGACAACATTTTCATTAACCAATCTTTATAGAATTCTGATTTTGAGCAATCCACCCCTATCTCCTCAGTGCATAAAATGAGGGTCTGGATCAAGGGCATTGACACAGCACAATGGAATTGAGGTATTACAGTTTCTTTTGTTTTTGTTTTTTAAAGGCAAAAAATATACTAAAGAGTGATCTAAAGAGAAACCAGAGTATGAGGTATTGGAGTTACACACTAGAGGGCGCTGCTGCTTCAACAGAATTCAGCAGAAAGCCACAGGAAGGAGGAAGTCCTCTGCTTGAAGGATTCTACTGGGTTGTTGTTGTTGCAATTTCTAAATATACAATCAGTCTTTAGAGCATAATAAACAGGATGATGTCCTTATGAGAAGTCACAGAGTTTCCCCCAGACAAACTCAAACAGCCCAGAGAGGCTAGAAGCCACTTAGCCATCATACCACTTTGGCTTATGCCCAAATAGCATGGGGCCATAACCATTAATGCTTCTCTACTAAAATGGAAAAGGGAAAAAAAGTCTCCCTCATTTTTAATAACTTTATTCCCCAAACTTCAAAATGAAAATTGCCAAGTTAAGAACTTGCCTAGAAAAAAAATTCTAATTTATTATAAAGAAGGTCCGGGGCTTGGGAATTTTTTAATGCAGATTCCTAATTTTCCAAAGTGACATTCTCCTGTGCATTTGAATAGATTATGCTCAGTATTGCTAGCCCTTAGCACAACGGGAACATTATTAAAACGATTGCAAGGGTCTCCGAGGAGCGGCTCTGCTTCTCGCTCCCTTTCTCATTTTGGGGACTCCATATCAGAGACTGTCCATTCCTTGCCTGTGAAAGAAACTGGGTTTCCGGGGAGGTGACATAGAGTAGTGTCACACAGGGAACAGAAGTCACAAGATTAGACCTGAAGGGGTAATGAAAGAGTGGGTCTCGTTTCCTGCGAGTCCCCATTTAAGATGAGTCCCCTGAGTGCCTGACCCACGGTCCTATTATAAGGCCAGGCTTTCCCGAAGACACTGTGTCAGAGAGCAGCTGGTTCCTTAGGATAATGACATTACAAGGGAAATAGAGCAGAGTTCTCCCCTGAGAAGCTGGAGTTAGCTCTCGAAAGCTGAGAGGGAGGAAGGCAGGGGGATCAGCTGCATGGGATTCGAGTGGGCAAACTCATGTGGAGAACCACCCTGGAGCTAAAGGACGGGGAACCGGACCTGTGGGACCATCTGACTCCAAAGGCTGGTACCCCGGGACCAGAGAAAGCAGCTTTTCTTCCATGGACCAGAAGCTGCTGCTGCTTTTGGCCTCCGTTTGGAAACCTTCCCCCTGCTTCCTCCACCCACTCCATCACTGCCTTAACCCTTCTTCCGTAGCCTCCATCCTCACCCCATTTCTTAAGGTTGACGAGACCGAGAGAAGGAACATGAAGGTCCTGTGTAGAGCAAACCTGGAGACTCAAGGACATGGTCACTGAATGATGCGTGGTTTTGTACTTTCGGGGAGAGGTGTCAAAGATGGTCAGCAAAGTGGCCTCATATCATCTGGCAATGTCCCAGAAGCTGGCAGTGACATTGTGCACAGGACAGCTGCTCTAGGTTCACACTAAGCTGGGGCACCAAGAGGTCATAGGTCCTAATTCAAACAAAGTCCCCTGCCCTGTCTCCACATCCATGTGGCCTATGAGGATGACTATGCTTGAAATGCTGGTGTGCAAGGGATGGAGAAGGGCAGAGGATGGTCGCTGCAGAGAGGGTGGACTGACACACAGCAGGGCTTCCCTTGGTTAACCGCCAAGTAAGCATTCTAATGGGTGCAATTCCCACGATACGTGCCCAGTAGGTAATTATTGAATTGGTATGGACTGGCCAGACTTTCTCCTAGAGAAAGGAGGAGAACACCAGGTAAAGGCCAAAAGTGAGGACTCTCCTGTGAAAGCGCAGCCCCCGAACTCAGGCTTTTGGAGACTTAGGGGCTGGTGGCAGGTACCTAAGGTAGAGACAAGATGGGTCTCAGGGAGTCCAGCAGCCCAATCCACACAAGCTAGAAGCTTCCAGCAAAAAAAAGTAAAAAAGCAAAAAGCCCAGAGGGAACCACAGTAGTGGGAAAGACACTGCTGCTGAAGGTCACAGGTTTTGCAACCAGGGAAGGAGTCTCAGAAGAACTTGGAACTGAACTAATGATGGAAGATGGGAGCTGAAGTGAAGACATGGACCATGAATCCTGTTTATTCTAGGTGGAAGCCCAGCAGAGCCCCAGGAGATTCTCCTAACAGGCAGATATCTGGACACCAGTCTGATGGGCTCAAGAGACCAGGGGAAGGGAGATCTGGTACTGGAGTAAGTGGGAAGTCTAAGCACTCACAAGCAGACTGCACATGTATCAGATCTCCAGTGTGAATTTTGCCCTGAGCAGGACTAAGGGCTTCAGCTGTACTTTTCAATGTCTGCAGGGTGAGAGTGGCAGACAGGTCTATGATTGCAACTCCAGACTAAGGTCCTAGTGACAGAACTAACCCAGGCAGTGTCTGAACCTGGTGTTTTGTCAAGTTCAACGACTCTTCAAGATCTGTATTCACCAGAACAGACTCTCCAAAGAAGCCTCCTCAGGGCTGCCAGGTGCGCCCGAACATCCCAGTTCCACCCTCACATGGGATTCCCAAGGCTACCACACCTCCCCATTCTTCCCTGGCACACTCACCTGGGGGCTGTCCTGGTAGGGTGGGGGAGGGACATTCTGCGTGGCCATCATTGTCAGAGCTGGGGCTGGGGAGGCATGTTGCATCATGGGATTGATTCACATGGAGGATCTGTGGGCAGAAGAAAAGGGGCCGCAAAATTAGTACAGAGGAAAGGCAACTGAGGAACCAACGAGCTCCACGTTTTCTCCCACTGGAACACCTGGATTTGATGGGCTAGTCAGGGACTGGAGGTTCTTCAGGAGAACAAGTCAGAACTGTGGGGGGGCTAGGTAGAGAGGGGTTTGCGGTGCTATTTTGACTCAAAAGAAATAATATTCAAATGACATGCAAAACAATCTGTGCCCTGCAGTGATGCTCTTTGCTCAGCATCAACTCTGGCCTGGTTGGCAAGGGGAGGCAGTGGGTAGCTCAGCTGGTGGCAGGCCAACTTCACCTCTCCCCCTCTGACAAGGGCGCTTCCTCGTCAACCCTTCCCACGCACTCAGGAGAACCATCCATCAGCATTCCCCTAGGCCAGAAGCCCATCTGCCTCCAACTTCCACACTCAGGGTCTCCAAGTGCCAGACCTACCCTCCCAAGTGTGCTCATCACACCCCCTAGTGGTAGCAAGGGACATGGGCCATCTGCCCTCTTCAAGACCAGTTCAGAGGCAATGGCATGGAGGTTTGGGGGAAGGGAAAGAAAAGGAAGTTAATCACTTCCTGGTTTTCTTAGGTGCATACTGTGACCAAGACTTTCTTCAGTTTCGGTTCAATACAGAGTCACCAGTATATAGAGCCAGAATGCCTCTTACATCGGAGGGGACAGGCCATGAGTGTGTGTGTGTGTGTGTGTGTGTGTGTGTGTGTGTGTGTGTGTGTGTGTGTTTTACAGGTCTGTTTCACTTCACCCCATTCCACCTCATCACCAGTAAACGAACATCCCCTTTGGGGCCTCAAAATTTCTCCTTGAACTAGACCATGATTTGTAAGTGGAGACAGCCTGGCAGTGCCACCCCAGGAAACAGAATGCCTAGAGAGATGCTGAGCTGCAGTGGATGCTCTGAAATATTTAGAGCCAGACTCTCACAGGCTAGTTGCTGATACAGCACTGTCCAGCATGGTGCAGGAAAGCCCTAAGAACATGGAGCGGTGAAAATCGTGTCCTGGGCAGAGGGGGCTGGTGAGCTACAAGTCTTTATGAGCCAGTGTTCAGACGTCCTCTCTCTCCCTGAGGGCATGGGGGCATTGGGGGGCATGCTCTACCAGTCTTCCCCTTCCCAGGACCTTCCAAAATGTTCACATACCTGAGGTCTATAGCAACTTAAAGGCATCTCAGAGGTGCCATTAAAAAAAGATGTGGGTCTCTGGAGTGTGTATGTGTTTGTGTGTGTTTGTATATACACATGTGGTTGTTGTTACTATTGCTCCTTTCAGGGAGGGAAAGGAAGGACTACCTTGGCCTGACCCAAGTCTCCAAAGTACCAGGCATGCTCTGACCTCAGGTGCACACACAAAGCAGCGAGGATTCATGTTTCATTCAACAGATGCTTATCACATATCAACTCTGTGCAGGGACCGGTGCTAAGGAGTGGAGCCAGATCTTCTCTCCAGGGGGTATGATTGGTAGAGGGAGGTGATAATTTGGCAGGAAAGAAGACAGTAAAGTGTGTGTGGGGTGACAGTGCAGGGAGCAACAGCTTCCTAGACAGAGTGATCACCCTGGCTTCAAAGCCTATATTTCTCTCCATCAAGACCTGCCTCAGAGGACAGGCCACGGCCTTGCCTTGAGTCCATCGCAACATGACGGGCACTGAGACCCAGGCTATCCTTTGCATAGGAACCTAGGAGAGAGCAGAGTGGGAGAGCCTGTCTCCTCTGTCAGGAAAATGATGAAGATTTGTCTTCATCGCCAGGCTTTGTGTGGGTTGCTGTCAGCCATAGCAAGGGCAGGCTAGAGAGAATTCCAGAAGGAAAAGGAGGAGGCAGATTATTTCATCTTCCTCTGTCCCCTTTGCAGTGCTAGAAATGGATCCCAGGACTTTGTATTGTTCTAAGTGTGTGCTCCACCACCGACCTACACCCCTAACCCAGAGGCAAATTTCTTGAGACATTAGAAAGACCTTCCAAATGAAGACTCTTGAAGGGAGGCAGCCTGGTGTGGTGGCACGCATCTGTAATCCTAGCACTTGGGAAGCAGAGGCAGGAAGGCACAGCAAGTTTTGAGGGCAGCCTTGTCTACATAGTGAGTTCCAGGCCTGTAGGGCTACATAGTGAGACACTGCTTCCCTACCCCGTCTGTCCCCCAAAAGACTTGATACTAAAGCGAGTATATGAGCTCTCTTTTAAAACCTCAGAGAATAAGGAAATAGACATATTGGGGGTTGTTAAGAACTCGGTTAGATAAAGCAGCTTTGACTGAACCTAGGGTTTGGGGCATCTGGTGGAGTCGTAGTGAGACAAGACTGGCAAAGCATCAGTCTTGGATGGTCTTTGACTGAAAGGGCTGAAATGCCAGAAATCTCCAGGAGAGGGCGCACATGGCAGAGACACTGATGGAGCAAAATCCAGGAAGGATTTTCCTGAGCCTGTTGGAGCAACTGTTTTTCTTTTCTTCTTTCTTCTTTTGGATTTTCGAAACAGGGTTTCACTGCATAGCCTTGGCTGTCCTGGAACTTTCTCTATAGACCAGGATGGCCTCGAATTCACAGAGATCTGCTTGCCTCTGCCTCCCAAGTGCTGGGATTAAAGGTGTGTGCCACCACAGCCAGGGGTGGCAACTGTTCCTTTTACCATTGGGTTTGAGTCTTTTAATAACTTCATTCCGTAAAGGAGAAACTCAAGGCAAAGAAAACTCAAAGAAACTCAGGAGAATTTTGGTTAGACAGAAAAGTCATAGTCCCCATTCTTTTGCTCAGGATCCCACAATGGAGGCAGGGGTCAGTTAAGAGACCTGTCCCTCAATAATGTCTGTGGCGGAGCAAGGAAGGATAGCCATGAGTGCTTTGCTCCTAGAATCAACCATCCCCGAAGCAGAAACATTTTTCAGTTCTGAGCCTGCAGGCTGGGCAGCAGGGAGCCCAGACGCTCTGGCCACTCCCCTTCTCTGAAGTCACCATAAGCCCCTCAGCCACTCACTGCCCATTGCCCTCTAAGGATTTCTTCTGCAAGAGAAAGGGAGGCCTTTTCAAAAGAGGCTTAAGTTACTCTCTCTGCTGGTACAAGAAGCACAGAAGTTTCTGGAAACTTGACCCTGGCGCTCAGCTGCCATGAGATCCCGTCCCGTCCCCGTCCCCGTGTTCCCCCCCCCTCGCCCCCCGCCGCCGCTCATCCCAGGAGGCTAGCTGTACCCTTAATCCCTCCACTCACACATATACCCCCATGTGGCTTGATCTCCCTTGATAGGGCATAGACCCCATCCTGGAGAGGAATGTGGGGATCCGACTGATCCTTCGTGTGGGAGTCCTTCAGCAATAGCTGGGGTCTTGAACCTGCTCTCTGCAGTTTCTTTGACAGCAGAAAGAGGACCCACTTCAGGGCTCAGGGCTCAGAGCTCAGGGCTCAGGGCTCAGGGCTCAGGGCTCAGGGCTCCAGGGCTTTTTTCAGCGGATCTCTGGGGTTGTTGGTCCTGTCCAGAGGCCCTCTCATTTCTGTCACCAGACACCACACCAGGGCATTCAAGGGACCACAGCCAAGGCGGTAATCGGAGGGCTCTGAGGAACATTTACCCTGGAGAATGTCCTCGCTCTGTAGGCTCTGCTTGAGAATTTTCTCTTTAATGCTGAACCGTTTATTACAAGGCACCTACGGGGTGGGGGAATCCCACACAGCATTTGACTTCACAAGACATCCAGGAGGAGGAAATTTGTGTCACTGGTACTGTCATCAAAAGGAACTCAAAGTTCCATTTTGCAGGCCCAGGAGCCAAGTGAGGCAGTGGGGGACTAGGGCCACAAAGGCAGGCACAGAAGAACCTCCACGTTGAGAAACAGCAATGTGTAGCTTAGGGATGCCCCTCTCTCTGCATTCTTAGCTCCAGCTTCCCAGAGCCAGCACCATGATGCCCTCAGACTGGAGCACAAACTCCAGAGTGTTGACAAACACAGGCTTAGAAAAAAAAAAAAATTGCCAAGCTCGTTAGAAGGAGCTCATTAGGACTTGTTGACATGAAACCCATTAGACCAATTAACATTCCATTAACGGCCCCGGGGCACCAAGGGGTTAATGCTGCTGGGCAGTAATTGGGCAGGGGTGTAGGGGTTGGAGGCTCAAGGCCTTAAGGATGAGAAACAAAGTCTAATTGGGAACTGTCTGGCCAGCTGGCCTGACAGCATTTGTTCCTGGCTTCTGACCCTAGCTGGGACTAAATTGTATCCTCCCATCCGGTGCTGAGGTAGGAGAAGGAAGGAAAACCCAAATTTGCTCTGGCCCCTCCCTGTCATGCTTCTCTGTTTCAGATTGGAGACTGGGCAGGTGGTTGACATAAGGACAAGGGGGAGGGGCACTTCTACTCTCTGACCCTGGTGGTTCTGTTTCTTCATCTGTGATATCCCCTCCTCCTCTCCCTGTGATTTTGTTTTATTCATTTTATTTTATATTTTATTTTTAAAACAAGGGTCTCCTTAGGTAGCCCAGGCTAGCCTTGGACTCAGTATACTTCTGTCTCGGCCTCTAGAGTAAGTTCTGGAATTGCAGATGTCCACCACCACATCTGGTTGGTCCATTATCTTTTTTAGCTCTGGGATGTGAGTGCCCTCTCCTCTTCAGGAACTGGTTTTCTGTCATGTTACCTACTTTTCCTAAGTAGAAAAACATGGGAAGTTACAGAGCCTAATGCATCCTTGGAGTGTTGGGGTAGTCCTGGGTGTTCTGCCCACCCTCAAATAAGCAGTTAAGAGAGCTCTCAGAATGTCTTCTAGGAGCCCTGTTTTCGCTCTCCCTCTCTCTCCCTCCCCCTTCTCTCCTACCCTCTTTCCCTTTCTCCCTCACTTCTCTCCTCCACCCTCCCTCTCTCCTTCCATCCGTCTCTCTAACTCCTCCTTCCCTGTCCTCCTCTTCCCTCCCTCCCTCCTCCCCTCTCTCTCTCTCCCTCCCTCTCTCTCTCTCCCTCCCTCCCTCCCTCCCTCCCTCCCTCCCTCCCTCCCTCCCTTTCTCTGTCTCTCCTTGGGTTTCCTTGCTCAGTACAAGTAGAGACTATGGAGGTCTGAGTCTCAATTTCCCAATCTGCAAAATCAGTTGAATGAGATTTACAAGGTCATCCTCAGTTCTTAAATCCCAGGCTCTAGTCTGTGCTTAGGGTCCAAAAGGCTAAATTCTACAACCTATAGACTTTCTTGTGCAGGTTACTTTTCCTTTTGGACTGCAGAATAAAAGAAGCCCCCAACATCTGCAGAAATAGCATCCCCATATATGCTTACTGACTCGAATGCCAACAATTGGATTGTGGCTTCACTCCAAGGGTCAGTAGTTCCCCATTTCTCTTCCTCCCCCACTTCACTTGTATGTGGAGGTGGGGGAGGGTCCTAAGGAACCGGAACCCTCCCTCATCCTAGTCTATAGCCTCCTAGGTTATTCCTCCACCTGCATGCCCAAAGCCTTCCCCTCTCTGTACAGCTGCCCAGAGCAGCGGTTCTGACGTCTAGACAGACTTGCAGGAGGCTGGAATAACACTGTGAGCTAGGAAGGAGGGACTGACAGGCTGCATTAGTAACCTGGCTGGCTTTAGCTTCTCCCTCAGGGGCAGCTGCCTCAACCTTGGCGCCATCACACTTTCTTTTCCTTCAGCAACAAGGCTTGTCCCCTGTGACAGACTCCAGTCCAGCTCCCTTCCCAGAAGCCACCTGTAGGTGGCGTCGTAGGGCCCCTCTTTAATTGCATTATATAATATAACCTGTTTACTAAATCAAGTAATCAGTCGCCTCAGGATTTACAGCTTCGGATGCGTATAGAGAATTGGACTTTGAGTCAAATTTAAAAACAAATAAAAATGAGAGGCAGCTGTTGCTGATAGTGTGATATTCATCTTTTGGAAACAAATTCACCCCAGTGCTATAAATTATGCCTGGAAAAAAAGTGTTGTTGGTGGGAAGGAATTGGCTAGGTCTCCTCTGCTGGCAACTCAGAGCGATGAATCTTGAAATAACGGTGTCAACCTGTCACTGATTTCATGTGACTCTGTGGATTTATCTAAAGAAACGCAGGCGTGCATGTACACACACACACACACACACACACACACACACACCCTGCTCCCTAGGTCTCTGTAAATCTCAGTAAAGACTAGAAACCACACGCTGGAAGCTGAGTGTCTATAGGAATTCTGTGGTCCCTGGGATGGATGACTGTAGTTAGCATAGAGAGAACAGGACAGGACAAGTCTGAGGCCAGTGGGGGATAAAGGAGGATGGAGTGGAAATGAGTTGTACCAGTGGGCCACAGAGTTCTAAAATGTGAACAGGGACTGTACAAGTTAGTTTTCCTGGTTGAAATGCTTTCAGAGGAGGGAGACACACAGGGTCTTTATGACGGGAGCTGAAGAATCTTTGGAGAAGACATAGGTACCCCAGGACCCTGACCCGTGAGTTATCACAGCTCGTCAAACACTGCAGCATCCACTGTACAAGATGACTCACGAGAGCACTGCTATTGCTTGGAGAAAGCCTCAGGACCAGAAGTCTGGTGACATGAAAACTTCCTACTACCTACTTCCTACTACCTTTGATTTCAGGATGTTGGGGCAAATGGCAGTCCTTCATTTAGTCAGGTCAAGCTCAGAGTGGCTCTTGGAAGCCAGGCACAGGATCTGTGGTCACATCACCATGAGAAAGACATGTGGTATAAGCACTGAGAAGGGCCTGCTCTCAAGTCTGATCCTTCCATTTCTGTGTCCCAAGGTTGGCTTGCTCTACAGTTACTCAGGTCCCAGGACACACACTGGCCCAGAGCCTAGGTCCTTGCAGAATGACACAGCCAGAAGGCCCCTTTCTCTAGTGCCCCTCTAGATTCTGCTTGGGACACTCAACAAGTATCTACAGATCTGAGCAGGAAGTAGCAATAACAGCAAGACCACCAAGCCCTCTGGCCACCTATAGCTCGCTGTGCTAGTGTTCCTTTGCTACCTTTCTAGGGTTTCCTGCATAGAAGGTGGTGCCAGGTCACACCCTAGTATCATGATGCTAGTCTCCAGGGAACAGGGTGGGGACACAGCAGATTCCTGAAGAGATGTGAAAATCCTTTTCCCTCTCTCCTCCATCAGCCCTAAGTGCCTCATGGAACAAATGAGTAATGCAGACCTCCTTTCGGCTCCTTGCCCCAAGGATCAGTCCCACTCCCAAGGCCCTCCTCACATCAGCTTTCTCCACCCCAAAGGCCACTTTGTTGTTTGCCCTTATCGGAACAACAACATGTCACCATGTAAGTGGACAAATGAGTCTTTTCCACATAGCCATTTATGATCCAGTCTAGAGATGAGTACCAGTTTGCTCTAGAAGCCAGCTCTGGAGTGTGTGCAGTGGTTATTTTTCCATTCCGTATCCCTTGGTATCTATTGCATTTGGGAGGGGGTGTTTAGTGGTCCCACAAGGCAAAGAGTTTAATTAAACAGGGTCTTGGTTTGGGCCCCCAGCCTTTGCTGGGAGCACTGGGGATTACTGAGAACCACAGTGCTTCATCACTGCCCTCAGCACCCTGTCACTCCTCAGTGGATAGAACTCAATTTCCTTGGACCCCAGTCTGGCCAGATGCCCCCACAGAAGAGCCTACTGTCATTCTCTGTCATCAGGAGGTGCATAGCTCTAACTCACAGGGCCCAGCTTATCAGGGTCCAGAGTTCACTGATTACCATCTCCCCTCAACTTTGCCTCCAGTTCAGCCATTCTCCAGTTTGGCCTGGAAACACAGACCTGGGTCCAGAGAGCCCCCCCCCCCCAGCAGCTGCTCCCACTTGATACCAGTTCAGCAGAGTGGTGGAGCCTCTGTCTCCTGCCTCCCTGCCTAGCTGTCACACCTTCAGTGGCTTCAAAAAGCCACTGATATATTTTACAAACTGAAACAGCAATTTAATTCCCCCTGATAGCAGCAATTGTCCATTAGATCCTCCTACTGAGGAGCTTAACAATAATTCCTTTCATCCAACTGCTTGCCTCTTCTTGATCTGAGAATCAATCCCATAAATAGCAGGCAAGAGTTTGCACATTGCTCTCCCCCTCCAGCTTTTAGCATTTTGATGAAGATTCTCATCTCTTCTTTAAGCACTTTACAACTTGGCAATTTTTCTCCCTTTGGTTCCTTTAAACAAAATAAAACAACACAAAACCAGAAAGGGGTGGTTGGGGGGTGGTGAGGGGGGCACGCTGGCTGTAAGGGGAAACATGGCGCTCGCTCCCAGCGCTTTCCCAGGAGAAAGGTTTGTTCTCCCTGCTGCTGCTGCTTTTGATACGTTAGGCTGCTGAAAAGTGGGTACCACTCTGCCCTGGTAGGGTATTGTTATCCTCTTAGACTTCATACTCACTGAAGTTGGGTCTTGCCTTTGCCAACTATGTTCAATTTACAGAAAATTTCCCCTCCCCAAACACTCTTCTGTCTTCTATCGCGCTCAGAAATAAAAGCAAGGGGAAGCCCAGCTGCTGGTCTAGGGTGAGGGCCTCAGTTCTCTGCCCACCCCTCAGGCAACCCTCTCACCTAAAAATAGAATTGTGAACTCTCCATTTTCTGTTTTGTTTTAAAACAGATGCTACTACTCACTACTGAGAATGACAGTGCCTGGTCACTTAAGTGGGGAGGTGCTGAGGACACCATGGATGGGAAAGAGGAACAGGCAAAGGACAGGGCCTTTGATTCAATTGTGTCTTTTCCTTTGCAGTTCAGCGATTAGCCACAGAGGAGAGCCCTCCAGATCCTCCACCGGGTGTTGGCGACAGTAGTTTGCCAGGGCACCAGGGAGATCCCGCTTGGCCTCCTGAGATACCACCACGTGTTCTCTCTTGTCTGCACACATGAAAAGAAACAAGTCTAAAGATGAACCCAGGGACTCAAAAAAACAGTCCCCCCTGACAAACTCGATTCCCTGGTTTATTGTTATTTGTGGAGAGCTGACAGTAGCTTCGGGAACAGAGATGAGAAAACAACGCAGGCCTGGCCCCTAAGGCTCACAACTCAACAGAGACAAACAGCTCAGAGGCTGGGGATCTAGGATGATGGAAGCCAGACGGCTACCTTCCTGATGCTCTGCCTGCCTCCCTTCACTAGTCTGAGGGCTGAGGGCAGTCCACCAACTTAAGGAAGAGGGGAAGCAGCAAAGGACTGGGGCACAGAGCTATGGACTCCAGAGCCTCTTCTGCTTGTTAGCTGAGACAATCTCAGATTCCCATTGAGCCAGAGAGTCTATAGAGGGCTTGCCAGGCCTATTCCTCTCTGAGAAACACCAACCTATATTCTCTGGCTGAATGGTCCTGGTCCCAAGTCTTTAAATTCACCTCTAGAAAAAAAAAACCAAAATGGTCAAGAAGCAACTTTTTGGAAACCACTGATCTCTGGACTGGGCTCTTATATGTTCTCATCAGTAGGTGCCCTACTCTGGTCCAGCTGGAATCCATGTTGGTCCATACTGCTTTTAGAATGGGGCATGGACCTTGACTCTATGTTCCTGATATCCCAAGAAACAGCCCACAGAGTGAGGAGGATGATAGCTCTGGTAGGAGGGGAAAGTGAGTCGATTCCTGGGCCCCAGACTCATACCCCTTCTGGCAAACATGTCCTCTGTGCCTGTAAGATGGACCCTCTATACTTTTTGCTATATTTCTTATCCATTAGGACAGTATTCTATATTTCACAACTCTGTCAATTCCTTCGTCAAAATTCTGCTCCAAACATTTTGACTATGAAGCCTTCCTTTCCATTCCACCCTAGGCCAGCATCATTCCAAGCCTTGCTACAGGGAGACATGGTGCACCATAGCAGGGCAAGTTGCTTCACACAATTCTAAATCATCACAAACTCCCTTCTCTACCACATGTCTTTTCTTGCTCAGTGACCTCTTTGCTCCCCAGGATAAATAAACTGGTGACTATGGCTGCCATGTTCCAGGTATTTTCTGTGGGGTAAAAGTGTATGAAATGTGAGTTCACAGATCTCTTTTCCTCATGCACAGCCCCGTATGGCTACTGATCCATTTCCCTGGCTTACTGTTAAAATGTAAAATGAGTACATCTGGGACCCTTTTGGTCCAGCTGCCATGTAGACCTCAGTGAGAATGGGTTTGTTAGCCCCTTCCCTTGTCACTAATTTTGATGCGAGTAAGACAGTAATATGGAATGAGTAACGACCACCATTTATTGTGGCCTTACCTTCAGTATGAATGTTTCAGGGTAAAAGTAGGAAAGGAGCCCAGCATAAAGAAGGCAGAGCTTATGAAAACAAGCTGCCATCTTAGACTTGGCCCTCTACTGAGGCTGTCCTTTGATTTTCATGTAGTCCAGACTTCTAAACATCCCATCATGTGGAAAACACTGGTGTCTTCTGTGTGTGATGTGGGTTTAAGTGACAGCTAATGCACGTGCTTCCCATACCTTCCCACAGCGGGGCTGCCTCTCCCTTCCCTGCTGTTCCTTCCTGTGGGAGCTGCTATCCTGGTAGCAAGCAGTGCTGGTCCAAATGTATGCAAATATTTGACTGCATTTTGCTCTTGTTATTTTATAGAAAAATGAATGAGTAGGAGATGAGAAAAGAAAGTGCTGATACCAGAGATAAGAATTGGGGGAGGGATGTCGTCTTGTAACTTGATAAAACAGAGACAAAGATGGAAGGCATTTAGCGTGCTGATAGCAGCAGAACTGGAGTCTCCTTCACTGGACTGTGTGCTCAATCAGGAAACGAAAAGAATAACATCAAAGAATGAACATGAGATAATGAGTGTCTGGTTGAAGATTGAGTCTCATCTTGAGGCGATGCATAGTTGGGAACCTGATGCTGTATTTCCCTGTCTGGGAGGAACTCTGAAAATACACACTGTAGGCTCAAGCCCCAGGCTGCCTGTTCCTGACCATACATGCCACCACTGGAGACCAGAGCTCTGACTCACATTGACCCAGGTTCTATTAGTGCCTCCCCGCCAATCTGGACCCAAGTGCCTTGTTGGGCTTAGGTGGAGTAGGGGAAGGGGAATTCTGTAGTCAGCCATTCAGTCTCCACGTGGCCTATTCTGCCATCCCACCATGGCTTTCCAGGACCATCCACAGTTACTAAGAAGAGTCTCTATTCTAAAGTGACCCAAAAGCAGAGATTCGTGTCTCTTTCTTTCCAAAGCTCAGTGATAGTATGGGTTTTAAGCCAGGGGACCCCATCATTAGGAAGTGACCCTTTCTGTCATATCTGCCTAAGTTCTGTCTCTTTCCACAGAAGCCCCCTCTGCTGTGCCTTTCTCCTGAGCCTTCTCCTTCCTTCTCAGCCCACAGAGACCCCATGCAGCAAGCTGCATGGGCAGCCACTAGAGACATTGTCTGAGGTCAGCAATAGTATTATATCTCATAGCCTCTAAAGCAGGTAGCCTTAGACACAAGGGCAGAGCATGGGCTGTTTTGCCTCCCACTGGCTCTTGGCTTCTTTCTGCCAGCCCCCTTCCCTTTCACCCCACTCTTAGGAAGGAGTCTGAAGTCCTCTGGCTTCTACCAGGGAAACCTTTAGTCATGCTTCAGCCCTTCCAGCTGCATCAGACCCGTAGACGTGTTTCATATTAGCAGCAGACTCTTTGAACACTAGCAACTTGTCTGAGAAGTATAACTCACATGGAACCTTGCAATGACGACTAATTTCCTATCATTATGATGTTGATGGAAAAGAACTAGCCCTGCCTTCAGCAAGTTAAAAATTGCGCCTCTCTTTCCCCTTCTTTCTCCTAAAAGATAAGCCTCCCCTGTGCCAAGGCAAGGACCAGTGGATGGAAGAAAGAGAAGAGAAGATAATTTTGCCCACTGGTCCTTAAGGACCAATTAAGAGGCTCCGACTTACAACAGACACCAATCTCCTGGGAGCTGAGCATCTTCCAGGGTCAGGCTGCCAAAGGTAAAGAACTTCAGCATCTTGACTCACTTTGTACAGATCAGGGTGACTTAGGCAGGCAAGGAAACTGAACTGTATGAAGGAGGTTGTAAGGATGGGGAGGATGTAAGTGGGATTCCCATCCAAGTTGAGACCCTCTAGGGGCATCAATTGCCAAGACAAGGATAGATGGATCCTGCTCTCTGCAGGCTTCTCTGTACTTTCTTCTCTCTGAGGTGCCTGGCTGCATGTGGTCAGAGTCTCTGCTCTGGTGCCCTCAGAAGGCCAACCTGATAAGTCCTTGTCCTGGATTTGTACAAGGGAGAAAATGATCCCAATAGGAGATTTGAACCACCAGGATTGTTTCTTTAGCAAGAGATGTATGCATGTGCATGGGCTTAAAAAAGGGGGGTCGTGGAGTGTCCTGGTTAGGGTTTCTATTGTTGTGACCAAACACCATGGCCAGAAAGCAAGTTTGGGGAGGAAAGGGTTTATTTGGTTTACACTTTCATATCGCTATTCATCACTGAAGGACGTCAGGACACAAACTCAAGCAGGGATGGAACATGGAGGTAGAGCTGATGGTCCACAAAGAATGCTACTTACTGGCTTGCTCATCATAGCTTGCTCAGCTTGCTTTCTTATAGAACCCAGGGCCACCAGTCCAAGTGTGATACTACCTACAATGGACTGGATCTCATAGACACATTTCCTCAACTGAGGCTCCTTCCTCTCTGATGACTCCAGCTTGTATCAAGTTGACACACAAAACCAGTCAATACAGGGGAGAGGTCAGGATGAGTAGAGAAAGAGATGAAGATATAAGGAAGCCCTTCAGAGGGACTGGAAGCGTCAAAGACAGTGGATGCTGGGGAAGACAGAGGGCTCACAACAATGATCCACAGCAGGGGGATGGCTGCCATGCTGTCCTGATTTGTACCCCAGCTTCCCCTTTACTGCTTTTGCCCTGGCTCAGGAGCAGTGGGGATGCAGGTTCTAAAGCTACTTGTTAGAGGACTAAGAGAGCTAGGTCATAAACAACCAGGAGCTCTGACTTCCCAGAGAAATTTGTCCAGGTCAAGCAGCAGGTTCCAGGCACTGTGTGAGCCATGGATGTACCCTACAGAGAAGACAGAGACTATGGGGGTGGGGTGGGGTGGGATGGGGTGGATGACTAAAGATATAATAAAATGAAAATTTCCCTGAGCTGAAGGTAATCAGTTAACTTCAAAATCAAGAGGATTCTAAGGGCTGGGGAAAAGAAAGACGAAAGCAAAGCAAGCATCAGGTCCCAAATTATACCAGTTCTGAACCCCAAAGAGAAGGCTTAGTGGTTAAGAGCATTTTCCAGAGGACCCAGGTTCGATTCTCAGAACTCACATGACGGCTCACAATTGGCTGTAACTCCAGTTCCAGGAAACCCAACACACATGGTAAAACACCAATGTACATAAAATATATTTAAAAAACAAAAAGAATGATGCCCACGGTTCCCACGGATATTCAAAGCAGGAAATAAGATGAGGGAGCATCATCATGACGACCTAAGGGGCAGAACTGAGTGACAGAGCATCTGCCCAGTGTGAAAAGTCCTGCATTTGATTCTTAGCATAGTAAACAAAAAAGACCTGAGAGGAAAATTCTAAGCTTAGTCAAACTGTCAACCAAGGGTGTAGACGAAGTCAGTACTGGCTGTGTGAGAACTCACCCTAATTTCCTTTCAGCAATAAAAAAAAAACAAAAAACAAAAACAAAAAGACATACTAGAGGTGATATTCCAGCGAAACCAACAGTTCTGCATATTATAACATATCAGGAAAGGACAGTATTTGCACAAGAAGGAGCACTCAGCATGACTCTGCTGAAGGGGGAAATCCAGAGGGACAAGGAGGGTGTTATTACACTACTGTTCTTGACCCTGGGGATCTGTCTCCTTCATGCAGTCAAAACACACAACCAGATTATGTGGCTGAGTGGCATTTCCATGTCCACACTGGGTTCAATCCTTCCAATATAATGCAGTCCTTTTGTTTTGTTTTGTTTTGTTTGTTTTTTGAGGCAGGGTTTTTCTGTGTGCCCTGGCCATCCTGGAACTTGCTCTGTAGACCAGGCTGGCCTTGAGCTCAGAGTCACCTGTCTCCCGAGTGTTGGGATTAAAGGTGGGCACCACCGCTGCCCAGCACAATTCAGAATCTGGAAGTAACTACACTTATGCAACAGAATGCAAATCTTCTAAGTCTTAAGGTAAAGAATGTAGAAAATATACTATCATTAAACTATGTACACACTGTATGAAACAGTATATAATATATTTTTTATATAGTGCTAGATGTTGCACTGTTAAATACAGTATTTTCTTTTTCCTTTTGGTTTTTCAAATCAAGGTTTCTCTGTGTAGCCCTGGCTGTTCTGGAACTCACTCTTGTAGATCAGGCTGTCCTGGAACTCAGAGATTTGCCTGCCTCTGCCTCCTGAGTTTTGGGATTAAATGCGTGTGCCACTACATTTTCATTTTTGAACCAGGGCCTCCTTATGTAGCCTAGGCTGGCCTTGAACTCTTGGCCTTTCCTTAGTCTCCCAATAGCTGGGATTATAAGCATGTTCTACCATGCTTAGATAAATTTTATGTATATATCTATATATTATGTATATATCCTATAATAAATATTATTGTACACAGCATTTAAAGCATTATATTTTGGGCTGGAAAGATGGTTAACAACATTTATTGCTCTTGTAGAGGACCTGGATTCAGTTCCCAGTATATATAGGATAGCTCACAACCATCCATAACTCTATTTTCAAGGGATCCAATTCTCTGAAAGCACCAGACAGGCATGTGGTACACATGCATACATGCAAGCAAAACAATCACACATATAAAATGTAAAATAAATGAGTCTAAAACATTTTAAAGCTTTATATTTTATGGACCATAATAGTGTTTAGAATCATAACATAGAGTATATAGTTGCCATAGCTATTCATTGCAAAATTAAAAATATAGTGAAGAAATGCCATCAAGGTGAAAGAGAAAGGCCAAGCATTGTGGAGTATGCCTCCCTGGAATATATTACTCAGTGGGCAGAAGGAAGAGAAATGCTGTATGTTCAAGATTAGTCTGATCTACAATAGTGAGTTCCAGTCCAGCAAGAAGCTACAGTGAGAAACTGCATCAAAATCACAAAAATTAAAAGGAAAACAGAAATAAAAAAGAGGAAAGAGAAAAGAGGTTTGAACTTAGACATATATATATATATATATATATATATATATATATACATACACACACACACACACACATATATATATATATATATATATATATTCTGGAGTAGCACATATGATAGAAAATGCTACATATTATATGGTATAATACATAGAATATGTTATATACTAAATAACATATGTAGTGTCATTCAGGATTATGCATAATTGCATTATATATAATACTTATATATTATTTGTAAATATTTTACACTGTTAAGATTTAAATTTATATGGATACAAGTATTACTATATATTATACACTATATACTAAAAAATACTATCAAATATAGGATTATAATTGTTGTTGTTGCAATTATTATTGTTTTAAGACAGGGCTACTATGTAGCCCTGGCTAGCTTCAAGTTGGCAATCCCCCTGCCTTGGTCTCTCCAGTGCTGGGACTGCTGGTGTGTGAGACCATGACTTGCAGAAACTGTGAGCTCTTTCTTGACTGCAAGTGTTAGCTCAGACTCACCTAAGTGAAGCTGCCTGGAAGATTAATAGCATCCACACAGAGATTGGGTGGAGGAGAGCTGAGGGAAGGCCTCTTAGAGAGCTTCTGGCTCACTAACTTTGTTCATAGACAATAGACTTACGTGGGGCCCAGAGGCGGAAGAAGTGCCTAGGAAAGAGAGCTGCCCATAATGAGGCAAAACACCTAGCAAACAGTGGAAAACTAGACTAGGAGCCTGAAGCTGAGCTCTTAGAGAACTTTCATGAGGGAAAAGAATTTAGAACTGCTAGCTGGACTTTGGAGAAGTAGGTAGAGGGATGGACTTTGAAGATGCCTAGAGAAGGCCAGACTTAGATCACTTAGATCACTTAGATCCCATGATGGCTCAAAAGAAACAGATTCAGTGTAGGCAGAAGGTACCTTGGAGCTGCTAGAGAGTGCCTTTGACAAGAGGTGACATTCTCCCATGCACCAGAACTGTGTGAGGTCATTGCCACGAAAGTCCTAAGACAGACTTCTGCTCCAGTTACATAGACAGTGATGACCTGGGTCTGTATCTGTAGCCCCAGCATTTGGGAGGATGGGGAAGGAGATGGAGGCTAGCCTGAGAGGCTTTCTAAAAACCTCTTAGGAAAAAAAAAAAAAGAAAGAAAAGGAGGAAGGGAGAAAAGGAGGGATTGGGGAAGAAAGGGAGAGGGTAACAAGGGGCAATGGTGATAAAAGGCCCAAGGTCTAGAGCTTGCCCAAGTACTGTAGCCAACAAATAGCCCAGCTAGGAACTGAACCTTTATTGGGTCAATTTATTTATTTATTTATTCGAGACAGGGTTTCTCTGTAGCTTTCAAGGCTGTCCTGGAACTAGCTGTTGTATACCAGAGTGGTCTCAAACTCACAGAAATCCACCTGCCTCAGTCTCCCGAGTGCTGGGATTAAAGGCGTAAACCACCACCGCCCAATCAATTTATTTATTTTTTATTTATATTTATTTATTTATTGTTTTTTTGAGACATGGTTTCTCTGTGTAACAGTCCTGGTTGTCCTTTAACTCACTTTGTACACCAGGGTGGCCTTGAACTCACTGAGATCCACTTGCCTCTACCTCCCTAGTGCTGGGATTAAAGGCGTGTGCCACCACTGCCCTGGCCCTATTGGGTCAATTTAAGATGTGAGTTTATGCAGAATCCAAGGACTCCAATCAACACTTGCTGACAGGTCTTGCCCCATTGAGGAAACAGTATGCGCTGTTCCCTTCTTGAGCCTGAGTAGGGAACCAACCCCTCTGCATAGTGCACCATCTGGGTGCTTCGACTGGTCCACAGGGATAGGCTGGAATTCATGTTTACTCAACAGGACTTAGAAAGTTCCCACCTGGGAAAGAACCTGCAGTTTGGTGTCCCCTTTTCCCCAACCCTGATCATCGATGGTGCTTCCTAAGGACACAGAGATTGACCATGAATCTCTGCATCTCTGAGGGATGAGCCAACACCCAGCATAAGTACAAGGAGGAGGAGAGACACTGGAGCCCTTGGTTTGCATATCCTGAGCCCCTCCTTTGTTCTCTAACCAACCTCAGACACACGTTAATGGCCCTAACTGTCCATTAGACCTGAGCTAGCCTCCATAGCCCCTTCTGTGTCTCCCTGGGAACTTCTGCCTCCATTGAGCTTAGGGGGCAGGGAGGCAGGCAGGCAGGCAGGCAGACCCAGGAGAATATGTATGTCAGTTAAGGTTTGTCGTTTACACGTGGAGATCATTAACGAGACTTATTTTTAAATTGTAATTGCAAAATGTAAATGCTCCCCAAACTGATGTGTAATTGCTACCCCTCCACCCCAGCCCTTCCCCTCTGCTGCCAGCTTTGCAAGGAGAGAATTAGAAAATAAAAAGGGGGTGGATTATGTAAGCAAAACGATTTTAAAAAAAGAGAGCGAGAGCTAAGAATTTAAGTGAGACAGCTGGCGGCTTCTCTGATTGCCACAGTTCCAGCATTAGCTACAAAAATTGTCCTTGCCGATCGCACCCATCCAAGCAATAGTGTCAACTGTGCTTAGGCTCCAGGACACACCATCCTGCCACTCACTTGGAGAGACAATTCAGTGGTGAGTCAGTGTGTCTGGGAGTCTAGGGTTAGGATAGTGGTTGCGTTCCTATTTGAACTGACTTCTATCTTCTTGGAGGAAGCCCCCCATTTTCCAGAAACACACAGCCATGCAGGAGCTATATCAGTCAGGCAAACCCTCTCCCCATATACCAGCAGCTGTAAGATGGCACAGGAGCACAGGCTGGTCTGTATGAGCCTAGCAACAACCTTAGCCAGGAGAGAGTGGAGTTCTACCAGGTAGTCCATGGGGACAGCCACAGGGCTGCCTCAGTCCTAGAGAAAGTCGCTGAACTTGGCTTCAGGAGGCAGCACACTCACACTAGCTCACCACATCTGCAAGCCTGGTTCAGGCTTTCTCTGTACCCTTCATGTGCCCTCCATATTCCTCAAGGTCTTCTAGCTTCTACATACATTGAACTACATGTACCATCATTGTGTGCTCAGGCTTCAAATGCCAAAAAGATTGTCAACCATGGCTTCAGGGGAACTGCCCCCCAAAATGTAGTGCTGTCTTGACCCCTGTGGATGTCTGCTCATGGTATAGCATGTTTAAGTAAGCCCCATCACTATACCAGCACTACAGTGCCTCCAGACAGGAAGTGAGACAGTCATGGCTGCCTGCTCTTTCCTTCTCAGATACAGTCATCTATGACGGCCTGTGACCACTAACCACCTGCTTGGGAAACTGGGACAGTCACATTCACTGCCTGTGTCACCAACTTTCTCCTACTTTAGAAAAGAAATAGGTTTTTCTGAGCAACATGGCAATAATTACCAACCTCAGAAGGAAGACTGATGGACAGTGAGGTTTACAAGGGTCCCAAGACATTATGGAAACAAAATACCAGACAAGGTCCTTGGGAGTTGGGGCTGCATCTCACCATAACAGACCCAGCCCCAATCACGGCATTCAGGAAGAGAAAAGGGGTTGTTTTAAATAATGGGCTTCCAAATTGCTAACTACACTGCTACCTAAGTCTGTGGGATCTGAGGAGAATTAAAAAGCCAAAAAACAAAACCACAACAATAAAACCCACACCCATACTTGCTAGGAGGCTTGCATGTGGGTTCTCCATGCAAAGTACTTCCTACAGTCTAAGGAACTATTTCTCCAAATCTGTCATAAACACCTAGGTGCAGTTTCCTCCACGTTCATTAAGTCCTTTGGGGCGCTTATGTGTGGATCCTCACCTACTTCACAGAATAAGGGTCTCTGACTATGGGACTGGCATTTGTTACCAACATCCCAGGGCAATTCTCAGATGATACTTGCTCTAGCACCGTGCAAATGTGATCATCACCATGAGTGTGTACAACGTCCATTCACCTGTACCTCATGGAACATGAAAAGCAGAGAGCATACAACAGGACTGCCTAGGGAGGTGACAGAAAGACACGAAAATGCAAGGCTGTCTAAGGCTGTCTTTGCTAAATATCTGCTCAGGTGACCAGTTGGTGCTAGAGGGAATTCTGGGGGAAAGACAATGTATATGGGGGCGGGGCTTCAGCATGTGTCAAAGAGCAGAAAAGCAAGCCTTACTGTTGGGTGATCCCACCGCCTCTGGGATGGTCTTCAGGAGGCTCACCTCCTCTTCTCACTTCAAGCTGGGCCAGAAATGCTTCTTGTCAACCACAGAGAGAGCACCTGCAGAAGGAAGGGGACAGTGGGTTTCAGGGGAGGGCATCCATGCAGAGGACTGGGCTCTCCCACCCAGTTCCTCCTCCCCAGGACATGTGTTATTACAGAAAGAATGAATTCTATTGTCACAGTTGGACTTGCCTGCTGGTTTCCTGACCTCAGGTTGACTGTCCAGCAGTGGAAAGGTCTCTAGAAGTGATTTGTACACTGGGACAAGCTGACACCTTGTAAGATGGGAACTCAGAAGGACCGGAGCAGCATGCTCTTTTCGTCTGAGGCTGAGCTTTGGGGTCCAGGGGATGACTGGCAGGCTTAGAGTAGGGGTCTGAGGGGATAATGATTGGGTGAAGATGGGAGGAGCTTGAGGAAAACAGGGAAATGGGAAAGAAAAGTCAGGCGAGGAATAGACCAGAACCAAAGAAAGACAACCCTAGGCCTAAAGGGGGCCTTAGCTGCCTGCCTTTAAAAGTTATATTTAGGTTCAAGTGAATTAATTTTCACAATATTTGAAATGAACCATGATGTCTGAGGCAGAGTCTGGATGGTCAGCCTTGCCATTAGGTCTGGCCAGATGTTTCCCAACCATCCCATCACTTTCTCCTGAGGATGAATGACTCCAAGGATGCTCTGCTAAGAGCTGGAATGGATCAGGGGCTACTCTAAGCTGTATTTCCAGGGCAGCAGTGGGCAGTTCCTCTGGCCAAGAGCCTAAGCCCTGTCCTTGAGGCAGATTCACCTGTAACATCAGCAGCCCCTGCCTAGTTAACACCAGCTTAGGGAAAACACATTTGCACCTCAGCAAAGAATGTAATTAACTAGTGGCTTGACAACAGGAGCCGAGAAAAACAGTCCTGGTTGGGGCTGCAGCAGGGAAACAGAAACTAGATATCAGCCTGAGCAACAAGGTTTTCCTGCCTCTGTGTGTGTGTGTGTGTGTGTGTGTGTGTGTGTGTGTGTGTGTGTGTGTGTGTGTTCGCATGCAACACATTGCTGGGGAGGTGAGGGTGGCAGACAGACAACATCTAAGGAACCTCAGGGAGGTCCAAATTCCCAGTTGCAAGAGAGAATAAGGCGGAGTGTGCTGGGATAGGTTGACTTTGAGAGATGTTCCAAAAGTAAACAGGTAGCCCTTGCATTTCCACTAACAAATGCCCTCTGGGTTAAAGCCACCGCCCTGCTTTCTTCAGACCCCACACTCCTCACAAGAGGAGATGAAGAATACTGGAACATATTTGCATGTTTCTGGCCCCTGAGAGAGCCACACAGAGAGGCCAGAGAAATCAGCACCAATGGAGGATGGGGCAGTGTTAATACCAAATAACTCTTGTCTCACTCCCTTCGCCCTGCTCCTCCTCAATGTAACCTTGTTGGTGAACTCAGTAATGAGTCTCAGGGCTCTAGGCACAGAGGCTGCAAACCTGGGAGGCTACTCCAAGATCCATGCAATTTTCATTCTTTGTCACTATCCCTTCTCCTTCCTTCCTAATCAGAGATAAAGATCCTCTTTCCCTCTTTCCATCCCCTGTGGCACATGCTAGACAGGCCATCCCTTCGGTCACACTTGTCATACTCCCTCCTGGTCTGTGCCTTCAACCCTCAGTGCCTCTACACCAGTGAGTTATCTGCAAGCAGTGAGCTCTCATGGCCTTTCATGGGCTTACAGCTGCTCCACTACCAGGATGCCTCGTAGTGTCTTGCTATGGCAGGCACTTAGAACTCTAGTGGCTACATTAGACCAAATTGCTTTCTGGGTGCCTACTCTGGGGCCCTGTCTGACTAGATTCATCCTCCTCTCTATAGCCAGGGTCCACTACTCTCTACCCAAGCAGAACCACCCTCCTTTGCCACACCTGGCCCCCAGTTTCGCAGTTCTCTCAATACTCTCGTTCTGTATTTCTACCTGACAGGAACCTAGTCATTCTTCAATGCTCATCTCAAACAATCTGGTGGCTGCCTCAGCAGCCCAAAGTAATTTTCTTCTCTGTGTTTCTAAGTAACATGCTGCCTGTCAATCTCTGCAGGCTCTTGCCATATTCTGTTTCATGCTATGGTCATCTTCCATCCTGTCATCTCTTTCCAAACTGTGAACCTCATAGCCAGAAAGAACAGCTTGTAGGTTTTTCAGTCTCCAAAGTACATTCATAGAAAATACCATATTTCATTCTTAAAAACTAATCTTAGAAGTAACATTTTATCACCTTTACAAAACGCATCCACTTACTATATAGAAAATAGAAAAATAAGAGAAGTAAAGTTGTTAGTTGTAATGCTATAATATGATGGCCACATTTTATATTTGAAATAAAATGATTGTTTCTTAAAATAGCACCATACTATGAACACAATTTAGTATTGGACAATATACTACAAACACTTTCATGCAAGGGGAATTTATTTATCATCATCATCGTTGTTATTTGTTTCTTGAGACAGGGTTTCTCTGTGTAGCTTTAGCTGTCCTGCAACTTACTTGATAGACCAATCTGGTCTTGAACTCAGAGATCCATGCCTCTGCCTCCTGAGTGCTGAGATCAAAGGCATGTGCCACTATGACCCAGCAGGGATTCATTTTTTTTTAACTTTTGTTTTTATTTTTTGAGACAGGGTTTCTCTGTGTGATAGCTTTGGATGTCCTGGAACCAGGCTGGCCTTGAACTCAGATATCCACCTGCCTCTGCTTCCTGAGTGCTGAGATTAAAGGCATGAACCACTATTGCCTGGCAAAATTCATTATTTTAATGGCTATATGATGGGGGATGTCCTTCTGTATGCTGTGAATATATGTTCCTCTTATTGGTTGATGAATAAATCTGTTTTAGCGAATAGACCAGCAGGATGGAGCCAGGCAGAAAGTAAGGTAGTACTACCAGACTAGGAGAATTCTGGGAAGAGAAACTAGGAGAGTCTCGAGGAGACGCCATGTAGCTGCCAAGAAAGCAAGAAGCTTGGTCACCACTGGTAAGCCAAGACACAGATTAAAAGAAATGGGTTAATAATTAAGAGAGAGCTAGCCAATAAGAAGCTGGAGTCATTGGCCAAACAGTTTATAATTAATATAAGCCTCTGTGTGTTTATTTGGAACTAAATGGCTGCAGGACCAGGTCGAGCAGAAACTTCCGTCAACAGCTATATGACATTATCTTTTATGAACATGTTATAATTATTCATCTAAATTTTTATTTTATGTTGTTCAGATTATTTCCAGTTCTTTTAACCATCAAAAAAGAATGAGCATTCCTGCTAGCTTTTACCCCACTCCTGATTTTTTTTCCCCTAGGTAAGTTTTTTGTGGAGTTGTCAAGTCCAAAGATGCATTCATTTTAAAGACCATCCACAGATTCCCTGCAGGAGGGTCATACTTATTCAAGTCCTACCAGCAGCAAAGGAGAAACGTATTTTTCCTTGTTAAGTAGTTGTTCCATTTTTTTAAATGCAGCTAACGACGAGGCTTAGGAAAGTCAAACACAGGTACGTTTTTGCCTTATCTTCTAGCATTAGAGGTTTCATAGATCTCATTTCCCTATGCTGCCCTCTTCTTTCTTGTATGTCTTACCAATGCAAAGAGAACACTTGCAGTTGGCAGTGCTAATTCAGGGTTGTTTTCCTCAGAGGGGAAGAGAGAGGTGGACATGCCTAGAGGGCCGTTCCTAGAGCCTTTTCAAAGTCATTCTCCTCATCTAGTTCTCAACGTCTCTGAGACCACTATGGCAGATGGGAGAACTGTTGTGAGCTACTGCTTATGATACCCCCTTCCCTCTTCTGTGTAGGTGCAAATTGCTTCAATTTAGCCTGTGTATTAAGAATCTACCATGTGCCTGGGCCTGCACCCAAAGACGAGTCAATCAATCCCTAACGTCTCTCTTCCTCTCCCCTCTCCAACCCTTTTCTTCCTTACCCCCTGCACCGCCTTTCTTCTTCTCTTCCTGTCCTGTTGATTTCATATTTGAGTGGGAAAGGTTGATGGATGGGAAGTACCATGAACTGCCATGTGTGTGTGATGCTGCTTTAGCTTCCCTTCCTCTATCAAGCACAGAGAGATGAGGTCAGGGTCCGGCCTAGGTTCAGAACTAGGCAAGGCAAGAAGCTCTGTCTGTTTCTCATGTCCTCCAGCTTCTGTCTCTCATCATGTTCCTTACACCCCAGAGAGCGTGTGTGTTTGTGGGTTGGGAAGAGCTCCCTCCTGCAGCCATAGGCTTCTGACTTCTTTCTGCTCTAGCTCTACCTCCACCCACCCTGGGGTGACGCTGGGATTCCTTGGATAGGTTTGGAGAGCAGCGTGAGTCAAGAGAAGCCTACCTGCCTCCCGCTCTGGGATTAATAAAATGCACATTAGTGAGAGGAAGGATGATCAGAGGTGACACCAGCATGCCCCTGTGTGGGGCACAGCTTCAGGGCTACAATAGACATAGATTTCTCCTTTCCCAGAACTGACAAGCAGCTATCACCACTTGTTTCCCTACCGCCCACAGGAAGCTCGGAGGCAGAAATATAGCCTATAATCTCCTTTCTGTCACTGGCAGTGATTCCTCTGAGCATAAGGAGGGCAGCTCACATGTCAGAAAGCTCCGAGGAAGATGAAAGACAAAAAGAGGGTGGAAAGGAGAAAGAGGCTGCAGATGTGTGCTTGCCATCCTGTCTACCTCAGGCACCCTGTGCTCCTTCTTCTCCAGGGAAAACACCCCCACCACAGTATTCTTCACTATTCCAAGTCCTCCTCCTTTAACAGGCTGCCCGGGACAATACTGCCTGAACCTGGGCTGAAGCTGGACAGACAGCCTGAGAGACAGGGCTGAGTCATGGAGGCAGCCTGAAGGACACACAGAGAACTGAGCCCTATATGACCTTATATAAAAACCCAGATGTCTGGGAGACAAGGAAGAGACCAGAGCTTTGATTTGAAGATAAAGTCCCTTTCATCCTTACTACTTCCCCAGACAATGGAGTGATGCTTGCAGCTCCTTAGTTCCATTGGGCCACTCCTTGCTGCCCAAGTTCATCTTAGCTGGACTCCCTCTGTCAGGGAGGGCAGCTCCCCAGAGAATGCCTTTACCTATTTTGCCAAGTTGCACTTGGGTATTTTTCAGAGAGCAGGAGAGTAATAAAGACAGCTGCTGGAATCTCTGGTCAGAGGCCCAAAGTTAAGGCCTATCTCTCCCACTTGGAGAAGATCTCCACTGCTGTCTGTCCTAGTACTAAATTCCTTGAAAGAGTATTCACTCACTCTGGAGCCTATCTGATGGCCACAGCTTCAATAAGCGCAGGTGTGACAACGTAGTTAGTTTGCCTACAGTGTCTCTCCTGCAATTCCCCAACGGTGGACATCTGTAATATTCTCTGGCCTCCTTCCTTCCTGTGTCAGGGTGTGCAAGCTAAGGAAGTACAGCTGCTGGTTCCAGGTCTGCCATAGATGTGTTCTGTGATGTCCGACAAAGCTTTCCCCTAGTCTGAAATTAGTTTCATCATCATTCTTATCATTGGCCTCATGGTCTTCTACAGACAAGAAGGTAGGCTTGAAAATGTGGCACTTCCCATCCCATTCCCTGAGGATTCTTGATTATCAGCTGAGCCAAACAGTCACCCTAAGGAAAGCCCAGAATGCAACAAGAGCAAGGACACTGGCCTCCAAAGCCCGATTGTAATGTAGGGGAGCAGAGGTCCTCCTCGGGAGCCCCTGTGTCATATTCAGCCATGTTTCATGTGTTTCTTCTGGCAAACTCCAGCAGCTTTCCATGACCACAGTGATGAATGTCTAGATGTCTTAAGCTTTCCCTCTCATCCTTCATTGTCAGATTGGACCTTTGTCCAATCCCCAACTTGAACCTTTGTCCCAGCTGAGAGAGGCTGCCACTATCCAACACCCGATATCTAGTTCACACTGGCCTGCACATGCGCTCGCTGCTAAAGAACCTGGTGCTTCCTGTCTTTCTGCCTCTGGCTCCTACCAATCCCTACGGCTACCTCCAGTCTCAGCCCTCCACTGCTGAAGAACTGCCTCTTAGACTGCTGTCTATGATGGGCCCTTAACCTTACTGTATTTTCTGAACTTCAGTTCTTCAAATTAAACGAGATCTCCTTGATGACATCATCAACCTGTGTCTTTATTTCTTGTACTACCCTTGTGCATGCCTAGGTCAGCACTGAGCCTGTGTAGATCATGCAAATGATCATTCTTGTCACCCAGAAGACAGTACTAGAAAATATTAACTCAGATCAATGCTGAATCAGTTCAGTCAAGAGTTTGCCTACTTAGTAATGAGTATTCATGGCCGAGGGCATTGCAATTCTCTATACTTCACTGTCCCCAAATTGAGTACTTTTGACTGAGGATGAGTTCACATGCTTCCTGCAGTCCCCGAGTGTAAGAAAACTAGCATAGAGAAGTGGGTCAAACATGGATTTAATGCCAGCCTCACTCTTCCTCCCGTGTAACCTGACTAAGTCTCCTAGTAGTAGCTACTTTTAAAAACAGGAACAGCAATGCACGGGGTGTTTTGAGGATGGTGTGGTATTATATCACATACAAGGTGTGTTTAGTGGGGAGTAAGGGACTCTGCAGTGCTAAGGAGTAGGTCTTTAATAGAGACTGACTTGTCGTTCACATTAGTGATAGTGATGGCACCCATTCTCCAAGAGTCAGCTCCTCATGTTTGTAATCTGTTACCATTTGTCCTGTATTAGAGTTATACTGACCACATGGGTGATTTTGATTTTATTATAGAAATGACATAACCTAAACTACTGGGGTGGTGCTGCTTGGATTGGTTGTTACCATTGCTGTTCTCTTATTTAGGCTTCTGAATCTCAATCCTTGAAATGGTTTTCCTGTACTAATTATGCATTTTCAGAGTCAACATATTTAAGGGAAGCAGGAAAAAGAGTATTAAACTGCAGAGACGCATTGCTCGTGAAATAGTCTAAATTTGTGTAAATTCTTTGCCATGCATAACTCCTTGCATCCAACTTGGTAACTCTCTCAACTTGTCCCTGTAAGTCACTTATATGTGCGTTTTTATACTTGGGTGCTATTTTATGCTATTCATGCTGTAAATGAGGTTGAAGAAAAGTCTTAGCAAATAATAACAGGAATGTACTGGAAGAGTTTTCTAACATAAAAATAATACTTTTGTGGTGTTTTACTTGACAGCTCGAAAACTCTTGAAGTTATCTAGGAAGAAAGGTCATACGCAGTTAATAAAGGCAGACTTTCACCATATCTTTTGACTCCAGCCCAGTCCTTTTTGAATGTTGTCACACTGCCTTTCAAGAACCAAAACTGCCTAAAAAATACAAAAGAGACACAAGCAAACAGGCACTTGCTTAGCTATCTATTACTATGGCCATAAAATTGTTTTTCACCCTTCCATTGCTATTCACCTTTCTCTTTGGTTTCAAAACTCCCAAACTTGTAGTATTTAAGAATTTTTATATTCCATTTTTATTAATTATCAGTGGCTGTGGATGTGCATGCATCACAGTGTGGAGGTCAGAAATTTTGTGCCAATTTTCTCCTATCACATGAGTATTGGGGATGGAGCTCAGATCCTCTGGCTTGGCAGCAGGCATCTTCACCTTGACAAGCTGTCTCCCTAGTGCTTTTCACACTTTAATCTTGAGACTTGGAATTCTGCCTACAGAATATGTACAATAAAACAATAAAAGTTAATCCCAGAGTTTGGGGGTTGTTTGTTTACTGTCGAATGATCAATAGCAATGTTTATGCATACAAATGTGTGAAAATAGAGAGGTATACAGCTCAGTAATAGGAGAGCGTAGACAAGGGTCTGGGTTGGATCCCCAGCATCACACACAAAAATCTAAACTAAGGTATTTGTATATATGAAAAATGGATATAAGAGATTTAAAACATGTGTTTTTTGGTTTCTGTTTTTTTTTTTTTCTTTTTTTTTAGTTTCATCTCTCCAAAGTTTTCTTTCAGGCTACCCTTCCCCCATTTAGGGTGAATCATTCCTTCCCCTCTGCTCTCCCAATAATTGGGATCATACCTCTAGGATAAAAGTCCAAAGTTCTTAGCCATGAACAACAGGCTGTCTCGCTGAATTAGTATCACACATTCCTACATGCATCCTTCTGTGAAGCCCCAAGTTTCCAGAGAACAAGGACTTCGGATTTCCTACATTGCATCTCTAACCCTGCATCCCACTCAGTGTGTGTTTATAAAATCAGGGAATGGATGGATGAGCAGGAATGCCATGAGCAGTCAAGAGATCTGGCCAGAGTTTGGCCAGACACAGAAATGAGCTACGGGAAGGACTAGTGACAGGGAACCTATCATGGAAAGTAAATTATCCTTTTCAGTAGAACAAGACCATCCTCTCTCACCCCAGCTTTAAAGCTTAAATTTGCCCCACAAGGTTTTATTTCTTGGGAAAAACTTGGACCCTTAGCAGAAGACTTCAACATTGAAAAAGCTACAAAAAGCCTGCCTGTGTCTAGCTCCCTCCACCCCAGTCTCCATACCAAAGTCTTTCCCCAGTAGTCAGACCTTCAACCTTGAACCTTGCTTTCTCACTACTCAGGCTGATGGACAACTCTGCCTAGATGCTGAAGCAGCCTTCTCCAAAAGCAGGGAAAGGTAAGTGTATCTTGGCAGCATCAGGCTGTCCTTGTTCTGAGCCAGCTGGAGTTAGCTATGCCTTTCCTCTCCTCTCCTCTCCACTGCCATACTTTAGCTGGCAGGAGCCTCCTGGTCCAGTTCTGCTCCTGCCCTGTACCCCTGCTTGGCACTGCAAGGATGGTTCTAGCACCAGCGTTTCCTATGATCAGGTCTTTAGCTCTTACCGCACCAGTTTGTGATGGTCTGAGTATTCCTAGGATCCACAGGATTAGCTAATTCTCAGCAGAATCTCAAACCTATACATCTCCTGAGATCCCAATATGCATTTTGTGTATATCAGGTGTTTAACAAGTATCTGTTGATAAAGACATACATAAATGTATATATGTAACAGAGGATGTGCCATGCTAACATACTACATGCTAATTTCTTCACAAGGAGGGATATTATCCAATTTAGTAATTAATCCTTGTACCACCCTGTGAAATGGATAACACCAGTCCCATGCGCAAAGGGAAGCTGAGGTTAGGAAAATCAAGTGACCTTCCTGAAATAAGGGAAGAAATCAAAGAGCAGGGTCCAAGAGTTATGTTGCAGCCCTGTTAGCACAGCTCCTCAGTGCCTGTGCCTCTGCCCACCTGTCTACCTGTCCATCTGCCCCTCTGCCCACCTGTCCTTCTGCCCACTTGCCCACCTGCATACATGCCCCTCTGTCCACCTGCCCCTCTGCCCACCTGCCCCTCTGTCCACCTGCCCACCTGCCCCTCTGCCCACCTGCCCCTCTCCACCTGCCCCTCTGCCACCTGCCCCTCTGCCCACCTGCCCCTCTGTCCACCTGCCCCTCTGCCCACCTGCCCCTCTGCCCACCTGCCCCTCTGCCCACCTGCCCACTTGTCCACCTACCCCTCTGCCCACCTGTCCCTCTGCCCCTCTGCCCACCTAGCCAGGGGAGAGACGTTAAAAAGCAGAGCTGCTCTTCTGCCTCACTTGGGAAATAAACAAGAAGAATTTTTCTTCTCATCATTTGGTGAGTCAGTGACATTTCGTTTGACAAAGGATGTAGGAAAAGCCTCTCCCGGGACTAGTTTTGGGACCAAGCTCTGATAATATTGCTTTATTGAAAAGGAATGCCAGGAACTGATCTCCGGATGGCCTTTACATGGAGTAATTTATGCAGAAAAAGGAAATACTTATTTTTAAAGAAACACATTGATCTACACATAGTCACAATGACAATGGTAAGGACAGTGTGCATGCGCGTTTGCATGCATACATATACAAACACACATACAAAGTCAGTTTCTCTGTCTTCCCTCCCTCTCTATACCTCTCTATATGTGTGGGAAAAAAACACACAAATGTACAGATTCTGGTTCATGCTCATGGTCATGGCCACACACAATAAAAAGTCAAAGCACTCCAAGTCAGGAGAGGGACAGTCTCCCCATCCCCCACCCCTCCACCCCCCACCTCCCCACTCCTGATTGCTAAACAGTGCAATGGGACTGACTCCCTTCTACGTCCTCTGAGGAAAGCTGCAATTTTCCCACACATGAAAATTTCAGTCGTTAGGGAATGCACAAGAATCATGCCATCGAAGAGATTAATCTCTCTGTGACTCCTTGCCCTGTCTGACTCCGGGCCTGCTCCCTCCTGTGTGATCACACTTCACAGGAGATGGTGCCAACGAGATGACCCGCTGCCCAAGGCACAGCTCCACTCAGGGAGATTTATGCTCTGCACCTTACTCAGGCCTCCACCATAACCTTCTCTGAGAGCAGAGGAAGGATAAAAAGAAAAGGAAATGAAATGTCCATAAAACTCTCCTTTAGATGCCACTCAGCACTGGAAGAGATGCAGAAGGACTGCACTTAAAACACCTTCCTCCCCAGGCTGCTTGCAAAGAGCTGGATTGGCAAGGACTCTAGAACCAGGAACTCTTTTCCCACGATGGGGAATTTTGACTTGGGCTCAAGTAGAGCGCAGGATGCCTGTTCTTATAGAATGAACACCTGAAAACTCCAAGAGGCCAGAAACCACACAGAGATTAACATGTATTAGCACTATACTGCTCTGGGTCTCCGTTGGTTTCTCCTTATGTAAATAAGGTTAGAACTGGATGGTCATTTCCAGCATGGTCTGTATCAGGGGCCGCCTTGCTCTGCGTTGGTGCCACATTAGTAAGACTTTCCATACCTCTGAATGCATCCCCAAACATGTCCAGTCATGTTCATTGGCTTTCTGTGTAAGTTGCACAATAGCTACATGGGATGTAGTGCTACAATCAATACCTCCAGTAAACAGACAGAAATCAAAACTGAAAAATATGTGTCTTGGTGAATGTCACAAAAAGAATCAGCATTGATTAACTTCCACGGAGTCACTCTATTTAAAATAGCAACAACACAATGCTGTGAAAGCCCTAGAGTTTGCACTAACAATTTTTTCTTTTTCCTTTTCTTTCTTTTCCTTTCTTTCTTTCTTCCTTTCTTCCTTCCTTCCTTCCTTTCTTTCTTTCTTTCTTTCTTTCTTTCTTTCTTTCTTTCTTTCTTTCTTTCTTTTTCTGAGACAGGGTTTCTCAGTGTAACCCTGGCTGTCCTGGAACTCACTCTGGTCTTGAACTCAGAGATCCGCCTGCCTCTGCCTCCCAAGTTCTAGAATTAAAAGTGTGCACTAGCACTTATTGTCTAGGTCAGATTGGTTGAGTAATAATTGAATTGTGTGTGACTTAGGATAGAGACCTTTCCTAAAGGAAGATAGTTCTTCCTTTAGGAAAAGGTTGAACCCCCCACTTGGCTATTAGAGGGACAAGATGAAAGAAAGGGGAAAAAGCTAATATTCACTCACTCAACAGGAGTTAGTTGAGTGCCTGCTTTGTGTGAGGAACTGTTCAGGATCGTGACCAGAAGTGATAACAAGCCCAGCATTTATGAGGCTTACACTTGGTTGGGAGAGATTCGAGAGCAGTGATGACAATCACAAGACAACAAATGAGGTTTATAAATAAAATACCATGTCAGATGATGACAATGGCAAGAAGGTAAAGGACAGACAGTAAAGTATCAAGAGTCAACAGCCTTTCATGGAGACAACATGGGAGCCGGAGGGCAGACAAGTGGGGAGAGTGGTGGGTGTAGTGGTTTGAAAGAGAAATGTTCCTCATCCTCTCAGGCATTGCAATTCTTGGTCTTCAGTTGACAACATTTTAGGGGCAAGATTTGGGTACAGCATCCTTGCTGGAGGAAGAACACCACTGGGGTGGGCTCTGAGGTGAAAGGTCAAGCTCTACCTCCAGTTTTTCTTTTTCTGTTTCATCCTTGTGGCCAAAGACATAATCTCTTAGTTTCCTGCTCCTGCTGCCATGCCTTCCATCTGTGATGAACTCTTTTTCCTCCGGAACTGTAAGCACAAACAAACTCTTCTACAAACTGCCTTGATCATGGTGTTTTATCTTGGCAAAAGAAAAGTATCAAATACAGCTAATGAATATGATTAAGTGCATTATCTGCATATATGCAAATGTCATGATGAAACCTTGTCTGTTGGTTTTAAGTACTGGTACTGAACCTAGAACCTCACATATGCAAAGGCAAGCCACTGGGCACTGAATATATCCCCAGCTGTCTTTTTGCTTCTTTATTTTATTTATTGATTGATTTTTCATGACAGAGTTTTTCTGTGTAACAGCCATGGCTGTCCTAGAACTTACTTTGAAGACCAGGCTGGCCTCGAACTCACAGAGATTCACCTGCCTCCAACTCCAAGTGCTAGGCTTAGAGGTGTGCACAGCCACACTCAACTTTTTTTTTTTTTGCTTCTTTTAAATGTTGAAGTCTAGCCTACAGTGGTGGTACATGCCTTTAATCCTAGAACTTGGGAGAAAGAGACAGAAGAATCTCTGAGTTAGAGGCCAGCCTGGTCAACAGAGTTCCAGGACAGCCAGGGCTATACAGTAAGCCCCTGTCTCAAGAAGAGAGGAGAGAGGAAAGAGCAGGAGAGGGAGGAGAGAGAGAGAGAGAGAGAGAGAGAGAGAGAGAGAGAGAGAGAGAGAGAGAGAGCCCTGGTTTTACTAAGTTGCCCAGGCTGGCTTTGAACTAGCCCAGGTGTGCCTTGGATTTGTAATTCTCATACTTCCATTTCCTATATATACTAGTAAGGGCTGAGAAAGTAGAATGCTTGCCTGGAATGTGTAAGGCCCTGGCATTGATCACCAGCACCTCCAAAAAAACAAATATTACTAAATGCTAACTTTTTTAAAAAAAGATTTTGTTTATTTATTGTGTATACAGTATTCTGCCTGCAGGCTAGAAGACGGCACCAGATCTCCTTACACCATGTGGTTGCTGGGACTTGAACTCAGGACCTCTGGAAAAGCAGCTAGTGCTCTCAATCTCTGAGCTATCTCTCCGGCCCCAAATGCTAACTTTTAAAAAGACAAAAAACTTAAGTCCCTTCAGTAACTTTAAAATAGGAAAATAGGCCAGACTCTGAAAGATCGAGGGATCTAAAACTCCACTGAGAGGAAACAAGACGGCATCCATAGGGAGTCAGGCCCTTCATCAAGGTGTCTGTTAGACTGAGAAGGAAAGAATGGACAAGGGAAACCTCCCCTGCTGGGATAAGGAGGGCAAGTTTCTAATTCTCTCTGTGCAGAGTTTAAATTATTCCTTCTCCATCCCTCTGGCATCTCCTCAGACCATGGGCTAAGGGCAGGTAAGTGAGGTGCTCCTCTTAGGCACAAAGTTGAAGAGGCAAAATTGGAGGAAATGAGCAAGGCCAGCAACAGCAGCCACATCTTGTCTCCTCTCCCTGAGGCTAAAGGAAAAATCTGTAGCACTGTCCCTGTTTCATGTATACATGTATCGAAATAACACATTGTGCCCTATGAACTTGTACACTTATATGCCAACAGAATTATTCTAATTTATGATAGTTTGCTTACCATGCATTTGTGTCATTCATTTTTATTTCTCATTTTAAAACAATTACATTAAATATTATTCCACTTGTTGACTGAGTTTTTTTTTTTTTGGGGGGGTCTCTTTCAATTTTGTGTCTGAGTCTAGGCAGACTTCTCCCCACGTCTTCGTTCAATATGAACACATGCAAAAGCTTTGGGAGATTCCGGGCAGTAGTGGCTCATGCTTTTAGTCCCAGCACTTGGGAGGCAAAGGCAGGCGGATCTCTGTGAGTTAGAGGCCAGTCTGGTCTACAGAGTGAGTTCCAGGACAGGCTCCAAAGCTACACTGAGAAACCCTGTCTCGAAAAACCAAAACCAAACAAACGAACAAACCAAAACAAAATGAAAGCTCTGAGAGGAAGAAGAGGGGCTGCAGCCTCAAATGGGGGAGCTGACACAGGGAGAGTGAAGTCCTGCTAGCAAGACAGAGAGAGGGAGCCAGGATATCTTCCCAGGAGAGGACCTCAAGGCATGGTCAGGAGGGTCTAAACTTTCTTTCCTCTCTGGGAATCTTGGGAAGCTGAGCTTTCCGCAGTGTGGATGGAATCTCATGTTAATCTACTGGAATGTCAATAGAAAGATGACCACTCACTCTAGAGGGCTTGGAGAACATCGGTGAGAGAGGAGATATAACACTTCTTATAGCCCTGCCACTCAACACTCGCCAAGGACCAAGCACAGAGGGTTCTGCACCCTTAGAGGTTAGGGAACAGGAAGGAAATTTGGAACGAAAGGAACATTCCTAAAGGATGAACAGCAGCAGCACCATGTGTCACCAAGGGAGGGCTCAGGCCCTAAACTCTCTTCCCTACTGCAGCTCCCTGCTTCCCTCCAGTGTCCTCTGAACACCAGGATTAAATCCTAGGACTTCAGATGATGAGCCATTCCCAAGCCCTTATTAAAAAATAAGATACATCTTGAGCACACATATGTTTGAAACCTTTTATAACCCTGCTCCTGCCTAACTTCCCAAGATTATTATCTCTTATGGCTCTCCTTCATGTGCCCAGATGGTAGAGCTGGCAAGTTACCTGAATGTGCCTTGCACAATTCATGTTGAAACCTCATTCCAGCTGGGTGATGGTGGTACAAGCCTTTAATCCCAGCACTTGGGAAGCAAAGGCAGAAGGCCAGCCTGGTCTACAGAGTGAGTTCCAGGACAGCCAGGGTTACACAGAGAACCCTGTCCCGAAAATAAATAAAAGGGAAAGAAGGAAACCTCATCCCATTGTGGTGGCATGAACAGGTAGTGACTTGTCATAAGAACTCGGTTCTCATGGATGGGATCAGTGTGTGTGTGTGTGTGTGTGTGTGTGTGTGTGTGTGTGTGTGTGTTTAACAGGCATTCCCCTAGCTCTTCCATGTTATACACATCATCTACACAGACTGAACTCTTACTGAGTCTGCTGACACTTGATCTTGGACTTGCAGCCTCTAGAACAGGGAAATGCATATTCTTGTTAATAAGGCTAAGACGGATGAATAGACCAAAGCATATACTCATAGGCCAAACCGAGACTCTTTTGTGAATACAGTTTTTTTGTAGTGCTATTTTGTTTATGCTATAACAAATAAAGATTGCCCAAAGATCAGAGTGCAGAGCTAGCCACACTAGTTAGTCATAGAGACCAGGCAGTAGTGGTACACACCTTTAATCAGGAGACAGAGGCAGACAGATCTCTGTGAGTTCAAGGCCACCCTGGGCTACACAAAATTGATCCAGTGTAAAAAAGAAACAGAGCTCACACAAACGTGATCCCACACTTTTAATCCCAACACTAGAGAAGTGGAGACAGGAGTGATATGACTGGGCAGAGAGAGAAATATAAGGTGGGCGGAGATACGAGCTTAGTGCAGTCTGAGCAGTTAGTCTGAGAATATAGTCTCAGGACAGGATTGCCCCTTTGGTCTGAGCATTGGTAGAGGTAAGAACTCCAGTGGCTGACCACTCTGCTTCTCTGATCCTTCAGCTTTCACCCCTTGATAGCTGACTCCAAGTTTTTATTATCAAAACCAAAGAGAATTCATGCTACAAGTTTTATTAGAATCTGGCCACACCCATTCGCTATTACCTATGGCTGCTTCCCACTCTAATGGCATAGCTAAGCCCAGTAGTTTTACAATGATGGAGCTGAATAATTGCAAGAGTAAAATACCCTAGAAAAATTACTGTCTGATCCTTTGCAAAAAAGGTCTGCTGACCATGCTCTAGGATATGGCTTGAATATTTTCTTCCCCTCCTATATGGATGGCCTCTGCTCCCTGAGCCCACCAAGCCTGTGTTTGTTCCCAGGCTGGACCTTCTCTTCCCACGCTCTCATAGCTGCCCATTCGGTAAGAATTCAGCTTAAATGTTACTTATTCTGTAATGCCTCCTGAATTCCTGAAAAAAAAAAAACAGAAAAAAAAAACCAGAAAAACAAATCTCTTGCATCTTTTTAAAACTATGCATGGTTGGAGTGACCACATAATTCATTTGTCACACTGGAATAATTTTCAGAGTGAAAGAGAGCATGATTATAATCACACAAGTTTCTCCTGAGAACATTCCAGGAAAAGCAGGTCACATGGGCCCATCTCTTAGCACCTGTTTCCTTCTGCCTTTGAGGGGAAAACTGGCCACCTAGCTAACTTCCTCAAAGGGCAGCATGCTTAGGGGAAGGGGAATGGTGAGTTTGTCTTTCTTTTTTCTTTTGAGTTAGGGTTTCTTTTTGTAGCCTAGCCTGATCTCAGACGTGTGATTTTCCTGCCTTAGTCTCTCAAGTACCGGGATTCCAGATGTGTACTGCCCAGCTGGCTTTATACAGGGGATTCTTGATCCTTAGAATATCCTTATATGAAAATATGATCAATGAACACTTGTTGAAATAAAAGAAAGGTGTGACCCAAACCTCAACATGACACCTTGGACAGAAACAAGCTGGAATATGAGGTAATATGGAGGAGCCACTGATTCCATGGAGAGTTTACAGCTGGTGCCATCCAGAGCTGGTATTCGTGTGGATGTGCCCACTTGCCCAGAACCACGGATCGCTATGTGCCCCTGGGTAATGCCTGGCTCCCGGCAGCTCTCCATTGGCTTCCTCCCAACCCTACTAATCCTTCTCTCAGCAGCTTGTCCTCCTGACATCTGGCCTCCTAGAGGCTGGGGCACATATCCTGCTCTACAGGGTCCCTATAGGCATCAAAGTGCTGGGCTAACAATGGCCAAAGCAGTCACAAGAGCTTGGCTGGCTGTTCCCTGTGTTAGGAAAGAGCCAATTCAAGGACTCAAGTTTATTTTTGTGAGCTCTGAGCTTAGGCTGAATGCTGGATGATGAGAATTTAGATATGCATCTCCCTTCATAAAGCTCCAGCACATTCTATAGGCTTCTGCTCACTAAATAGGAGATAGGAGACAGCAAGGGACAGATGACCCATTTAACATTCTCTGCACTCCCCCATCTGTTCTCCACTGAATAGCTAGAGACATCTTTTTGAAGTGCAAATCTCATTCTACTATATCCCCAGCCTCAAATACACCACTGGTTTGCCATCTCTCTTGACATCAGCTCCCACATTTCTATGATGCCAATGAAGGTCACTGAGGTCTGGCCCCGCCTATCTCTCCAGCATCACCTAACTCATTCTGTGCTTTCCAGGTACCATGGTCTTTGATCCTTCTAACTGGATGTGCTTCTTCCCACTACAGGGCCTTTGCACAAGCTCTCCCATCTTCCTGGCAGGTGCCCTTTCCTCAACTGTTTTTAGTAACAGATTAAGGCCCATCCTCTTCAAGAAGCTCTAGCTGGCCTCTAGGACCAAGTAAGATTCTTTTTTTATGTCGTGTTTCCTAGTTGAGTTGCAGCACTTGCTTAAGTTTTGTAATTACATACTTAGTTGTGTGAGGCCTGCTTTCCTCATTAGGCTGAAAACTCCATGTGGGCTGAGACCCAGTTTGTTTGTTTTTTTTTTTTTATCTACCCAGAATCCCCAGCACCTACTAACATTAGGGGCTAGAATATTAGGGGCTGGAATGTATGCAGTTCAGTTGGTAGAGTACCTGCCCAGCACGCTTGGAGACGTGGATTCAATTTCTGGCACTGCATAAACCATGCTTGCTGGCACACATCTGAAATCCCAGCACTTGAGAGATGGAGGCAGAAGGATCAGAGTTCAAAGCCACTCTCAGATACACCACCAGCTAGCTTGTCTCAAGGGGAAAAAAATGGTTGACAAGATAGACTCCAGCAATTAAAGTCAAAGGGTGGGGTGGCTACCTCTGATCTTTTCTCAGATTGACAAAATACAAGGTAGGGATGCCCCTGTTTTTCCTCATTCTCTGCTCTTAGTTTTCTCTTCTTCCTTCTTACTGAGCTACCTTTAAAAGCTTAGTGCATGGAAGGCCACAAAATGGGATTTACACAGCACAGGCATTGGCTGTGAGTTCACAGGTTAAGGCAACCAAACTAGACCAACCCTCGAGAGGGCAAATGGACACTCATAAAGAGGGTGAGCCAGTACTGACCAGCTGGGACATATGGTCACAGATGCTCTTGTTTCTTCCCTTCAGCCTTCTCATAGCATGGACTGCTCACTGAGCACCCAGAGAGGAGTTCTCCCCTCTTAAGTCACTCCCTCGTCTCTCCCTTTCACTTCTTTTGTGCTGTGGTTTGAATGTTCCCCTCTGAAATTCTTGTGAAATTCAGCTGCTACTGTGTCAGGATTAAGGGGTGGGATGTGTAAGAGGTGAGGTGACTAGGTCACAAGGGCTCTGCTCTCACAACTAGATTCATGGAGGGTTTTTTGTTTGTCACTGGAATGGGTTTATGCTGAAATGAATGAGTTTGGCCGATTTCTTTCTGATAGGAACACATTCTCTTGCCCCTTTGTCACATGATGAAGATCTCAAGAAGGCCCTTGCTCCAGGAGACCTTCTCATCCTCCAGATCTCTGAGGGAACACACACACACACACACACACACACACACACACACACACACACTCACACACACACACACACACACACCATATACAACACACACACTACATGTCATACACACACACTACACATCATATACATACCACACAATCACACATCATACACAAACATGCACCACAAATCATATTCACACATATATGCCACATATACCATATATAACACGCACACACTCTCTACATGCCATAAAAACACACTACACATCATACACACACATTATACACCACACAGACATTATACACCCCCCACAATCACACACCACACACAGAACCCCACATGCACCACAAACCACACACACATATACACATACTACATATGCCATACACAGCACACCATATAACACACACACACACACACACACACACACACACACACACACACAAAATCCAACCTGTGGTATTGTTACAACAAGAGAAAACAAAAAGTTCTCCTTCCCTGCTCCCTCTGTCCCCTTATTCCCTGGCTCCTTGCTGGAGTAGTGTATTCTTTACCATCCCCACAACTTGCTCCCACTCCAAAGCAAGCTCCTTGAGGACACAGACTGTGCCTTCCATGTCATTGACTTCTTACAGCTCTAGGCACTAGGTTTTCCATATTTGAGCAAGATTGTAGATTCCTAATCTTACTCAAAGGGTGTCTTACATGAGGATGCCTTCCCAAGGTGTGGAGCCAGAGAGTAGCTTTAAGCTCTGGGTCAGGTGTAGCATTAGGGCACAGCTGCTCCAGCTGGGCAGAAAAAGCCCATTCTTGGGCCCAACACTAAGGCCTCCTAAGCTCAGGCCACATGGGGACCGAGATGCAGCTGGCTCCTTGGCTGGTTCACAGGAAGTGGGGAGCCGGTTAGCTCACCCTCTCAGGTCTGGAGACACACATTCGCAGCCTTTGTGCTCATCTAGACTTGCATTACCTCAGCACAACACTAGGGCAGCCTGGCAGCTGTACTCTTAATAAAACTGAGCTGGACAAAAAAAAAAAAAAAAAGCTCTCACCTGACTGGTGTAGAACCTGTGCACCACAAGGAGGCCTTTCTGCACAGGGCCAATACATAACAGAATCCACTGTCCTAGCTAGGTACTTCAGGCTGCCCCCCACCCCAGGATGGTGAAGCAGCCCACCAGGTCAGGAGCACAGGGATTAATAATGCATCAATTTTAATGCAGGGAGAGGATTTTTTTTTCTGCTTCACAAACAGCAAAGTGAATGTTTGAGCATCTCAGCAGGGGGTTAATGAGGACTCTGATTAGTTATTCGGGCTTCTCCACACTGCCTCCATCCATCCTGCTAGGGAGGAGGACAGGCAGCCAGTGGGGAGGGGAGGGCTGCTGGCAGAAGGGCTACAATAACATGATGGCCTCGGCTTGTCTCTAAGCAGGTTTCAAATGAAAACTGCGGGCCCATTCCACGTCCCCATCCCCTGTACACACACACACACACACACACACACACACACACACACACACAAGACAGAAATCAAAACTGGAAAGGTCCTTGGAAATGACCTGGTCAAGCCATTTATTTGGATGACCAGAGGGGCATGACTCTCCAGGATCCTCTAGGGGAGCAGTGACAGCCTTCCCTCCCCACGCCAAGACCCAGCCTGCTTGTTTTTTTTTTTTTTTTTCCTCTGTTACTCTCAGTTTCCTCCCAAACTCCTTCCTTCTCCAAGTCCAAGGGAATTGTCTGTGTTTCCTTGGGGAAGGCCAAAGGAATCCCTTCAAGGATAAGCCAGAGCCTGGCTAAAACTGTCTGTGGAGTAGTGATCAAGAGGCATCCTCACTGGAAAATCTCTACACCCTAGCCCAGGTGAGTTGCTGGGCACAGAGTAAGGCAGGGCAATAGAGAAGATGGCTTCTGTGATGGCTCCCGAGAAGGGGGAACCTTTGACAGACACCCCGGGGCTAGAGTCCTACCTCCTCAGTTCCCAACTGTGGGGTCATCAGGCCTTCTACAACAACCTCGGTCGCTTCCTGCAGACCCCAGGTCATGGATGAATTCTGCTCATCTCCAACACCGGTCACAGGGGAGGAATAAAAGCATGTGGAGTAGCAGCTGCTCTCCAGGAAACTGCCAGGCCATAGAGTTCCCCACATTTTGATCAATGGAGTTCTAAACCAGAGCTTGCTAGATCCCTCCCACCCCAGTTCTCAGACTATCTGCTGCAGCTAGGACCCAGGGTCAGTGCCTACCCAGCTTTTAAGACATCACAAGCAAATGCCATCACAGTGAGGGCCTTTTCCTGCACGTGTTCTGAGATCAGTGTTTTGAAAGTCCCTAAGACATCTCCCTCTGCATGCTGCTGAGGGCCTACCTGACCATCACACCAATACCAAACTCTTAAGAGTACATGCTGAGGCCCTTTATCAACTCTCACCAAGGTCAGGGCCAGTCTCATTGTCATACTCTCAGGCTCCTTTGACCCTGAGTCTTCGGGGACTTGTGAACCACACTGCCATGATGGTTCCAGAAGCTCCACTATTGCTTTCCATTCATTCAGAACGATGATAGCCAGCATCTGCCGAAGGTTTCCACGTGCCAGCCAGATGCTCACACATGTGGATGTCAATGGCCTCACTCTTCCCTGTGGAGGGGGGGGGTTCAGATATGTCTACAACTGCATAGTAACCTAGTTCTGACCAATGGAACTTTCTGCAGTGATGGGAACAAGCTATCTGAGCTTGCCAATGCATGTGGGTATGCTGTAGCCAAGACTTTGAGTTTTTATCTAATTTTCAGTTTTATTTAAATATATATGTGGCCAGCAGCTCCTATATTAGCATACATTTAGAGAGCCAGGCTGGTAATGTGCTCAGTGCCAACCGTTTGTAAAGAGCACGGCCAGGATTTGAAAAATGTCTGCTCCTTAGGCTCACTCACTTTTCCCATGAGATTGCCCTCAAAGCTTCACTGACCAAGCATGTGAAGACAGTAAGGACAGGACATGGAGTTCAATCCACAAGACTGATGTGCTCACTTGCCCTCTAATGTCAAGTCTGCGAAATGGGAGCACACCTCCAGGGGACAATGAGTAAGACTCGCTGTCTGCCTCCAGGTTCTTCCAACTTGGTCTACCTAGGACAGTGAGCTTCAGGTGGAAACCCTGATGGGCTCGGATGCCACCTGGATCTCCTACAGAACCAATTGGACCATACCTCCAGCTCCACTACAGTCATCCTGCCTGCTCTAGCTGTGTTTGTTTCCGTCTGGTCTTCCCTTTGCCTCATAGGCTCCTAAGAACAAACTTGACCCTCTTCCTCTCCCGCCTTTGTCTCTGGAGACAAGCTGATAGTTCTTCCCAAATGCATGTTAAATACCTTCTCCTTCCCACCCCACTGTGTATGTTCCCCAAAGTCTGTGGGGTTCACCCCCTTCTGAAGCCTCTTTCAACCCCCTCATCACCATCTACTCCCGGCCTTCTTGGACCTTGAGGCAGTTTCTCAGGCCTCCATGCTCTTGGGTCTGCTATCCCCTCTTCCTACAAGGTCCCTTCCAGCCTAATCTCCTGCAGTACTCAGGTCAGGTGATGCTCCCTGGGGAGCTGTGTTGGAGTCCCCTTACCTCAGGCAGTGGATAACCACTCCAGCTCTCCCAAGGCCCCAAGCACCTTGGTGATTTTGCTTGCCCTACTAACTAGCAATGACAGGCATGTGTGTCTCCCCTTCCCACAGTGCCCTCTGAAGTATTTGGGTGTTTCTTGTGCTTTATATGCCTTCAGTGTGTGTGGCACACGATAGAGGTGGTGTTGAGGTGTCCAGGTATATGCAATCACCTTCTGCTCAACCCTCCCTCACCACCCCCCTTCTCACCATGGGGTAGCTTGCAGGGAGGTGCTGAGGAGCATTCCTGATTTACCTCACAGCCTGCTCTCCTGGGGCACAGCAGGGAGACTTCCCACAGAACGGGCTGTGCAGCTCAGCATGAACTCTGACAGCTTCACAGATACTTCAAAACAGCCTCGACCAGAGCAGGCTTGGGTCTATGACCTCCAAACTGGCCTCCCCCTGTGCTTCTGGACTTCCCAATCTGCATCTCCACCAGAATGACAGCCAGACACTGGCCACAGGAAAGCTTGCTTCCATCCGAAGGTGTGGGGCTTGGGCCTTAGGACCAGGTCATGTTACTCAGTCTTACTCCATGTCTCATCTTTCACACATTTGCATCTGGCCCTCACCACTCTCCTGTGTGCTCAGGAAAGTCAGGCTGCCCATTTTACAGATGAGGGAGGAGTGACCCATCCGATCTAAAATACCTAATTTTCAGTTCAGATCCAGACCTTCTGATGCTAAACTCAGTTTTTACTGACAGACCGTGGTGTCAGAATCTTTACCAAAAAAGTTTAAACCAAGCATGTTGACACAAACCTCTAATGCCAGCACATCGGAAGCTGAGGCAAGAGGAGTGTTCAAGGCTATCACAGCCCTACTTCAAAGGGGGTGGGGGCAAGGTGGAGAAAGAAAAAATATGCAAAAAGTTTGGGTGAAGAAGTTTGTGACAGAGACTTGCTGTGTAGCCCCAGCTGGCCTTGCCTTCTCCATCCTCCTAGGTCAGGCCCCTGAGCGCTAGGATTACAAATGTGCACGGGTACATCCGGCTGAAAAACAGTTTGTCTTAAAGGATCACAGAAGGACAGGTGTAGAGGAGGAGTTGAGAGATCTGTCTGAAGATGTGCTGTGCTCAAGGTTTTGGTAGAACCCTGAGTAGAGCAGGACACTTGAAATAGTGGCTAGACCTATATTCTACCTCTGAGTTCACTATACAACCTGACCACATAGTTGTCTGACATTCCCCAACACTGACTTGTTTATTTTATTTTATTTTTTTACCTTTTTTCCTCTATACATAATACATTTCTGACTGCTGTTTGGCCTGGACTTCTGCCACAACTCAAATGTATCTGTCTCCCTCTTGAATCACCCCTGCATCTCCAGGGCATGCAAGGCCTCTTTTTGGCTTGAGGTTCTCACAGTACTTATGTATTCCAAGACTTTGTCTCATTTTACCTAGGGCTATAGCAGTTCGTGTGTCTGCCCCCTCCTAAGGCAGGGACAAATCTGGTTCATGTCTGTGTCACTCACAGTATGTAGTATCGTGCCTTGGGCATAAGAGCTGATCAAAAAATATTAGTGGGTAGAATTTCATTGCTAACTGTATCCTGAATTGGGGCGGTAAAAAGTGAAAGGCTCAGTCTTTGTCTTCTTAGTGGTGACTGTAAAATGTAGGGGCATCACACCTTTGTCTCAACCCTCATCTTCAAATCTGAGCTGTGTGACGATTTAAAAGCTGTCGTACTAAAGATTCAACAGGGCTCTTAAAAATACAAGGCAGCACGCAAGAGTAGTGGGAAGTCCTAATGCAGTAGGACAGTTAGAAGGACCAGAATGAACTGGCACCTGCAAATGTCTTTGAACACACACACCCCTCACTTCTCTCTCCAGTAGAAAGCAATACTTGAAGCAAAATGAAAAGAAACACAAGAGCTTAAGGCTGCCTCCACCAGGGCAGACACAGGAGGCTACCAGATAGCGGGAGGAAAAACATGTGTGCTTTAACTTTCACTTTCATTTGTGTTTTCCAAGGGCAACATCATCACACCGGAAGGATGATCTTAAAAGAGTTCAAGTTTGAAACAGGTGAGAGGGTGGTAAACTATATTTCACAGCTTTAAATAAACTCAAGGCTGAAGATAACAGCAGCTTGCATCTTAGGGTAGGGAAAACCAAAGGTGGACTGGAAGCCACTTTAGCTGGGACCTGACAAGAGGAATCATGTTGGAAACAGAAATAGGCCCCAGTTTTCACAACACACATCAGATTCTGGGAGCCACCAAGCAGAGTTTGGTATTAATTACTAACAAAAACTCTATATTGGATGGATTCCTTATGAAAGAAAGGACAACCAACAAGCAGAATGGCTTCATTCACATGCATACACACACACAGATACAGAAAATATGAGAGGTTGGCTGTGGAGATAAACAGCAAGTAAAGCGCTCACACTTCAGTTCAGATCTCCAGGCCCACGCAAAGATGGGTGCAGCATCTCTCTTGTCTGCAATCCCATCACTCCTGTGGCAAAATGGAAAGTAGAGAAAGGAGAATCCCTGGGGGCTCATAGGCTGGCCGGCTTGGTAAATGCAGCAGTGAACAGGAGACTTTTCTTTAAACTGGAAGGCAAGGATCCACACACAGTCAAGGTTGAGATATCCTCCACATGGATGCTGGTGTGTGTGCACACCCACACTACACACACACACACACACACACACACACACACACACACACACACACACTCAAGATTAAAACCAAAGAAAAGAAAACGCTGGGGGCGGGGTAGGGCCGGGAATCTTGATTTCAGCAAGAAACACATCAATGTTGCACGATATATTTCTGGATGCATGGGAAGGAAAATCGGATAGAGGATGGGCAGGTAAACTGTTACCATCAGAGTGCCTCCCCTCCCCGCACTCCCCCATCCTGTCCCCAGTACTGAAGCCTAGACCAGTCTGAAGGGAGATTTTCCACATTGAACAGCCAGCTGTGTAGTATGGAGCACTGACCTGCAGCATTGTCAAGGGTACACTACCACCCAAGCACCAGATGGGCAAGTTGATATGCTTAAAGAGAAGAAGTGACTGAGAAAGAGCTTATGAGGCAGTCATGAGACAAAAAGCAAAGGGTGATGTTGGACAGAGATGGATATACATTTATGCTATCAGAATAAACCACAAAGTGTACTGGCTGGAGCTAAAGCATTCCACGATGGAGAAAAAAGAAGCCTGGCTGAAAATTCAACAGGTAGCAGCTGGCTGGGGTGTGCTTGTCAGAAGCAAAAGAAAAGAAGAAGGAAGCATAATTGCATGAAGAAAACCATTGTTCAGATCCATAGAAGGAGCATGATTTTTTTTAACTGTCTAGAATAGAATACTTATATTTAAATTGATTTCTAATTCATTCATAATAACAAAATTCACATATTGATGGGGTACAATATAAAGTTTTAATACATGTATACTTTGCATGAAATCAAGTTAAACATATTTATTTCCTCAAATATTTATCATTTGGTTTCTAGTGAAAACATCCAAAAATCCCTTCTAGCTTTCTGAAATGCACAGTGCATGATGTAACTACAGTCACCCTGCCACACAACATAGGGAACAGCACACCATAGCATCTTAATCCTAACATAGGTCCTCATCCCTCCAGCTTCACAGAGCAACATGCTTACTTCACAAGAACACTGATGGAACAGAGCACATCTGTGGAGGAAGTCTGGATGCTGGAAGAAGGAATAGATTTCAAGACAGAACCCTAAGGAGGGGCTAGCCAGTTAACTTCAAGACATATTTGAAGAACTGTTGTATGGAAGACTGTTGGACCTCCACTGTGCTGCTCTGAGATTAGGTCTAGGACAGAAAGGTGGGAGTAACAGACAAATGCCCCCTCTGTGTGAGGGACTTCCTCCATTGAGAACTGTCCTGGGATGGGAGATCAGCCTTTGTCAGGAGTCATTAGAAAGAGAAAGGAAGCTGCCTGTTGCAGGCACCTCCATAGTGTGACAGGTTAAAGCAGTTGACCTCCAAGGCCCCTTCGAGCTCTAGGACATTATGAGACCCCTGACTGAGCAAGATGTTTCTGATTGGAGCACAGCCTCCCCAGAGTCCTGTGAATATATTGCAGAGGTCACCATTCCCTTCACCAGCATCATAAATCTCATCCTACATTCTGGGAAAGGCTCTTGGGAGAGATTGTGGTGGCCATGACATGTGGCATTTGGAAAAGAGCCAACATTTTCCCTCATGCTTTTCACAGAGACACTCCCCACCCCCACATTTCTGGATGGATATGGCTCCCTCTTAATCTTTCTGTGTCCAGCTCAGACACAAGGCACACAGATGACCCACATAGTCCAGCAGTTGATCCACCAGGAAGTTGCAACAAGAGGTAATGAATGGGGCACCTAAGGAAAACTTGCCCATGGCAAATGACTTCTGGGGCATATGCTGGACACCCATAGAGACAACTGGTGGCTGTGAGAATTCTGTTTCCAGTCATTTCTGTAGTTTTGCCCACACTGCTCCTCTGTCTCAAATGTAACTTTCCCCATTGTTACCCTTTTGGGTGTTCCCCCCCTTTTCCATAGTGGTGGCTTTTGGTCTCCATTTGGAAGAATGCTCTCCCTACCACACTCACTATACTCTGCACTATACTGTGGTGAGCTCTGTCTGTGCTTGGGGTATGTCCTCCATCAGAGGGCAAGCTCCTTGAGGGTGAAAAGGGTTCTTTTGCCTACTGTTAGTGTGTACACTGGAGGCAAGATGGCAGCCAGAACAGCCTTGGATGGTTCCAGAGATCTAGCTCTGGCTAGACCCAACACATCTAGGTCTTTCTTCATAGACAGTAAAATGAATACAGCAGCATTTCTCTAGTGAACATTCAGGCTCATTGTCTTAGGACTTCTGTCAATAAATGTTGCTGAATGGTATCTCCTCCCATACATTCCATCTTCATTTCTAGAGCATGGTTGATGTGTTTTGGTTTTTGGAGACAGAGTCTCATGTAATATAGCTCGCTTTGAACTATGTAGCTGAAGATGGCCTTGAACTTCTGATCCTCTTGCCTCCAACACTCAAGTGCTAGTCTGAATCCTTTGTGTTGTCATTCCATTATCCATTATCCATGCATCTATCCACTTATCCATCTTTCCTTACTTTTTTTTTTTTTTTCAAGACAGGGTTTCTCTGTGTAGCTTTGGAGCCTATCCTAGCACGCACTCTGGAGACCAGGCTGGCCTCGAACTCACAGAGATCCACCTGCCTCTGCCTCCCCAGTGCTGGGATTAAAGGCATGTGCCACCAACGCTTGGCTTCTTTCCTTACTTCTAATCAACATTTGTTGAATACTGTTTTTGTGCTAGGTCATCAAAAAGACTAAGATATGTACATTGCTCTTAAAGAGGACAGTGTGGTGACCTTAGGGGACATGAGCATGAAAAATTAATGATATTGTATGGTTGAAGTGTATTGCTTTGTTTTAGTTTTGGTTTTTCAAGACAGGGTTTCTCTGTGTAGCTCTGGCTATCCTGGAACTCACTCTGTGTACCAGGCTGGCCTTGACCTCACAGAGATCCACCTGCCTCCGCCTTCCAAGTGCTTGGATTAAAGGTGTGCACCACCACTGCCCAGCTTTGATATTATATGTTTAATTTGGGGGTGTCTATAGAGGTTAGGAAACCAAACAGGGCTTATGAGACCTAGTAAAAGAAGCTTTAAGGGGTGAGGGGATGGTAGAACCCATGTGAATTGAAAGTAGAGGGGGAGAAAATAGTTAGGATTAAAGGTTAAGTGGGGATTTATATGGGGAGAGAGGAGAGAGGAAGAAGTAGGTTAATTAAAACTAAGAATACATGAATAAATGTCTCTGTAAGCTAGTAAAAAAAAAGTTTTGAACATAGGTATCATGCTTCCTGGAAGACACAGTTATTAAATGAAAATTTCAGTGTAGGTGTGGGATACCTTTCTGTGAGTTATTGGTCATAGAGGCCCCCACACCACCCAAAATATCACATGCTATTGTCGTTGCTCTTGGTTGCTCACCAGAACCATATAGTAAGAGCCCACTGTTGAAGACACATATACTCAGTTGTAAGACATAGAGAAACCAAGTCAGAACTGACCTGAAAATTTCCTGCTAGCTAGTCATAGTACAGGAAGATGCTGTGCAGGCTTCCAGGGGAGTAAAGTCATCAGTAGTATTATCCAGCAGTGAACTAATGCTACAATAGTCATCTGCCAGGCAAGATATGCCCATTGGTGCAATAGTGACATGAAGGTTATAGAGGTAACCAACCACTTTCTGGTTGGATTTGAGGCCTGTTCCACAGGAAGGATTTCATGCCTGGTGGTATAAACATGGTCAAAAGCCCATGGCTTAGGAGGTTATAGACCTTGATGTGGTGGTGGGCTAGTATCTACTACTGTCATCTTACCTAAAAAGACAAGTTGTCAAACTGCTCCTCAATATTTACTTTTATAATTATAAATTATGCTGTTCTCATCCTTGGGCACAGACTAACAGTGGGCAGCAGTTAACACAGAGACTGAAACAGTCAAAATGCTAAGAATAAGTGACCACTGAGCATTTAGTTGTAAATGGGACATCTATATCCACCCAGCTTGTCCCCAGGACTCAGGGAACATTGTAGGAGAGGGGGTAGAAAGAATGGAGGATGGGGAGGTGTGCTGTGAAATGGCATCTCCTGAACATGACATGGCCATCGCATTCATGAGCTTACTGCAGCTATGGTTACCTGCACAAGATCAAGCCAGCAAGATCCGTTAACATATTCCAGCAGGCAGCAGTAATTGGACTCAGTGGGCTAAAACAAAACAAAAAAGCAAACACATACAGGGGGGTAGAGACATGGTAGTAGGTGTCTGGGGGGAAGGAGGGGGGGAATGGATATGATAACTCTGCATTGTATACATGCATGAAACTATCGAAGAATAAAAGACATCCTGAAGATAATAACAACGTACAAAGTGATAGTACTGAGCAGAGATTAAGGTGCACAGGAGAGATACTTGTGGGAAAACAACAACAACCACAAAAAAACCGGAAAGCCCCTCATCACCCTTACCCTGTCCTATGATCTGGAGACCTTAAATCCTTTCCCTTAGCACATTCTCTCAAGGTAGCTATGAAAAAAGATAGGTGTGTAACATGGAATCAGAGGCGCAGGGAAGCCTGTGGTCAGATGTAGAAAGAGCCCCAGGCCCCTCTATTAGCCACCCCGGGGTCTTTAAGGTCCAGCGTCTGCATTTCCAAACTGTTCTCCTCTTCCCTGCCCCCACCCCAGTGGCACACTCCGCAAGTCATTTATTCCTCCATAACATTTGCTCGAAGGAACGTTACTGCTGAATTATAGCCAGGCCCATTATCTCACAATAACTGTCTGGGAAATGTTAATGTTAATGCATGGATCATGCAGAATGCCACATTAGGGGTTTTATGGTGGACATAACATTTTTATGAACTTTTTCTCGGGTAGCACCAGCCTTTGATGGAAAGAAAGGGGAAAAAAAGAAAGAAAAGTATGAAATGGAAAAGAAAGGCCAGCCCAGTAAAGGCAGTCCTGGCACAGAAGTAGCACTGGATAGCCTGAAGGCTGTTTCTCCAAGTGCTGTTCCCCCAGGGGCAGGCCTGCCCTGGCAGGGCTGGGGTAGGGCCGTATGTGTGTGAATATCTTTAGAGTTAGGTATTTGTGAGTAGAGAGCTACCAGCCAAATTGGCAACTGGTGGGAGACAGGGTCTGCTGGGCAGACCCATAAAACTTCCTAGCCTTTCAGCCACCTGCTGCTGGCTGGGCATTTGGTGCCAGTGCGAACTGAGGCGGGTGGGGAGGAGTGCAAGAAGCTTGGTAGGGTGGCTGCCACACCTCTTGAGTGAGAGGAGGGGCTCTCCAGCAGAGCTGGTTCAGGGGCTCACCTTGGGAAGTGACGGCTAATGGCTTAAGGAGATTTTAATTTCTGCCATTAAAAAAAAGAAAAGAAAAAACACAATCTTGAGAATGGCAGTATTTTACACCTGGCTTTAAAAAGGACCAATAAAGACCCTGTTTAGCATTTTATACCCTTTCTCAAAACTAACGATCTTTGGTTCTCATCTCAGACATATTTTAAGTGAGCTTGTATCTCCTGCCTCCAGAATATTCTTTCAGGAGGCTGGATTTACAGCTCTGTTCTTTGCCTGCCCCGGGCTCCAATTTAAGTCTCATAATCACAGTGTTTCGATCAGCTTGTCTCTTTCCCCTACTCCTTCCACCTTCACAGCCACCCTCAGTGCTGTTATTGCCATTTGTGTCCCAAGTCAGGATGCTGTGTTATTCCGGACCCTGCATGACACCTGCTGACAGCCAGTCCTTTGAGCACAAAAAGGGTGAGTGGCAGTGCTATTCAGCAGTTCCTCCTCAGAGGACCCAGTGGGTGCTCCAGGAGCTGGACACTGTCCAGATCATGATGGCCTCTGAGCTGGGGCAAGAGGAGGGTATTGAGAAGTCTGTGGTAAAGAGGGACAAGACCACAAAGATGGCAGAGACTTTCTGAGAACACACCTGTGGACGTGCTGGAAGGCCTAAGCAAACACCTCATTTGGGTAGGCATCCTGTCCATCTTCGAGGGAAGGTGAGTGTCGCCAGAGGCTTAAGATCAAGACTCTGCCACTTACTAGCTTAGAAAACCCAACCATGCTTTCTAGAAATCTGAGTTTTCACAACATTGAATATAAACTAAATACTGCCAGGTACAGGATGAGTAATCTCCATCCAAAATCCAAAGTCATCTAAAATCTGAACCATTTGGAGCACCGGTATAATACAAGAAGAGGGAAAGTCCAGACCTGACATGTAACAGGTTGTAACAAAAATGCTTGTACACCATAGATACCATATGTTATTACTTCCAGGGCATGTGTGTAAGATGTGCCTGAAACATGGAGGAATCTCATATCTAAAGGGAGCTGGTTCCCACTGTCAAGTGCTTGCCAAACAATCATGAGGACCTGAGTTTGGATACCTGGCACTCACTTAAAAAGCCCCATGTGTCAGTCCACACATATAACCCCAGCACTGGGAAAGTAAGGCTCAGGGTCAATGGGTGGCCCTTTCTCAAAAAGTAATGCAGAGAGTGATAGAGCACACCTGACATGGACTTCTGGCCTCTACCCCCATGCACATACATTCAGGTGCTCACACACATGTGTGTACACCTGAATGCCTATAAATGTATACACCACACCCAAGGAAATGTGTCTGCACTTGATGAGCTTCATCTCTACCTCTGTGTACATGCAAATGCTAAAATTAAATGAATAAAGTAAATATACAAAGTTAGCTGAGACATGGAAGCATTTCTGTTACAAGCTTTCAGACCCTTAACTCCTTCTGAAGGCTAACATACCCTCCACCATCCTCAGCAGTTTATGTGGACTGAGTGATGCCCCACATTGGAATGACAGCCCCATGCAGGCAAGGGTGTTAAATGTTCCCATCACAGACCGATTGCTAATACCTAGGACAGTACATAGTACAGGGCACATATATAGTACATATATATTATATGATGAATGAGTACCTCTATTTCCCCTATGCTCACCCTGGGTAACCTTCAGGTATTTGCCCTGAAGCTTTCTGGGGAAGAATATCATATAAGTAGGCTGATGGGACTTTTTCAAGCTTCTTAACATAAAGTATTGATTTGGGGGGACATTTAGTGCATTCAGAACCTGGGATGTGTCTGGAGTTTACTCTAACCCTCATTTCCATCCTTCCAAGATGAAAAGCTGGGTACCTGGGCCAGGCTTAGAGCCCGCCTTCCCAAATACCCCCTCCTGTGCCTCCCAGGCTGCTCCCCTCCTTCCTGGGCTGCTTCTTCGTGCTGGCTCCTGGGGACCCCCTGCCATATGTTCCATTCCAGCTCTAAACTGCATGTTAATTGTTCTGAATGAACAGCTCCAGCTGGAAAAGCAGGCAGGCCGATTACAGACCTTAAGATAACACCCAGCTTCCCGTAAGCCTGGGGGTTTCCAGCTAAAGAGACTGGAAAGATTTCAAGGCCAGAATGGAGCTAGGCAGAACCCGGGGAAGGAAGTCTACTGTCTACGGCACCATTGCTCCTTGGTCTCTACCTAAGGAGACCTGTTTTAAGGCCACCACACCTGAAGCTCTCAGCTCACCACAGAGGGCCCTTCTAGATTTCTGCAACATCTTGTATTCCTCAAGAAGCCTCTCAGGATTCACCTGTACTGTGCCCTGTAGGCAGATACCGTAACCACACCTCCTAAGGAGGTGTGTCCGACCACTCCTGTCAGGGTGTGGTCAAGGTGATGTCAGGGTGTGGTCAAGGTGATGTCAGGGTGACTTGGGAGAAGTTTAAAGGGACAGACAAGGCACATGGGCTCCTTCTTGCCTTGCTGCTTTAGCATGTTCTGGCTTTAGCATGTTCTGGCTTGCTGTTGGCTGGCTTTATCTATTAAAAGTTATCCTAACCTTATGGATTTCATATCAGTTATTCACCTCAATAGTGCACCAGTCACTTTCTACTCTCAGTCACCTGTATCCTTGTAAGGGAAAAGGGCAAGAGAGATAGAGGAGGAGACAGTCTTACTGTGGATAAGAAAATAAGCACCCTACACACAATAAGTAGAACATCTTTCCTACAAATGATATATCTTTCAGTTGTGAGGGTCTTTACACACACACACAACTTTAGGGGAGTTGAGACTGGGTCTCTATATGTAGTCTCGCCTGTCCTGTAACTCCCTATGTGGACTGGGTTCACCTTGAATTCACAGAGATCTGCCTGCCTTTACCTCCTGAATTCTGGGCCTAAAGGTGTACACCACCATGCTTGTCCGTCTTTATTTATTTATTTTAATAATTGTATTTATTGTGGCAGGGGGCCAGTGAGTGCTGTACTTGTGGAGTTGGAGTTCTCCTTATACCTTTACGAGGGTCCCAGGGATTGAACTCAGATCGTCAGGCTTGTGCAGCAAGCCCCTGTTTTCTGTTTGAGACAGGATCTCATTATGTATCCAGACTGACCTGCCTCAGCCTCCCAAATGCAGCAGTGTCCCTAGCCTTGGCAGTGTCTTTTTGCATTATTCCCTGAGCATTTGTTAATTCCATGACCAGTTCAGTGATATGGACATAGCTTTGTCCTCTATTTCTGTCCAAATTTTCCCCAAAGAAGAAAAATGTGGCTGAGGCAATTGTGACAAAAAGGGAGGATGCATAGGATGGTGTCATCCTATGGCCACGTGGCATTGGGAAGATTTCTGAAGGCCATGATTTATGGAGAAAGAGGTTGAGGCAGGGCCCTGGAAGCTCACCACCCACATACCCACAGCAGCTCAGGCTTCCGGTAAGCAGGAGGGGTAAGGATGTACCCCTCCTGCTGTATCCTTTTTTAGCCTGGAGCCTGCCTAGAGCTGTGGCAGGGGGATCTGGGGCAGTGATCAGAGGATCTGAGTCTAGACCACCGTGCCAACTTTGCCACCAACTAGCTGTGTAACCCCAGGTATATTACACAGCTTATTCACCCACTGTAAAAACAAGAACAGTGCAAAACTTGCTCTACAGCACCGTTGGGGTGACGGGAAGGTCCTAAGAAACATAAATGTGGAGAGAGGCTCTGGAAACCAAAGAGCAGAGTAAGCTCAAAAATAAGCAATTTCAGTTGCATTTCTTTCCAGGGATCTGGGTTCCTCCTAACCATCTGGGGTTAAAGTTCTGGAAGATGGTAGAAACTGTGTGATGGGAAGTTTCTCACCTGGTTCTCTGAGTTGCTAGGCAAATGGCTGGCTCCCCTTTAACCAGATAATCCAAAACAGGGTCCCCTCCTCCATCTCTCACTGGAGGTAGGGTTCAGGAAGGACAGTTAGGAATGGAATGCTTGCTGTGTTGGGTTCAGATTGCAGCTGCACCCAGGGACTCCAAGGTTTTCACCACTCAGACATTCCCTGTGTTTTCTGATTTGCCAGGAGAGCATGGAGCAGGGGGTTTAAAATGGCCCTTTGGGGTAGTGTCTATGCAGAGAAGCTTGGCAGCAGGGCCCATGTCTACTTCCTCATCAGATGCTAAGGATACATGTGTCTCCTGGTAATGCAGCAGAGCCAGAGACAGTAACATTCCCCTGGCCTGCCTCAACCCCCTTCACTTGATCCCTCCATTGGAGTACAGAATAGTCAACAGTTCCCTAACCCAGGCTACCTCCAGCCAAGAAGGGCAGTAGAGAACAAGCCAGAGATTTAATTCTTCCCTGGAGCCCTGCAAGTTTAGTTAAGGTACAAGATAGCCATGCTGCTGATGGCAGGGGGCACTGTGGTCAGTAGGGACCACAGGTGGAGCCTCACACTCTGTTGACATCAGAGGGAGCTGCCAGCAGGTCTCTGACCAGACATGACCTCCTTACTTAGTGGATGGTGAGGAGGTAGGGATAGCTCATGGCCAGAAGTAACCAGTCCTCAGCATCTCTCAAGCCTCAGACTTCTAGGTCTGTAGACCAAATGTGGTTTTTCCAGTTATGTCATCCTTGCTGTGCTTTCCTTGCTCCCCTCCTTGCCAGCATAGTGTCTACTTCAAGGTCCAGCTCTGATGTCATTTTCTCTGTGAGTGCTCCCTGGATGTCCTCCAGGCTGCACAGCCACCCCCAGCTCTAGATTCTCCTGGCAGGCAAAAGAGCCATGTCTAAGTTGCCAAGACCATCACTCTTAGATCATCATCAGATAAGCTCCTTGTAGCAGTCTGCCCTCTCCCTGAGCAGAACTTGCACACAGTAGGGGCTTAGAAAATGTTGACTCAGAGGGCAGTGCATCCTTTCCTGGCTTCAGGAAATCAACTCCCAGCAAATGAGGGCTGGAGAGATGGCTGGGCTTCCGGAAGGTTGTCCTGGGCAACAGAATGGTCTTTCACTGTCTACCTTGTTGCCCAAACCCTGAGTCCACCAAACCCAAACTGTTTTCTTATCAACGATGAGACAATAGATGATCTTTTGACATTTCCAAGGCTGTTTGGAAGAGAGAAAGATAATACGTAATAAATTCATATACTTCTGTGTGTTTCTTGGCTCTGGCAGCTAAAATTTCCATCTCTTTATGCAGGAGTCCTGGGGAGCTGAAATCCTTGATAATGCCAAACAATTCAACACTTTACACTCTCTTTACTCTGTCTGCACCACACAAAAATATCGACTTGATGCTGCCAGCTGTGGGAAGTGAGATGCCATATTCTTTCTGCATGCAGAAGTCTATTCCCATTTGCAGGATGAGAGTTTTGGATCCTAAGCATGATCCAGGCAAGGCAAAGGGCAGCTTGGTACTCCTTGCCCCCAGGTCCACGGGCTGCAGGATCTTGCACACCTGAGACTATCCCTCTGGCCTTCTGCTTGTGCTGCTCTCAGAGGCTCCATCATCAGATAAGCTCCTTGTAGCAGTCTGCCCTCATGAATGGCTGATTGGAGACACAAACAGCACTCACTTCCTGAGCTTAGCACTAGCCAGGGCCCTGGAGGGTTACAAAGCTGCTGCCTTCTAGCTCAGACTCTCAACTTGGGACAACATATTTCAGCCCCGGGCCCCGAAATAAGCATGTATCTGAGAAGAGGAAGCAGGAGACAGAGGCCAAGACTTGCCCCTAGCCGCACTGCAACCTTGCTAGCTCTTACAGCCCCTTCTTCCAACAGAACACCTCGCTGAGAAATGTACCTATTTGTCTAATCACCTTTGAGTCTTGAACAAATATTAAATGCCTGTGATATGTCAGACATTGTGCTCGGGCCCGGCAGCTTTCTGTGAGACCAGGGAGCTCAGCTTTCAGGGATCCTGCAGAGACAAAGTGCAGAGCTCTTTCTGTTTGGATCAGGGGAAGTTACTGGGGCAAACAAAAGTCTGGCTCCTGTCGGCATTTTCAAATCCCTCTCCCCTCCTCGGCAGCCACTTCCCAGTCTGTATTTCAGGCACCCTGAAACACATTGAACACCTGGAGGCCCTGTTTAGTAATGCATCTTTTCCCCCATTCCCTTCCCTAGTGGTTCAGAGTGTGGGCTTAGGTTTTAATACTGGTTCTAATGCTAGTTGGAGAACTGTGGTAAGTTGCTTAGCCTATCTGTGCCTGCATGGCTTCATCTATAACGATGAAGGAGTACTAGTAATGCTATATAATAGTAAATGGAATAATACAATAACTTGTTTAGCATGGTGCCAAGTGCACGGAATTAAAAAATTCTAGCTGCTGGGCCAGAGAGATGGCTCAGCAGGTAAAGGCACTTGCTGCCAGTCCACAGGACAAATGTGGTCTAAGGAGGGAACTGATTTCCACAGGTTGTCCTCTGATCTCCACATGTACACTATGACACTGCCACCAATAGATAAATGTAACAAATCTTTTAAAAAATATTAGCTGCTATTACTAATGAATTAATTTGCCATATTGGGAATGGAACCCAAAGCCTGTATATGCTGGCTTAGTAGTATATGCCTTACTTATACTTTGGTATAAGCCAAACCCACAGTTTATTGTTATTCTAATGGCAAGTATCCAAAAGAGGGATAAAGTGGACTAGGCAAAGAGAAATCCCCTGCCTTACACCAGTCCAGCTTTGCTGCCTCTGAAGATGTCATTCCATACTTGGGGTGTGAGTCACTCACCTTGGTCTCCTTTCTGTTCCCATCCCCTCTTCACCTCCACAAATGTACTACTGGTGACTCCAGAGCTCAGAACCAGCTGCCAGCTGTCATTCTGTGCCTCCCTGGAGAGAGAGCAAGGCAGGGAGCAGAGGATAGTGCCCTTGACCCTGAAGCATCAGTGTAGGGCTTTGTGGAGAACGAGAGTCATCTGCCTCCTGGGCCTACAGCCAGCTCATCTCAAGCACAGTGCAATGAAGTCAGTTCAGAGAACAAAAAAAGACCTTCTGGGTTTGTGCCACATCTTTTAGGGAGCCCCTTGCTCTATTCAGGGTCAGAGCCCGAGTCCAGGAAGCAGAAGGGCCATGCAGGAAGATCCACCCACTCCAAACAGGGCAATAAAGAGGCCAGTGAGGACAGCAACTCCAGCTTTCTACCAGTGGCGTTTGTAAAAACACACATCACCAATCGCTCACAACAACAGTCCTTTGAGGCCAATGTGACCAGTACCATTAACCCCATTTAACTGATAACTAGGTTGAGGCCCAGAGATGCTGCACAGCATGCCCAAGGTTCTGAGTAGGTAAGGGCAGTGGGATCCAAACTTCCTTCTCCTGATTCCTAGGCCAACCCACCTTCACACTGCCAGCAGCTCTCCCAGGGACCTTGATCAACTCTGTTTCACAGGGAGGGAGCTGAGTGGCTCATGCAAACTAGCTCACACATCTTATGCAAAGAAGAAAGGGGGGGCAGACACACTCTGACTGTGGTTGTGACTAAGTGTACCCCAAAACATATTAGCAGCAGTTTCTTGTACTCTGATAAGATAGCAATGGCTGGCCAGACCAGGTCCAAGAAAGGGACAGAAAAGAACTAACCTACAAGCAACCGCAAGGATTGAAAAGACCCTGAGAATATGTTACAGGTAAAGAACTGTAATCTGAGAACAACATTTGGAGCTTCTAACAGCCCTAAAGCTCAACTTTCATTCGTTCATTTGCTCATTGTTATTTCACTCCAATAACAGGTCCAAACCTCTGCTTTCCCTGACTCATCCATTAATCTTTCTTTCATGCTAATTCTTTATTTGATACTTGATACATGCTGTTCATCCCACTGCTCAGAACATGGAGACCTGTCTGTATCTGACCCAGACTCCCCACTTGTAGGGATTGGGGGTACTGGGGAAGAAACAACTGTACTCTACCAAGCCCAGAGTCAACTTAGCCCCTCCAGCTGTCGCAGCAGGGCTCAGCCTCATTTTAGCTTGAGTCTCCCACTCAGTGAACTCCAGGGCTGAAGGCTAAGCAGGGTATGCAGGGAGGGAAGAGGTGCCGCATCCTCAGCTCCATGGCCAAATGTGCTGCCCCTGGGATGCACATGCAGCCTCCAGCCCAGGAGACGAGATAGCTGACAGGCTTGTTTCTCAGCAGGATGCTTGCTTGCTTCTCCAGATGCCCATAGTCCAACATCTGGCTCTGCCTGTATCTCTAGCACCAGGGTGCTCTTCCATCTGTTTCCTTAATGCCACCTTCCGAGGAGCACCCAGCAGCCACTCACTGTAGCTGCATTTGACCCAGTGCCCCTCAACTGCCTTCACTATACTGGGGTCTTCCTAAGCCTCCAAAGCCCTCTCCTCTAGCACAGTTCCAGACAACAATCATGCCTCTCATATCCATGTGGCAGGTCCCCTGATGTCACATACCAGCAAGAACTAAGGTGACAACAAACAGACATATGAGGGGGGGAAACATGGGGCCCAAGGACAGGTTCACCCAGGAAGAGGAAATGACTGAGCTGAACCTCAACAAATAAAAATGGGTGGGGAGAGTGTTCTAGACAGAGGAAACAGCATTTGCATAGATAGTAATGGTACCACACAGTAGGAAAGGATGTTTGGCTTGATGATGAAGGACTGCACCGAATGAGGATGCCAAGGCTGGAAGGGTCCCATACGCCAGGCTCAAGAGCTTAGTCTTTATCCCGCCAGGAACAACATGGCATTTAATGCATAATATTAGTTCCTTCAGTCCAGGAGCATTTCCCTGACTCACCCCAAACCAGCACTGGGGTGGTACCCAGAGCCCTGTGAATGGCAAGCAAGCACTCCACCCCTGACCGTGTATCCCTAGTTCCTTCTTGGGACTCCTGACTGATGCCTCTTACCCTTGTTACAGTGTCACTCACTGTGCTTCAAATTTTCACCTAACTGGTGCTGCCCCCACTGGGTGGAGATAAAGACTTGTTCTCTATCCAAGTTTAGGTCTCCAGAAACTAGGGGAGGGCAGGAGATACTAGGTGCCCAATAAACAGTCTACCACTCAATGAATGAGCTCAAACAGGAGTCAAACAATTTACTTGCTTCCTGACATCTGCCTCCATTTTAAACTGTTTAAACAAAGACTGACCTAGTACTCTGTTTCCTCATCTATACACTAGGAAGCATGGCCCAGTCAGCCTGGCACTTCCCTGGTTTGCATTTGCAGATTCAATTACTGATGGATAGAAATAGTTGCTGACCTGTGCCAGGTGGTCAGGTCTACAACCTAATGGTTGTTAGGTTGTATCTGCACTGAACACGCACACACTTTTTCCTGTCCTTAGTCCCTAAACAATATTGCAGAATAACTACTTACATGGCATTTACATTGTATTAGGTTTGGTAAGGAACCTGGAGATGATTTAAGATACACTGGAGGATGTGTGTAGTTTATATGCAAACACTGTCACATTTATCTTAAGAGACTTGAGCATCTGTTGACTTTGGTACCTGAGGGAAGTCCTGGAATTCATCCCCCATGGACACCTGTGGACAACTGTGCTCCAAGGATTGCTGAGAAGGGCAACAATATGAGTGAAATTGCTTAAGGCATGTAATAAACACCCTGTGTGGTGGTGTGTGGTGGTTTTCCTTCTCTTTCACTTACCTGGGGCTTATTAATCACCTAGTAATTGCTAGGCACTGTTCTAGGCACCAAATTCAAAGCAGCAAATTAAAAGAACTCCCTAGTTTCACAGGACAGACTTGAAACTGGGGCAGCAGATCATAAACAGGCAAATGCAGATGCAGAGGAGAGCCATGATGGGAGTTTACAGTATTAGAAGTGAGGGCAGGGCTACAACCTGCTCCTCTATACATGCAGTCATAGAAGCTGCTCCCTTAAATGACAATTGGACAGAGACTCAGGTGACCTATGTGTATCCCCAGAGGAAGCCTGTCTTAGGCTAGGGGAATGGGGGAGGGGGACACAGCATGGAGGTCCAAGAAGCTGGAGCAGGGACCTGGAGAAGGCCGTGGCATAGGCAGGAATCTGGATCATCTAAGGGCCTGTGAGCTGTGGGGGAGGCTCCCAGTGTTTGCTCTCCAGGAAATCCTCTTGAGGGCTTTTCAGCAGCAGAGTGACACGACCTGACTGACTGTCATTTTAAATAGAGACTCTGACAGCTGGGTGTAGCAGACTGAAAGGGAAGGAAAAAGTGGGGTGAGAGGTGAGGAGGCTTCTGTTGTAATCCAGGCAGGGGACAGCAGGAAGTTGGGCTGGCGGGGGGGGGGGGGCAGACAGGAGATTGGGGGTTTGTCATATCTGATGAGCTTTCTGAAGACATGGTTGGAGAGTAGGAGAGGAAAAGGAGTTGGGATAACCCCAATGGATGTATTCTTCCTCTGACTATACTCCCAGTCCTTCCCTTCACAGACCTGAGTGACTGGAAGCATTGATTTGCCCTTTACCGAATGGCAAAGGCTGCTTTCCACGTGCTGCCTGGTATGGGGGTGGAGAGAACAAAAGAACATTCTCAGAGAGCTTTTAAACATATCAGACCGGGAGAACTGCACATCTAATGAGGGAAGTGCACAGAGTAACCATATATGAGGGAATAACCCGGCAGAAGCCAAGTGCCAACACACGGCAGACAAGAGGGGGCTGGGCTAGGGTGCTGTGCGGCTCAGCAGCTGGGCACTTGCCCAGCATTTGTGAGGCCCTGAGTTCAATGTTGGACATTGACTGAAAGACAAAGAAGAGGTTAGGTCAACCTTCAGGAAGAGGGTAATTCATGGCAACTCAGGTTCAGAGACTGTTCTTTGAAGGTCACCTTCTTGACAAATTCAGTGAAGTGACTCTGTCTCAAACTTCATTGTCCTGCCTTCTTTCACGAGACTCCCTCCCTAAGCTTCCTTACAAGCCTCCTTTCCCACTGTGTCACACGCCTGAGTCCTCATTGCAGTCTTCCGGCTGAGAGCTGCATACAAGCAGACACATATACACATGTGTACACACAACAATATGTGCACACACTCACACTTTAACCTGCACTAGCACACATCCTGATTCACGTGAATGCTTGACTCTCACCAGGGCTAGCCACTCTCCCAAGGACTTTCATCTCAAGTGGCCATATCCTTTGCATGTTGGTGGCATCGTGATCATCCCAATACTGGTCCTAAGTCCTAGAGTTAACTGTATACTATGTAAATATTGGCATCCCATGTCCCTGATCTTGCTTTTGCTGTCTTGTCAATCTTCCTGATTGATCTGAATAAACTATTTTCACTCTCTGCTCAAAAAACTGAAGACTGACTGGTTCCTTACTCCTAGAAAGACAGAGCTCCGGCGCCTCCAGACCTCTCCTTCTCCCCCTAATCCTGTCTCATTCCTCTTAGAAGACCCCAACTCTCTACCCAAGAAAAATGGAAGAAAGAGACAGAAGTTTCTGGATAGATCTAAATGTGTCAGTCCTTTCTCATATAACCCCCATGATAGCCTTGCAAGGGAGACCTAGACCTGCTCCCTCTAGAGATGGAGGGATGGATTCTTAGTTAGAATGACATCCAGCAAGTCACAGGGCTGGTGGGCAGTCCCTCCTACTCTCACAGCCACACCGTTCCCACCCAACTACATGGGGCCCCACATTCACTTATGTTCCCACAAACGAGAGCTGGCTCAGGGACTTCAATTCCCAATAGCTTCTCTTGCTATGCTCCCTCTACACCCTGTTCCAAACCCTATGGCATTTAGTCCTCCACTAAAGCCAACTTCTCCCAGCATAGCCATTGAGCACTGGCTTCTTCCCACTCGTGTGAACTGGCCTCCTACAGGGTATCTTCCTCAGCTCTTGCTCCTACTTTTCCATCTTGCTTTTGTGAACTGTAAGCTCTCTGAGAATAAGAGTTTATATGCTTCAGAACTCAAGGTTGACTAAGGGACGGACCCCAGAAGGATATAATTCATACATACTTAGGGCAATGAAAAATCTAGTAACAAGTAGTTCTTTACCAGGAATATTCAAAACAACTTCAAATGGGAATCACTTGTATTTGTGTTTATGTGTTTCCTCTAGTTAGCATGGAAATCCTTGTCTGAAATTACAAAATTAAATAGGATAGGGAGGACAAGGAACTTAGTGATGTAAGAAAAATATTATTATAGCATTAGTGGCGGTGAACTACAGAGCCCAGCTGAGGGGGCAGCTTCCTTCCTTACATGCAGTTTTCCACTGCTCAGAATGTTCTGGAACATTCCATTTAAAAAAAAAAAAAACCTTTAATCAATGTTGGGGAAAACAAGACTAACGCTAATATTCCTAGCCATCTTGTAGAGATTCAAGTAAGAAATAAAAAGAAGATGGGAAAGGTAGCCACCCACTGAGGAGAGAGGGGAGAGGAGGGAGGGGAGATGGGGAGAAGGGAAAGAAAGCTTTATATGTGATCTTAAGAGGATGGATTCTTCCTGGAGTTTAGAAAGACAAGATTTACAAAAGACAAACAGGGAGAGTTTTGAACAGTAACAACACACTGCCCAAGGGGAAAGAGAACCAAGATACAAGACCAGGGCTCCTGTTTAGGAAAACAAGGACATAGATAGTTGAAAGGAAAGAAACTCGGCTTGGCAGTAGAGTTGCATGCCTTTAACCCCAGCATTCAGGAGGCAGAGGGAAGTGGATCTCTGAGTTCAAGGCCACCCTGGTCTACAGAATGAGTTTCAGGACAGCTAGGGCTATTATACAGAGAAACCTGTCTCAGAAAAACAAAACAAAACAAAAAACAGCGATTGTAACAAAACCAACAAAAAAAAAAAAAAAAAGGAAGAAACACAGGTAACACCCAACACTGGACTGAGCACCCCAGAGACTGAAGAACCTCTCTCTACTCCAAACCCCTGAGATACACCATGAGAAACCAGAGGGAGGAAGAAGACAGCCAAATGCCACTCATCTGCCCACTTATGCCACACTAAAATTGAAATAAAAAGATGATCTAATGAGCAGCCAATTAAAAGTGTATGGTAAGAACTTTAAGCAGAAGAAAACTACATGTGTGTATATTACATATGTGAGAGAGATATATGCAGATGTATATATCTGAACTATATGTACATCTCTCCTGCTCTTGGCTCTGAGTCCCCCATCCTTTCACTTCACCTCTAGAGAAAATCACTGTTATAATTTGCATCTACCTCCCAGGGATATTGTATGCATATGTAAGTGTGGGTTTTGTGTGTGCAAGCATGTGTGTGTGTTGAGTACTTTAGGTACCCAGGTACTGTTTCTTAAACACTATTCATCTTTTTTTCTGCCTTTGGGCAGCATTTCTCGCTGGCCTGTTGTTACTCACCAAGTATGATCATTTGGATGGCCAAATAAGCCCTGGAATTTCCTTATCTGTCTCCCTAGTGCTGGGAAGTGACCGTGTTCAGTCTTCCTTCCTTCCCTCCTTCCTTTCTTTTTTTCTTTCTTTCTTTCTCTCTTTCTTTTTTTTTTTTTTTGTTTCTTTCTCGAGACACGGTTTCACTGAGTAACTGCCATGGCTGTCCTGGAACTTACTCTGGAGTTCAGGCCGGCCTCAAACTCATAGAGATCTACCTGCCTCTGCCTCCCAAGAGCTGCGATTAAAGGTGTGTGCCAACAATGCCCAGTCATGTTCAGCTTTTTGATGTGGGTTGTCTGGGTAAAAGGCTAGGCAATTTACCAGCTGAGCCACCCTTCAAGTACACAAACATGTTTCTAATGTAAGCCAGCAGGCATACTCTGTAATTTACTTTGTCCTGTGGTATCAGCTGTTAACAAGCTTAGGTGGCTCAGGGAAGTATATTTCCCATCCCCATCCCGTCCTCCAGAACAAAACCCAATCAAACAACAAAAAGCCAAGTAACATCCACCCCCTATTTTGTGGGTTCTGGTTTACCCTGAACCCTCCACCTTTCTAGTGATCCTCAGGTTTGATAAATGTCACAGTCTTGTGGGGAGAGCTAGTAACAGAGCCCAAGGCTTCATGCATGCAAAAGCAAGATCTGTCACTGAGCCACCTGCCTCACCTAGTGTCCCCACTCTTGAAAAGACACCCTTCCTCTCTTTAAGGTAATCACTTCTCAGGCATAAGGACTGACTGTAAACTGTTTGGAAGAGAAGCTACAGCCTGCTCTGATAGCAAAGGGAAGCTGAAAGAAAGCTGTCTTTCTCTGTGTGCTAACTGCACCAGTCCTAACTGGCCCTGCTATGGTTCTAGCTTGCAGGGAGACTCAAGTATTGAATCCCATCTGTTCAGGACACACACAGCAAGAGCATCCAGAATCCACATGGCTTTCACAAAGAAGTCTGTGAACCTGGACCATGGAATCAGTACCCTTATCGGACCAGGCTTCTGAGCACTGTGCCCAAGGAAGGAGCCCAGTGGGGGCTGACTCACCTCTTGCTGCTGTCACTGCTACCACCAAAGAGCCTGTCACTAAAGCTTTGTCCCTGGTTTTCTGATTTACATGTACAAATAATCATTGTCAGGGGCATGAGCCCCAGAGAGCAATAATAGATTCTGGTAGTAGCAGATGCAGGAAATAAAAACAAAAATGAAACACACCAGCTTGGCAGAACTTAATGCCAAGAGGAGTCCTGGGGGATGGAGGCCTGCTGGGTATGCAGGCCTGAGAGGAGACAGCAGTAAAGTATTGACTGCTGGGTCTCTTGTATAAGCCAGTAAAGGGTGCTTTTTAAAAATTGTGGTAACAATATACAGACATACTACCCTGAATGTGCCTGACTCATCTCAGAAGCTAAGCAGGGTCAGGCCTGGTTAGCACTTGGATGGGAGACTGCGTGGGAATACTGATCACTGTAGGCTTGAAGAGCATGAATATACCAGTGCCTACCTTTAATCTCGGCACTTGGGAGGCAGAGGCATACAGATCTCTGAATTTAGAGGTCTACAGAGTGAGTTCTAGTACAGCTGGGGCTGCACAGAGGAACCTTGTCTTAAAAAACAACAAACCAACCAAAACAAAATATTGTGGTAGCAGACATATAAAGCAATACAATCCGCTGACATAATTACATTCACACTGCCCTGCAAACTTCACCACTACCTGGTCTCAATATTCTTCTGTCATCCCAGCAAGAAGCTCTGTGCCTTTTAAAGCAATAACAACCCATTCTCATCTGCTCCAGTCCTTGGCAATCTCAATTTCCTTCCTGACTGATGACTTTTCTAACTCTAAACAGTTCATAAAGAGGAATCATACAGTGTTTTGTCACTTTATATCCTTTATTTTTCTTAATATGATGTTTATCTATGTTGTAGTATGTGCCAGAGTGGCATTCCTTTTTGAGGCAGAATAATATTCCATTGGATGGTTATGGCCATCCATCAGTGGATGAAGACTTGGTTATTTTTAGAATTTGATCAATCAGTGCTAAAATACAGCCATAAATCAGGGTGTGCAAATACATGTTTGAGACTCTGGATTTTTAAAAATTTTTATTTTTATTCTTTGGAATTTACATATAAGAGGGGAATGGTTGGCTTAAATGGTAATACTCTGTTCACTTTTATGAGGATCCACTGTGTCCAGCAGTGGCTACCCCAGGATTTATGAGAATGGTTCAGTCTCTGCTCGGGAGGCAGAGTGCTGTCTGTGCACAGTGATTTTAAGAGACCACATGGTATGCTTGCCTGCCCTGGAATGGGTACAAAGAGCACCAAAGGCCTCAGGAGAAATACTCCCCTAACTCTCTAAGTTTGCTTTCTAGTGTATTCACCCAAACTTGGGAAAAGGTCCACTGCAGGAGGTAGCTATCCATAAGGTCCATTCATTGCTTCTGATGGGTGGCACCTGCTCTAAGTCTCTTTTTTCTTTTTCTTTTTCCTTTTTTTTTTATTTTTTGAGACAAGATTTCCTCTGTGTAGCTTTGTAGACCAGGCTGGCCTTGAACTCACAGAGAGATCCACCTGCTTCTGCCTCCAGAGTTCTGGAATTAAAGGCGTGCAAATCATTGCCCTGCTTGCTCTAAGTCTCTTGACCTTTTCTGTCTGCTGCCAGAGCTGGGCTTGACAATGTGGGATCCCTCAAGGCAGGAAGTGGGTATGGCACCCTTGGTGCTTAACTCTACCTTCACCAGGGCACTGCATGCTCTGTCAGACAAACTCTTCTTCTGTCAGGCTCCTGTGGTTAACTCCTGCATACTCTCTAGACTCTAGTTTGGGTGTCACTCCTCTGTATTGTTTCCTTGGTGGAGTGAGGTGCCCATCTCTGGCTCCCACATTGCTTCCCAAATTCATTCTGGAGGCTCTTATCACCCACTTCTTGTTTTCAGGTTACTGACCTATTATCCTGCCACATTATCAACATAATGAGAGTAGAGAATGAGCATCTTATCTCTGCATCCCTAGCCCTAGAATGAGCCCAACACACTGAATGAATAGATGAATGAGAATAAAGAATGAATGAACCATGTTGCTTAATGAATGTCTATTGAATGAATGGGTGTACGAATGAATGGGGTCCCAAGGACTGAAATGTGCCTGGGACATAGTCTTGGCCTATAGCCAAGCCCTCATTCATTCATCCATTCATTTATTCAGTACAATCACTTCTATGTGTCAGTCTCTTTCAGGTGCTAGGGTCCGATGCCAATGAGATCCAGGTTCTGTTCTCAGGAAGCCCACCAAAGAGCAGATATAGACAAAAGTAAACAAGAAGTATACCCCAAATGACTCCACTGCCCCAGAAGCACACAGGGACTTGCATCACATCAAAAGACCAAACAGGGCTTCTCAGCTCCACCAGTTGCTGGGCACAGCTGGCTGTGGGAGGAGTGGCCAATTAACATGCTGCACACACCTGTCGGTGGCTGCGCTGAGGATTTAGGGGTGAGAGAATTAACAATCAGGAGGGTTTTTGGAGCTCCCAGAACCCAGCCCAGCTCACATCAGAGACCTCATTCTCCTTTAGGGATTCATTGGCTCTGCACAGCTGGTTAATTTTTCATCAAGAGGTGGGGGTGGGGGTTGGGAGAGTGCTCTGATCCTATACTCTTTCATGCCGGAGATGGGGAGAGAAACACAACATCCTATCTACTTTATTATTATTATTATTTTTAGATGAAACAGGAGCAGATTGTGGTTGCCAGGCAAGAGCCAACCCTCACAAGGCTTGTGCTGCTGCTGGCTGATGAACAGTTATTGGGCAAAGGATAAAGCATCCAGAAGGCACAGGCCTCTGGTGAAGGTGCTTATACATTTAATGAGCGCCAGGTGACATGCTAGCGGTGAGCAGGAATTGTTTTAGGGGAGTGATGTAAGGCTCTCATCTTCTGTCCCACCTTTATTCCCCCTTCCACTCAGATCTGACTAAACTCAGTCCCACTCTGACCCTGGGTGGCAGTCACTTGCTCTTTCACGAACACATCCTTCTTCCCCAGGGACTCTAGTCACAGCACCAGGGACACCTGTTACTGTTCAAATCTGACCCAGAACTTGAAAGTTCAGGCCTGACAATGATGTCTGTTTGTTCATTCAGAAAATGGGAAAGGGGAAAAATAAGACGATGACCTCTGAGGTATCAACATGTTTCACTTCTGAGGTCTCACTTGAGTCTTATAAAGAGCACTTACTGGATGCCTTCTAAGTGCCCCTATATGGAAAGGGACCCCAGAATGCAGCGAGATGAGAACAAGGCTCAGGTGACAGAAACTGCATTGTCTGCTGGAATGACTGGAGCATCAAGAGAGCAGCTAAGCACCATCCCCTGCACAGTGTCATCCACGAAGGGTGCTGTCCCTCTTTTCTCAAGTGTAACCCACAGGAAACTTCCATAGAACAATGGAGAGAGTTCACATGCTCAGCAGGGCCCAGGACTGCTGGGGGCTCAGCCAGCACAGCTGAGGACTTTCCAACTGCCCATTCTCATAGGACCTCTATGCCTGGGATAACTGAGTCACATGGTGCTGTGTTGCCACAAGCAATGTGCATGATATCATCCCCTCTCTGGAAGAAGGCAGTTTTGTTATTGAGACAGAACCTACAGGGGAGAATCTGATAGATGGTGTACTCTAAACAGCAGGCAGTGAAGCTTATGGACCTCCTGGGGATGCGGCTAAGATGCAGAGGCATTTTTCACAACCTCCTACTCCATGCTGATGTCACTGGTCCTAGGACCACACTTTGAACAGTGAGACCTCATCCTGAGAACCCAGAGGAGTCAGCATGGTCAGACAGCATCTACCTAGAGGCCGTATAGGCACGTATGGATGGTTTGCAGCGAGCAGGCGGCATAAAGTGTCACGTGACAATATGCAGAGCAGAAGGAAAAAGGCAGTGGTTGTCTTTCACAGGCATTCTGTGGAGCTGATGGTCATGGGACACTCAGGGAGGATCATTACAAAATGGAAGAACAGACTCAAGGCTGGGAGCCCGAGACAGTCTCCAGCCTTGACCGTGTGACCTTGGAGCAGCCACTTCCTCAATCCAGAAGTGTTTACAAGGAATCCAGTGATTCTCGACCTGGGCAGCATATGAGAACATCTGGGAAACTTTTAAAATAACAAGGGCCTGGCCCTCTTCCCAAGGGTTTTTATGTAGTGGTCTGGGGTAGGGCTCAGGCCCAGGTAGCATTAAAAAACTCATGTGTAGCCTGGGCCCAGAGCTATCCTGCTAGACAACTGACCTCTGAGGTCCTGCTTAACTTCCTCATCTTTTCATACAGACAGTGAGGGCCAAGAGTCCTGGCTTCTGTTCCTGGGCATGTGGCCTGGAGCAAAACACAAGATCAGAGAACCCCTAAGAAACCTTCTCCACTGTGCCAGAAGTCTGAGCAGTGCTGTGGAGGAGGCCAGGTGGAGGGGCCTCCCTGCCCATCTGGTTCCCATTAATCTCCAGGCATGTTTCACATCCCCGGCAGGTACTTGGAGCTGGGAACAGCCCCCTGGGTGGCCCTCAGCCGGGCCCTTTCAAGCCAAGCCCTGCTGACAAGCTACAGGGTTCTGGGAGGCCCTCCTGGCTTCCAGTCACCGTCCTGTCTTCTCTTGGGGATAAAAATCCCCTAACAAATAAGAAACCAAAGGAGGCAGGCACAGGAGCCTGGCCTCCCTTTCATTAGCAGTCTGTCACAGAGCGTGAAGGACTCCGATAAATTCTGCAGCTCAGCAGCTGCCGAGGAGACCCGGGAGGAAGAAGATTCATTTGCTCCCTCAGAAGACTAGGTCTTCAGGAATTTCCAATTCCTTTCCTCCCCCACCTACTAGGCCAGGAATTAGCCCAAAGCCACATGTTGTCCAAGGTCAGCCCGGAGATATCCAGACTTAGGGGGCTGGAAGGAGTCACTGGCTGATTGAGAAGGCATGGGCATGGGGGAAGGGTCAGGTCCTGGGCTCCCCTTCTTCCCTGCAGACATGGGGAAGAGGAGTGAGCCTCTGTTTCCACAAGGACCCCAGAGCATTTGATGATGAATGTGTCCTTCCCCAGGGCTTTATGTAGCTACTTGGTAAGAGTTGCCCTACCAGGCTCAAGTTTGCCAGGTCTGGTTAGTGGAGGTGCAAGGGTAGGCATCTTGCATGGAGACTGCTTGACTGTGACCTTCCCAAAACCTTTCTGCGACCCCCTCTGCCATCCACAATCTTCTGTGGAAAGAAGGCATGGCACTGTGGTTGGTTCTGGGCTCCAGAGTCAGCTGAGCCGTAGTGTCATCATATACTAAGCCATGTGACTCTGACTAAGCTAATGAACCTTTGTGCTCCCTTCTATAAAATGGGAATAATAAAATATGTACCTCATAAAATTATTATTGCCATATCCTGAGAGGGAGAAAAGCCCATAGCAAGGAGAACCTCCTCTCCTGGCAAGCTCCCAGGCAGCAGGAAATGCAGAAGCGCTTGCTCCAGAATCCACACAGCACATGTGTTCCTGGATGAAAGCAGAAGCAGTGTCCTCCCTCTTGGGAAGGGACAAGGAGAACTCATCCTGTGGTCTGTGTACACACAGTGTGTACTGTCCTTAAACACTCTGATCAAGGCATCTCCACAAGGCTCTGGTCAAACAGCAACACCAGCCTTTAGAACACTAGGATGGGCCAAGCTCCCATGGCTACAGATGTTCCTAAAGCCAGAACTCAAGGCCAGATGCTCAAGGAACTTTGTGAAAGGGAGGAAGTTTGCCAATTCAAAGTACAGCCTTGGCCGCAGTCCCACCAATCCTGGTGGCCTGAACCTGAGAGGTCCAGTAGGGCTCAGGCAGGTGATGAAGGCAGACAGTAGGGACAGGTGTTCAGGACTCCTTTCCCCTATAGTCTCAGTAGGCAGCAAGGAGTGGCCCTGTATAAGCTCAGGAAATGCACAGAAGTGGCATGGTGCCCACCAGCTAGTGCCTGTAGATTAGATGCTGAAACTCACTTAAAAGCAGCAAGCAAAAATCCATTTTTGGACCAGCATGGTAGTTCAGTGGATAAAGGTGCTTGCTGCTAATCCTTACAACCCAAGTTCAATCCTTGAGACCCATATGGCAGAAGAAAAACAAACAAACAAAACCACCAACACAACTCCCGTTAAGTCTCGTGTGTGTGTGTGTGTGTGTGTGTGTGTGTGTGTGTGTGTGTGTGTGTGTCTGTGTCTGTGTCTGTGTCTGTGTCTGTGTGTCTATGTGTGCTCACACAAGTACTGGATACTCCTGGAACTGGAGTTAGAGGCAGTTGGGAGCCACCCAGCATGGGTCCTGCGATCTGAACTCAGGTCCTCCACAAGAGAAGTGCTCACTCTTAACTACTAAGCCATCTCTACTAAGCCAGTCCTGGGTAAATGTTCCAGAAAGATTCTTTGCTTAACTCTTTAATTTTCTTTTCATTCTTTCTTTTTCTTTTTTTAAATTTTGTGTGTTTTGCTTGCAAGTCTGTCTATGCACCACATGTATGCAGAGCCCACAGAGGGCAGAAGATGTCATTAGATCCCTTGGGATTGGAGTTAAAAACAGTTGTGAACTACTGTGTGGGAGCCAAGAACCCAACCTGGGTCCTCTGGAAGAGAGGCAGTGCTCTTAACTTCTGAACCATCTTTCCAGTCTGAATTCTTTACTTTCCAGCAGCACTTTCTAATACTTATAAGGTACAATTTGGCTTTTTACAATTTAATTTTTGATTAATTTAATTTGCAAAGTATTGATGCAAGTATTTGAAAATCCAAATACATAAGGTTCTCAGATTTTCAGTACCTGCCCACTGCAGGTGTTTTGGGCTTTTGTTGTTGTTGTTGCTGCTGCTGTTTTATATGTTTGTTCGTTGTGTTGTTGTTTGTTTGATTGATTCGTTGGTTGGTTTGGGGTTTTTGAGACAGGATTTCTCTGTGTAGCCCTGGCTGTCCTAGAACTTGCTCTGTAGACCAGGCTAACCTCGAACTCAGAGCTCTGCCGGCCTCTTCCACCCAAGTACTGGGATTAAAGATGTGCGACACTATGCCCTCCCTACTTAATACATTTGACACTAAATGTATATGGTTTAATTTTAATAATGGTTGTATAACCACTGGCTTGTGAAATTTCTGAGAACTGAACAGTCAGTTCTTTTAAGCCGGCCCCAGCACTCCACTGCCTAGAACCCAGCTGCTGCTTGCCCCTTGCTGTTGGTGCTCATGCCCCATAGCAGTAGGAATAATACCAGCTCAGCAAGTGAGCTATAGGCTCAACAGACTATAGGCTGAGTCATTTACTTCCCACCTCACAGATGAAGGTGTAGGTGAGTTACATGGAAGCTTAAAAACATCAAGTTATTCAATATTGGATCAAATCTAAGCTTGCTAGCCTCTCAAGATTGTGAATGGGAAGTTTTCTATTTAGTCTATGCTGTATATGTCACCCTTCAGAGCTCTTGTGTTGATGCCCTGGGGTAGAGTTCCTCAGTGTTCCTTCTCAGTCTAACGTTAGAATCCTAGGGTTCAATAGGAGCACTGGCTAAATCCCCATGTTGGTCTCTGAGTCAGTAGACAAGTCATACCCATAGGCCTTGGATCCTCAGCTACAAAGCAAGGGGACAACAGTTTGCACAGTCCTGGTGGCTCCAGACTCTAAGGCATGATGTAACAGCATTTCTGCCCAGCAGGTCTCTAGGGCAAGGAGGAACCTAGATCCCATCCTCTGTCATGTAGTCAGCTTGCTCCCAGACAGGGCCACTTTGTTATTCTCAAAGTAGAGCACCCCCCAACTAGCACAGACACTTTCAAAGTAGTGGCAGACTAGGCACCTAAATAGTTGGACTAAGAGGTGCCTTCATAGAAGGTGGGAGCACTCAGTGATGAGACAGCCAGATGAAGAATGGTTTGAGAAAGGCTGTTCAGATCTGGGGATGGAGGCCAGCAGGGGAACAGTTGACCTCCAGAAGTCCCTGGTGGAGGTTGGACTTGTGTATTTCCTGAGCTAGATTGATTCCAGGCCTGGAATCCATCATTCCCTACATAATACAAATAATCACCAAATGTGCTCAAGCACTTGGTAGCCTGGATATTCACTCTAGCAATTCTCTGTGTGGACAGTGATTAGACCATCATTATCTTAATGCTTCTTAATTTATCTTTCTGATTAGCAACTTACCATTTTATTTGCAAAAAATAGCCTTCTGCTGGGTGGAAGCCAGCCGAGCACAGCAGCTGTCATTTTCTCTGCACTAAATCAGGCCAGGCTTAAGTTGGTTTTCTGGTGATGCTATTTCTTGTGTCTTGGCGTTATCAGGCACCACAATCCATCATGGTTGTTGTTGTGGAGCAAAAGCACACCCCTGGGGGCCTGTGGGCAGAGAGGTCACCTCTACTCAGTCATAGGGCCCAGGATAAGACACGCTCTAGGAAAGGCTCCCAGAGTCTCCGCTCTTGTACTGCCGGTGTGAGACTAGGAGGGAGGTCAGTGGTACAGGTATGTCATAACGTTTGCCATCTAAAAAGCACTTGCTGGTTTTTTTTTTTAGCAATACTTGGGATCTACTAGTGACTCATTTAATTTTCAAAAACACCTCTCTATATGCATACCGTGGTCACTTCTTTACACCAAGGGTAAAGAGGCGGCATATTTCTATGCTACTAAGTGGCACAAATAGCTTTAGGCAGTATCTCTGAGGACTCTTGAGACCAGAGATCCTCACTACTGTATTACATGATGTTACGTAGCACAGTAGATGTGGCACGCAGTGAAAGGTTCTCCGGTGAACACTGTCAGAGTGACTCCGAGAGAGTAACACTCCTGTTTTCTTCCACACAGAACCATTCTGAGAGCAAGCATCTTTTTAATCTGACAACAGTGTCTTTTTAAAGAATTCATTTATTTTTATGTGTATGGGTATTTTTGCCTGTATGTATGTTTGCGCAATACATGCATGCAGTGCCTGCAGGGACCAGAAGAGGGCATCACATTCCCTGAGACTGGAGTTACAGATGTTTGTGAACAGCCATGGGAGTGCTGAGAATTGAACCCAGGTCCTCTGGAAGAGCAGCCAGTATGATTAACTGCTGAGACACCTTTCCAGCCCCATAAATATAATTTTCACAATTTCTGTTCTTCACCACGATGAGGGATTAATTTCTCTCTTTCAAACTTTTACCAGCTGTCTTGCCTTGGGTCATACAAAAATTTCTTTTAATGAACCCTCTTGTTCCTCCATATTTTAACAGATCGCACTGCTTTTAGATTTTTTTTTCCTACTTCCATCCAGAGAATGTCTTTATCTTATTCTGTCCCTGAACCATTCTCAAACATCTCTGCCAAGAAGAGATGTCATTGTCCCTAAGAGGTCCGTCATCATTCCACTTGGATATGCAGACCCTATGCTTCCTACATTTCAACTGTTCCTAACTTGTTGGCTGAACAGGGTACCTAGATATTCAGGTATAGGAGGGAAGGGAAGAGATTCATGAGTTGGCCTCCAAGGTCTTGAGAATGTTCCTTAAGTATGGAGAACATACCAAAGGAGCAGGTGGCTACAATGTTGTGTCTTGACCCCAGTCTGAGATCTAGAGGTGATACCCATTAATCCATTCATCTCCCTGGCCACTGAACACATCTTCACTAGGATGGGCTTATAGAAATCTGGTCTGTACCATCCTGTATGCTAGGTAATAGTCATATGGGACTATCAAAATTAAACATAAAAGTAATTTAGTCCCACATTTGCCTAGCCTTATCTTAAATGTTTAGTAATTGCATATGGCTAGCAACTACTAAACTAGCCAGAATAGCATAAAGACATTCCCATCCCTTTGGATTCGTCTACTTGGATGCCTTCATAAGTGAAGTTAGATACCTACAAGGTTGTAATTCAAATGGACCATGATCTCACTGGATTTTAGAGGTCAGTGCTTTTCAAAGTGTGGTATCAATACCAGTAATATCACCGGGAACTTGGAAACACAAATTTTCAGGCCCATGCCAGACAGACCTACTGAACGCAGAGGTAGGGCCCACCAATGTATGGGTAATAACTTCCAGGTGATTCTGATGCCCTTCCCACAGTAACCCTGTCATGAATCTTATTTCATTTAAGCTGGCATGGCACTGTGAGATTAGCATCATATTCCCATTTTATAGATCAGCAACTGAGGTTCAGAATGGAAAGTAACTAGCCCAAGTTCACACATTAAAGGCAGAGTTCAAGCCTCATATTACCAGTTTCCAAGGCTCCCAGCTTGAAGTTGGCAGAGACAGCCTCCTTGTCAAGTGTCCTTTAAAGGGTTGGGCATATTTTAGTTGACAAGCGCAGCAGTAAGGACAGGACAGGAAAAAGGAACATTGCTAAAGCCCCCAAGCAGCCAGGGCAACAGTGCTTTGGTGGCAGCAGCCACCCACAGTAACTGTAAGTCAGATGATGTCAAGGGATACCTATTAGATCCATTAGAAATGGCTCCCAGTAAATACACAAGGTCTGCTGCCATTTGGAGATGTCTCCACTGGAAGGATGAGGAAGAGGATGAGGAGTCTACTGCTGGGAGATGTCAAGGACAAGGCAGTGCTTCTTTGTCCTAAATGAAGAAAGGAGGTAACAAAAAGCCATGCCCTCTCTACTTAGGGACATAGTCTTTTCTGGTCTGGCCCGACACTAGGGGATCTTTAAGGATGCATTGTCTTGAGGGGGCTGGGTTGCCCTAACAATAAAATCCTTCCCAGGATAACTGTAGCTTCGCTTTTTTTTTTTTTTAAGAGTTTAAGAAACCCTCCAGTGATTGTATTGTGGATTAGAGATAGAAATTGCTGTTCTTTCTTTAATCTCTGCAGTGGTCCCCAGGCTGGCAAGCTGGATTTCACAGGAAAGAAACGCACGGTTTGTTTTGTACAAAAGTCATGTTCTCCAAATAGTCAACAAACATCCGGTGAGCACCTACGTTATCCAGCCCCATCCCTCAGGTCATTTCATTTAATCTTCACTACAACCCCACAAGGACCTGCGATTTAAGACAGTAGCTCTTGTTATCCCCCACTTGATGGGGAAGGAAAGAGCAGTATGCAGCTGTGAAGTGGCCAGTCAGAACTCAAACTCAGATTTGCCTATATTTGCTATACTATGCAAGCTTATCTTGTTTAACAGAAGGATCAGTTAAGGGAAGTTATTGGAATCTGGGGCCAGAAAGGAAGAGAAAGTACACGTGTTGTCAGGTCGGCCATCAGAAAGTATTTGTACAAACTGAGCCTATACTGTACATGGCTAGAGGTATGTGGCTCTCTCTATCTCTATGTATATCATATTTATACATATACATATGGTTGTATATCACAGGTATATTCCAAGACTCCACTTCTCCCTGCCGCCCTCCCAACACACACACACACACACGAACACACAGGGATTGTCAGCCCTGGACAGGAAGTTGTGAATTATCTTTGGAATGTGACCAACCTAATGATGGAGTAGCTGTCTAGCTAGTGCCTGGAAGCCAACACAGTCTTCTGTTTACCCCTGTGCTTCTAGACCCTAAGCCCCCTGTTCCATGACAGCTACCTGCTCTCTGTGTCTGGAAAGCAAATGGTCCTAAGTGGGTAGATCAAAAGGGGCAGGCAAACTCTTACACATCTCAGCTAGCTGTCTTTCATCCTGACTCCAGAACAGTCCGAACTTGTAGCACCCGAGTCACTGTGGTTGGCTGTAGGAGCTAGGATGGGTGGGTGGGGTGGGGGGGTGCCATGGATGAAGCCTTGAGCCTCTTTCTCCAGGGTATTTTGCTTAAGAGCTTTACAGAAGGCACTGAAGAGAAACATGTCCTGCCCCTTAGCTTGCCATAACATCTCATGGACAACTCTGCACCAGGCAGCTCATTTGAACTCAAATCTAAGAAGGGTCCCTCAAGATATTCTAAAGACTCCCACTCTCAGGAAACCAGGAGAAGAACTGGTTTTTTTCTTAGGTTGGCTCATGCTGGCCATTCCCAAAAGCTGGAGCTAAACTTTTCAGAGGAGACGTGACCTCTACTCCCTGAGCCTCAGTCTCAGCATTCTCCAGCATTGGAGATCCCTCATCCATAGGGCTCTCTGGTGCCCCAGGTTAAGAGGGGCGGTTAGAAGCTGAGCCTCAAGCAGCCTCAGGAGTCTGGGGGCAGGTTCAGGCTGTCATGAGGTGCATATCAAAGCTGGAGTTTAAAAACTGTACTGGGAATAGCGCAATTATCTCGCTTCACCACATTTCTCAGCCCCGACTGAGGTTTAATTAAAGCCAAGTAAAAACACAAAGTCGCCATTTCAGATATCCACTGCATGCTGGGTAAAAAAAAAAAAAAAAAGAAAGAAGAAAAAAAATCCTTTATCAGAGACTTAAATTTTTTTTCTGTGGGTATCTTCCGGCTCTGTTGGATATTATTCCTTCATAACAGTCCCTTTGAAGAAAAAAATATATATTTAATATATATGTATAAAATGAGTTAATCCCCCATAATCTCCTTGAGTTGTACCTAAAACACAGTTTCTTGCAGGTGACCTTTCCAGAAGAGGCTGTTTCTATGGCAACCGCATTGTTTGATTCCGTCAAGAGAAAAATACTGCATGGAAATGTATTTAATTTTGCTTAATTTGATGCTGTATTTAACACTTGCGCAGGCTGAGAAGAGAGAGGGGTTGGAAGGCAGGAGCCAGCTCATCAGGGCCAAGCTCATCGGCATCCTCTCCTCAATAGCCAAAGAGCTCCCCAGGTACCACAATTCATCGGGGATTCTGCCCTTGGTCTCCAGATAGGGGCTAGCTCTCCTCCCTGCTCCACCTTTAAGATTCAGGAGGAAGTAGATAGATCAGGTTCATGATACAGACCCTTAGCTTGGGAACCCCTTTGGATAGGCACTTGCAAGTTAAATAAAAAGGTAGCATATGGCCTTGATGCACTTTGAGCCATCAGTTCTGCTGCTTTTCTGTTTGGATATTGGACAAATGGGATCAAAGACCTCTCAGGACTCTTTTATCACTAAGCCCATGCCTCCTTGAGGATAAACGTGGTGTCTTCTAATAGGATATGGCTTTCATAGCATCGTTGCAGAGCACAGGATACTCAGTCAGTGACTCGACCATTTGATCAGCACTTGGCCAGTCCATGTGATGCCACAGGCCAGTCTTAAAAGGTAGTGTCACCCACTGTATTTCCCAGATCATCTACTTGTTGCTAGACAGGTGTGACCACAAGCAAGAATGGAGGTCCTAAAGCCAGGTAAGCTAGTATACTCCGTCCAGGTGTCACTGTGAGTAATAGGAATGGAGCAAACATAGTTTCCAGTGGTCCCCGTAAACTAGGTCCATGTCCCTAATGGGGACCACCATGATAATCACAAGCTAAAAGAGGCCCAGCAACATCATATTCTCCTAGCTCACCCAGTACCCACATCTCCAGGTCTCTTGCTCCTTCACCCACCATAGATACACAGTGTATACAAACTCTGCATGTACCCCTGTTTTGAATTAACTTTGTAGCTTATGACCTTGGACAAGTTATTTTACCTCTTTGGGCTTCATTTTCAAATAACAGTTTATTTGAAAATTGTTAGCTGTGGGCATCTAAAGGCTTTCCTTTCTTTGCCACTCTCCTGATATGATTACTTTGTCAATAGTTAACATACTTGTGAGTGTGAGCTACCCAGATCTTCAGTCACAATATCATACATGCTCTAGCTTTTCCCAGGTCTCCAGCTGAAGCTCCACATCTCCATCACAAGCAACCAGTGTCTTCATTTAGAGATTTCTGTGTCTTTCAGGATGGATCTAGCATGTCTGAGTCGCCATCAGGACTCTACTTCCCGGACTTGACTCTGCGTCCGCATCATTTGCCCGCACACTTTTCCATCTCTCTCTCTCTCTCTCTCTCTCTCTCTCTCTCTCTCTCTCTCTCTCTCTTCCCCCTCTCTCTCTCCTTCTCTGTACTTCCTCCTTTAAGTGAAATTCAGCTTCAACAGAAGGATATATTTTTCAGAAGCCCTTTCCAGTGATGGCAGTTTTGTCTTTCATGACCTATGTACATCAGAACTTTGTGTGTGTCCCACTTTATCCACTGCAATTTCTGCACTCTCTTTACTCAGAGCTCAAGGCTCACTTGAAGCATCCATCAGATCTCACAGTAGCCTTCCTACATACACAGCGCTGTCATTCATCTACCCTCATATGCATTCTCCCCTCACTCATCATGAGATCAGCATCATTACTCCTGCTGTCATTGTCAGAGACTTCAGCATCTATGAAAACAGCCCATCCAATGCCCTGGCCTCTTACTTTTGTGGATACCCTGGTTTTAATGAACTTTTGATTCACTCCCACAGCCATTCTTTAGACTGAATCACACTGATCACTGAGTCACCTACCTCTGGAAGTCCACTTCTGTTCCCATTGCCTTATTTAGAGTTAGCTTATTCTGACATTCCCAGACCAGCAATCCTTCAACCTTACTTTATTTAATAACTACCCCTTGGCTATCTAAGTCTGTCATTCCTTGCGTATGTTCATTCCCTCTTTACCCAGCTTGAACTGCATAATTTAACACTAAAACTACCCCTTGTCAGTAACTTGAGCTTCTTGTAGCTCTTTGTCCATTGTCCCAGCCCTGGTATCCCACCCACTTATTCAGGGCCTGCACAGAGCAGCTGAACACGGTGAGAGAAAAATGACACAAATTTGCTGACTAGAGTCACTACAACCATGACCACAAATCTCACTCAACACTCTCAGAGGAACCTACTACACTTCCCGAGAAAATTCAATTTCCCAATCTCTGGGGAAGCCATCACACTTCCTTCTCCCTCCCCAAGTCTCTAACACCGCCCCTCCCCAACCCCATTTCTAGCTGATGACCTTGCAGTATATTTCATAGACAAAAAGGATTTCTATGAGATGAGAACTACTTCATTCTCCCATCAATAACCCTTTTATTGCATCAACATCAGAACCAAAATACTCAGGCCATCTCACACCCCAATCACAATGGAATCTGTACAAGGCCAGCACTTTCCCTTGCCTTTCAACCCATTCTTCTTGCTATTTCAAAGACTTTTTAAAAATATTTTTATTATTAATTCTTCAAGAATTTCATACAATGTGTTTTTATCATGCACACTCCTAGGCTTCTCCCAAGTTTTCCCGGAGCCACAGATCCTCACCACCTTATCCCCTGATCCAACTTCATTGTCTTTTTAAAACAATAATTCAATGGCTCCAGTTAGTGTTGCTCACAGACTGCTGGGTATGGGGCTGACCACTAAATCGAGAAAACCTACTGGGAGACACAGGAAACTGATTCTCCCTCCTCCAGAAGCCATCAACTGTCTGAGGCTCCTAGCTAGGGGTAGGGGCTCATGAACCTCTTTCTACTCCAAGCTAGAATGCAGACTGGGTTGACCTTGTCTTACATAGGTAACTACAGCTGCTATGAGTTTGTGAATGCAGTAGTATTAATCGTGTCCGGAAGACACTGTTTTGTTCTGGTCCTCTCTGACTTCTGGCTCTTACAATCTTCCCGCCCATAGGCATTAGTGAGGGCATATGATAGAGGTGCCCTATCTGTGGCCGAGCATACTGCTGACACTTATTCTCAGCACTTTGGACAAGGACTTTTCATTTTTTAAAAAAGCCACTTTTCTGCCTCTTTCTGTATCACTGTACCCTCCTGTTTGCATACAAACAATGCTTCCATATTGTCCTCTCCCTAAGTTAAGGCTCCCTCAATTCCATTCCCACGGCACTTTCCAACCTTGAGTGAATTCCTCTCCCCAGCAAGCCCATTCAAAGGGAGCATCTATACTCTTCGTGTCCACTTTCCCAACTGCCTTTCTCTCTTCAACCCACTCCAGTCAGGTTTCATTACCCATCTCTCCACTGATGACCATTTACTGAGGTGGTGAGCAACTCACCACGACAGAGAAAGTGTTCAGCTCTCTGTCTTTATCTTCATTTCCCAGCAGCATTTGGCATAGGTGCTCAATTGCTACTTTTCAAAACCCTTTTTCCTCCAGCTTCTGCCACCGGAGTCTCCCGACTTTCCCCATAATTCCCTGGCATTCCTTCTCAGCTACCTCTGTTGTCATTTTCTAAAAACACTGGAATCTTCTCCTCCTCGTTATTGTCTCACCCCACATGATCTTACCCAGTCGTGTTGCTTTAAATGCCTTCTCACACACTTGTGTCTCTCAGGCTAACATCTAGCTCTCCTTCCCACGTCCCAGACACAAGTATTCAGCTTTCTGCTTAACATCCTGACCTAGGCATCTCAGAAGCATCCCAAACATGACATATACAAAGCTGATTTTTATTTTACTTCCCTCTTCCTCACACCTCTATTCCACCTAAATGAGCTTACTCAACTAAGTGAACGGTGCATTCTCCATCGGTAAAGAAAAGCCCAGAGTCAGTCTCGGGTCTTGGGTCATCCTTCCACATCCTTTTCATAGGAGGCCTTCTATCTCTACTCCCACCAGAAGTAGGAAATCAACAACCATGCTCTGTCTTTACTGCCATGGCCAGGACCAAGCCAGCAGGGCCTTCTGTCTGGATATAAGACGTCTACAGCAGCCAGAATTGTGCTTCTATGGCAGGCAGCTCTCCTCGGTCCTCCCTTCTCAATGGCTTTTGTCTCAAGTAGGCAAATATCCTAACGTCTTTGCAGGGACCCCTGAAACCCTCCATGTAGCCTTCTGCCTAGTCCTAATTTCTCTTTTCCCCTCTCTTGCCTACTAATTCCCTAGGCATACATTTCTGATGATTTGCTCTTACTTTTCCTTCAACTTGAGATGCTCTCCCCTCCTGTCCATACACAGAGGCCATACTGCATTTTTTTCCTTGTTTATTCTTTTTCCTCCTCTGCAGTTAGACTGTGAAATATCTGAGACAGGAACTCTGTCTTGTTTAGCATTGGTCTCTACTTGTATAAGAAATCCTTGTACACAGATAATAGTACACACTTATTATCTGTTGCCTGTCACTGGGATGATGCCATTTGCAGCTAGCTGTGCTGCCAACCCAGTCTCTGAGCTCTAGGACTGGATTGCCCTATAATCAGTGCAAAGCAAAAGTTTCCATTTATCTTAAGATTCCCTACAGACTGCCATTCACCCTTCCAAGCCCTAGGATATATGATGAAGAATTCTAACAATTATGACAACAGTCAGGAGGGCCACCACCCACAGGGTCTCCACCCAGATCTGGGTTAAGGCCTCTTTCCTGCAGCCTGCAGTCTACCCCCACTGTGTGACTTGCTTGAAAATCATTGTCTACATTCTGAATGCTGTGATTCCTGTATAGCATGATTACTATTTTAATGAAAAAAATGTGAAAACAAACAAGCAAACATAAGGCCATGGTTTTATGAATTGGCCCTGTAGACTCCAGTGTATGGACTACCATTGTGAGGGCATACAGGCCCACAGTGAGTACCCCCTCTAGGTTTTAGTAAGGACCCTTTCCAGGAGGTACGCTTCTAGGGTTCAGGTTGCTTCAGCACTAGAAGCCTACAGAACATCCTTGCCTAAGAGATGTACATACCCAAAGCCACATAGTGACAACGAAGTTTGGAAAGCCAGCCTCTTCCAACTCATGGGAAGGCACAGGGATCATGCTTTCCTTGCTTCCAAATTCCTTTCTGTTGTAGAAATACGATAGAAAAAGCCATGTATGGTGGCACACACCTGTAATCACAGCACTTAGAAGGCAGAATCCAGGAAGATCAGGAGTTCCAAGTCATCTCCAGCTACAGAGCATATATCCTAGACTACCTGGGCCACATTTGACCTTATCTTTAAAAGAAAAAGAAAAAAAAATAGCTCATGAGGCACTCCCTGTCAAGATCGCTCCATCTAGCCCAAGGCTAAAAATATTTTCTTTGTGCCTCTCTTGGCAGAGAGGGCATCTCTTGGGCAAAGGACAATGGGATCCACATCTTGTTCTGGCTTGCTTTCCTCAACTCTTCCTGTCCAGAGCTCCCCTTTCCCATTCTCCATTCTTCTTGCTTTGCTTGCCTGTCCGCCTGCATTTCAGGCTGTTTGCTCAGAAGCTGAGCTCTGTTTGCTGAGCCCTTCTTCATTTTCAGATTGCCTGGGATATTTTGAGTTCCTCTCCTGGGTTTTGGGAGAACATCAAGTGGCAAGAAGCACACAGGACCCACAATGACCTGAGCCTGATCTGGGGAATCTGTCCGCCTTAGCAGCTACCTTCTGGCCTGCCTACTGCCGCTCACCTGGGCTCCCGGGATGCTGGGTGTGTTTTCAGGCAGACAGGCAACAGCAACTCATATCCAAGACTATAACACATAAGTGATGGGCAAGGACATCTAGGCCTTAGGCCTAGCCTCTCTTAAAAGTTTCCCACCCACATGGTGTCAGCCTGGGAACACAGAGAGGCATGAGGCAACAGGAGTAGCCCAGGCCCTCACTCCTGGAAACTGGTTTTCAGAACGGGTTCATCACTTCCCCATGGCTTAATATACAAGGCCCCATACCGAAGGCACTCGAAGTGGGGGACAATAAGGGAACGCCCTGCAAAGAAAACCTGAGTTATCCCTGCATCCTTTTTTCTTGACGGGACCCAAGCTTAAAACACTTCTCTTTAATGTGTGCTCCAGTTCCATTGGAGAACAAGGCCTGGGTCCTCTGCATTGTGGAGAAAGGGCACTCACTGAAAAAAATGAACAGTCAAAGGAACACGAGACACAAAAGCAGGGTCTGAGCTTACGCTTTGATTGTCTGTCTCTTCACATGGTAAACCGTATCTCAGTCAGCTAAGCTGTAAAACTGGGACAACAGACTCCATCGGAGTCGAGGTGAACATCCCTGAGATAACATATGCATGGGCTAGGCTTGGTAATCAGTAACGGGTTGTCTAGGTTTTGATTTTTAACCATGCATAAGATCAAGTATTTAAAGATGCAGAATCAATCATGTTGAGACCGACTTACAGAAAGGACCTGGAGAGCTGTCCTTACACTGTACTGTTCTTAGAGACTCAGTGATACCAGCCTTTTTCTCTATTTGAAATATCCCTCCCTTCAAGCTTCCATTCCATTTGTATCAAATATTCTAGGAGAAGATGCCAGAGGCCTGGGTTATTGGATATTTGTCGAGTTCAATAAAAGGTACTCAGTGGCTCCAGGCTGATGATGTTCTCTGGTTTGTCACTATAACACTTACTGGCTATGGCCTTGCCACTTCAGGCATTGGACATTAGGAAAAGCAAGAGCAGGTTTTATTAACCAAGCCAAAGGACATGAAGGTGCATCTGTCACAGGGGATGGGGCAGGGATGGCTTCCCATCAGAGCTCAGACCTCATCATTGATCTTCTTGGAGTCAGGTCATTTCTCAGTTCTGTGTGCTGAGAAGCACCAGGAAAAGGCTCTGAGCTATGAGATGGAAGAGAGGCCCACAGAGGCAGCACTTCTTCACAGGCCGTGTGTTTCTGTTTCTTGAAAACATCATCAGTGTATGGCGATTTCCCCCTGGACATGACACTCACTGAAAAGCTTAAAAGAATTGAAACCAGAGCCCTCAGGAAGGAAGAGACTGAGTCTCCTCTAAAACCCAAGTGCCCAGCAAAGTGCCCTGAGATGTGGTACCTCCATAGTCAATACTGAATGCATGAGTGAAGCAAGTAGTGGGCTGAGAGCTGAACCACATTAGTGCTCTGGTTCAGATGAAGGCAGACCTGTCCACCAACCCAGAAGTAAAGAGCAGGGAGGTTCAATGAGGAAAGAATCATGGAGAATGTGTCTAGGCACTATTTATCTTTGGCACCAATCAGAGGGAGATTTTTCTTATTTATGTGTATGTGTATGTGCCTGTGTGCCTCTCTCTCTCTCTCTCTCTCTCTCTCTCTCTCTCTCTCTCTCTCTCTGTGTGTGTGTGTGTGTGTGTGTGTAGATACCACAGGTCAGAAGTGGGCATCATACCTTTTGGAGCTGGACTTACAGGTGTAAGCTATCTGAAATCCAGGTCTCTGGTAGAGCAATCAGCATTCTTAACTGCTGAGCCATCTCTCCAGTCCCAGAGAAAGATTCTGAATGTCCTATCAGATTGAAAATAGTGTACAAATGACAGTTTGGTCTTACAAGTAAGATAGAAGCCTACTTTCTAAAAGAAGAGCAAAATTACCAAGAGGACTAATACAGAGTTCTTGGCCACCTTCCAAATAAAGGAGGTCAGAATGGATCCTAGCTCCTCAGTAGGGCCTAGTTCTATGGCTGTGCCTATTGACCAGAAATGGCAAGGGCAGGTGTAAATGGATTTCTTAATTGGTCTAAATAATAAAAACCTGGAGTCCAGATATAAAGGAAAATGCAGAGATCAGAGAGAAGAAGGAGCAAGCCACAGCCACGCCTTACCTCTTTGTGTCTCAGAAGACAAAAAACCAAGTTCCTGTTTCTCCCTGCTTATATCCTGTTTCCACCCAGCTATCTCAGTTCCTGTCTGTCTGTAGAGAACTCCAGACATCTATGGCTAGCTAGTGGCAAGCTCCATTCTCTGACTATCAGACAGACTTCATTTGTATAAGCAAGATATCACCACAGGCAGGGACTGAGAAGTCCTTTAAATATTCATGCTACAAATCCCTACATAGGATCATCAGCTACCCTGAAGGACTCAGAGGTGGAACCATAGATGTGATCCCTGAAGAATCTTAGGGGTACGCCTCCAAGTCAGTTGAAGCTGAGCATCTTTGGTTCCAGTCAAGTGAGGGCACCAGCTATACTTGAAGACCTCACAAGTCAGACATCAACTCCTGCTGCAATAGACAGGCAAGGTGGCACATGCTACCTATAATCTTAGCACTTGAGATAGAGGCAAGAGGATCAGAAGAAGTTCAAGGTCATTCTCAGCTGTAATATGAACTAGCCTGAGGACAGTTGTAATGGTTCAGGCTTTTGATCCCAGCACTCAGGAGGCAGAGGCAGGTGGATCTCTGTGAGTTCAAGGCTAGCCTGGTCTACAAAGCAAGCATAGTGAGATCCTGTCTTGGAAGAAAGAAAGAAAGAAAGAAAGAAAGAAAGAAAGAAAGAAAGAAAGAAAGAAAGAAAGGAAGGAAGGAAGGAAGGAAGGAAGGAAGGAAGGAAAAAGAGAAAAAGAAAGTAAACCAAGGGAAACAAAAGCAATAGTGAAGTGAACATGGACCCAACACCAAGAGTCCAAGTCCAGGAAAGAACAAAGTACTAGTTTTGAGTTCCACATTTCTTCCCATCATCATATTTTTTTGGAGACATGAAACTTGCCATTTGTTTTAATTTCATTCTTGGTGAAGTTATAACAGACTGGCAATTTGTTAACTGCAGAAGACTTTTCCCAAGCCATGTGTTGTCCCCTCATTATTCCCTGCCACATGAAAAATTATCAAGAATCTGGGCCACAAGTGGATGGATGGCTTTTAAGCTTGAGAACACACACTGAATGATGCCAGGCCTGGGGACACTTACAGAAGATAGTCAACGGAGGAAAGGCTAGAAAATGTCATATTAAAACTGAAATCAAAACCCTCAAAGTCTGGGCCCTGGAGGTGACTCATGGAGGTGAACTATATCAAGGTGAATTCAATGGTTTCCCCAAAGAAACTTCCCCTAACTGCAGAGGGAGGACCACACTGGAGCTAGGAGAGAAGGATGTGGGTGTCAGTCATATGGTTTTCAGGATCCTTCCCAGGGAAGAGTGGTGGTGGTAGCTGCAGTGTTATTGGCAAGGTTGTGGCCCATGGGAATCCATAAAATGAGGAACACTGAGTTATTCAAATGTTAACCACGATTTCTTAAACCTGGGTGGAGTTGCACTGACAGATTCCTTAAGATAGCCAGGAAGTGTATTTGACTGGAAAAGAGGACTAAGCAGTGGTAAAATATTCAGGAACTGCATATCCTCATCTCCACCCCCATCTTATTTATTGTTATATTTCCAGCACTCACCACGATGCCCAGCACACGTAGGACACTCAATAAATATTTGTTAAATGAATACATGCATGAAACCCAGCTCTAGGAAACTATTTGCTATCACACTCCACGCCAGGCCTCTGTGCGGACCCATTAGGATTCCAAGGACCTGACCCAGTCCCATGGAGCTGAACCAAATGGCCCACATCCGAATGCTTCTCAGCCTTTTAGATGTGTGCTGCCAAATGCACTTGAAGGGACCCAGAACACCCCTGCCTGCCTTTCCAGAGAAGATAGAAGTCAATCGCTGCCTTCCTTCCACAGACTCACTTCCAGCCTCACTCCCACTAGACAAGTGATGCGGTCTGCTTCCATCAATCAAATGAGTACAAGTGGCGGTGGGGGGGGGAGGAACAAAAACCAAAACCAAAAACAAGAAACCAAGCATCCAGGGGGCTTCGGTGTTGGGGACTTCAGTGTACCTGTGCAAGTGTTAGCAGTCAGGCTGGAACCCAGCCCTGGTATTAATTGTAGCCTGTGTGCTATGATTGGAATTAAATGACATGCCAAATTAAAGAGTTATTTTTTCTAATAAATATTTTGCATAGGATGTGTTTATAATGGCATTAATTATTTATGCTGCCATATAGAGAAAGCATAAATATAAAGAGAGAGAGAGAGAGATCAGATGGTTCCTGTAGGAGAAATAAAATGAAAATTTCCATCAGGATGATGAATACCTGCATTCTAACTTTGGGGCTGGGCCTGGGGGGAGGCAGAGAGATAGGGACATCTTGAGAACAAATCTGACAAGCGTTATGGAGGCTTTTGAGGGAGGAATATGTTAAAAATGAAAGTGAGTACAGAAACTTTAAATATTTAATACCTGCATTAATTCTAATTCACACTTTCTTTATTTTTCAGATTAAAAATTTACGAGAATTTCCCATCTCTTTCATCCTTCTCCTCCCCTGGGGCACTTGGCGGTCACTGTGCCAGGGACCATCTTTGCAGCATTTGGGTCACAAAGGGAGCAAGGACATTAGCTGCTGTCTGACCACCACCCTTGTGACACCTGCTGTGAAACTGGCTCCATTCCCAATTCTCCTCTGGAAAGCTACTATTGTTGGGTTTCGGGTGCCAGAATGATGCATGGGACCAGACACCATTTCCTGGCCTCCAGCTTGCCCCCGAGGACCATGGAATTCTGAGATGATACAGCCAAGTTGTGCATCTAAAGTGCTTGCCCAAGTCCTGAGCTGGATGCATGCTAGATACACACTGAACTGAGGACTCCTCCAAGAAAGAGGCTTTTGTCACACGCAGCCAGGAGGCCCCTCTGCCCTCACAGTTGTTTTTATTCTAAAGCTGACAAATCAGTTTTATAGGGTGCCCTGTCACCACAAGCCAGTGCTGACCTGCATGCAAGGGAAAAGTAGCCTTCACCACTGGAAGAGTAACTTCTGCTTTAACACCTGTTCCCAGCTTCTGCCCAGGCTCTATTCTGGAGGAGCTGGTGAGCAAACTCCAAGGCAATAGCAAACAACAGAACATACGTCTGCATTCCTTTATGAAGTGCTTTCTCCACACAGCTTGAACTACAGAGTAAAACTTTCATTTTACACAGACAAAACTCCATGTTCCAGAAGGTCCAAGATCTCCCTAGCTCAATGTGAATTCCTTCTACCATGGCAATGTGACTCTTTTAGCATATGGCCCCCCAAACACTAGGTAGTCAAGGACAAAGGAAACTGGAATGAGAGGTGTTTTTAACTGTATTCTTTGACTTCAGAGTGGCTACAATGTGTGGGGGTCCAACACTGTCAGACCCGTGTGGGGATAAGTAACCTAGATCCCCCACCATGTCCTCACTCTGCCCTCAGAGACTCGGGGTTGACTGTAGGCCCAGAGAGTCAAAGAGGAGCATTTTTGAGAATGTTTCTCTAAGTCTTTGACCCTTGGGCTTTAAAGCATCTTGTCCTTTTCTCCCTCTACCCTCATACAGAGACACCATCCCCAAACACACACACACACACACACACACACACAGACATATACAGACACACACACACACACACATACACACACAGAGAGACACACACACAGACAGACACATACACACATCACTTACCACAGTTTCTGCCCAGAACACCTTCATAAATAATGCTGATTACATCCTTATTCTAATGAGGCCTCTGATCTCAGACAATTCCCTACTCCTGCCCACTCTTCCTCCTGAGTCTACGGATTCACAAAGTGTAAATCAGATACAGGTGACTCACACAGTCACACGTGCACACACACCCTCCATCAGGAGGCTGGGCAGGAAATCTCACCTGAAGTGGGACACTGAGCTGCAGAGCTGGCCCTGAGAGATGGTTGGAGTTGGTATCTTTATTCCCAGTTACCTGCTGAAGTCAGGCTGTCCCTTTCATCGACATGAGCAGAGTAGTAATCACCCCAGCATAGAGACTGGAGGATTCCTCTAGGTAGCAGCCTCTTTCTTCTCTCTCACAATTGAAAGAGCCTTACCCTGAAGGGTCAGGAAAAGCCCCCACCAAATATAGGGCATGAGTATGTAAGAAGAACCAGCTCCAGTCACAACCTTTTCCTCCAGGACCAAGGTAATCTTCAAGACCCATCTCTTGATTCCTAAGGGTACCATCCCAGGACAAGAGTGAAATGCACACGGGTACTGGAGCATGCATATAAACTCATGGAGATGTTTGGTATGCCAGCCTCAGCAATATAAACATAGCTCTGTGGCTGTGACAATTTTAGACAATGGAGGAAGGAAGGGATTTGGCATAAGAAATGGTGATTTAACTGAATAAAGTCATAGGCCCAGGCTGATGACTCTAACAGACACTGGGAGAGCAATGCCAGTTCTGATACGTTACAGGGATAAAATGTTTTGCCTCCTAGGGCTCCAAATAGCCCCTCTCTCATATACATACAGGTCAAAAGGGAGACGAAATTTTTGCACACACGTCACTCTAAGACCCTG